>NC_092169.1:10151250-10477500 GCF_045791955.1 Oncorhynchus clarkii lewisi
CCAGCTGTTATTGAGAAATAGACACAGATCACCACCCCTCGTCTTACCGGTGGCAGCTGTTTTATATTGTCGTCGTTCAGGCACGACTCATTGAAACATAAGATATCACAATTTTTATTGGTAGGATAGCCTTGATCTACGCTCATCCAGTTTGTTATCCAATGATTGCACGTTGGCTAATAGGACTGATGGTAGAGGTGGCGGATTACCCACTCGCCGTCGGATCCTTACAAGGCACCCGACCTACGTCCCCGATATCGCCGTCTCTTCTTCATGCGAATGCAGGGATTTGGTCCTTGTCCGAAGTAAATCCTTTGCATCCGACTCGTCCAGTACGAGGTGAGTAATTTCTGTCATGATTTGCAGAAGCTCCTTTTGGTCATTTGAGACGGTGGCAGAAACATTATGTGCAAAATAAGTTACAAATAATGCGAAAAAACACACACAATAGCGCAATTGATTAGGAGCCCGTAAAACTGCAGCCATCTCCTCTGGCGCCATTGAAACATTTAAGATGGTATGTTAGTCTTTAGATGGGATCTATATATAAACATCTGTCACATTGTCAGCTGCCTCTAGTCAGATAAGTCTTTGCATGGTAAATACATTGTCTTACTCAACAGTCATTTCATCTAAATGGATAAAAGGCAGCAATTGTTCCTTATGGGCATAAACAGTACACACACTCACACACACACACACACACTCACATCTGCTGTAACTGGAGCTTGAAGTTGGGCAGCAATGGGATTGTTCAAATTGCAGCCCCAGCGGTAATGGCATAAAGAGTTAAGCATTGCCTGCTGCTCGGCTCTGTCTAAAATGAATTATTAGCCTCATTTTCAGTGGGCAATTTCAGATACAGGAAGGGAGTGGGAGAGAAAACTAAATGACAGAGCAAGGTGATACACTGTGTCATCCAACAGAGAACCCCTTCAATTGCTGAAACAACAAGTGTGACAGACTGATATGAATGGGAGAGGCCATCTCCAGTGTGCTGAGCTGTTGAATAGCTGTTATCTGCTCCTCTTAAAGCTCCCCCGCTGAATAGCCTTGCGGCCCCTTCATGGAAGACACATTGTCTTCCATTTACACTTTACGATGTGGCCGAACAGTCAAGTGGCTTTTGAAAGTGAGATACATGAATAATGCATGGCTTGTGGTTGGACGCGTAGTGGCTTGGAGGATTTTATGATGATTTCCCATCTCATGGTATGTATTTAAGGTTATACTGTACATCTGATATGCTGTACACCTAGAGGTATACTCTCTACTGTGTTGGCAGAGGATATACATATTTTAACCTCCTGTTACACTTCCTTAGGTAAGTAAGTCATTTGCTGACCTGGAAGTGAATGGCTCCATGTCCGTCTACCCAGACAGTCTCTGTGCTATAAATGGAGCAGTCTGCAGACACAACAGCCTCCGCTGGTCTCTGTGAGTCTGTCTGCGTCTTCCTCCGTCTCCCCTCTGGGGCCCTTGTGGCTGCAGTGCTCAGCCAGCCCCAGCCTGGCCACAGAGCTACAAATAACCCCAGTCCACTCTCATACAGCTCCAGTGTGGGACCATCAGGGATATGTCCAGGCATCAGAGAGAAGAGAGAGAAGAGAGAGAGAGAGAGAGAGAGAGAGACATAGATGGTGAGGAGGGGAGACGGAAAGAGGGGACGAAAGGAGAAATACAGTAGCGATGCGAAGTTCGGCTCTTTTTACGGACTTTACTGATTTTTACAACTCTTTCTGTTCAAAAAATTAAAATATTTTTGACTAATTTCTTTCATTTGTAATGCCCGGAGCACGCAGGACCCCCTACTGATGAACAAGAAAGAGTCATGATTCTGCAAGCCTCTCGTTCTCTATAGGGGTATTAGAGCTGTCATTTGTTACTGAGACTTATACAAGTGTGCTTCAAACAATGTACCGTTTTGATTGGTAGGCATAAAAATAGGATTATTTCTCTTAACTTTGAAACGATGTCTTTGGGGCCGCAATTGGACTACATTGTGGACTAGTCTTGGCAGAACACAATGCTTGACTGCAGCGAGGGAGATAAGCACAATATCGTTTGCGAACTGCAACAGCCCCTTAAACGATTAGCTCTCGAGTTTGAGTTTGTTGAGCTGAACATCAATAACATTCAATAATCAATGAATTGCATTCGTTCTTGCACCATGCGATCAATGATCAGTTCGAACATGTATTTTTCTTCTCTATGCTGCCTGCAGCATTAGTTGGTTGGAGCACGCATCCAGAGCCGCTAAGCCGGAGGAGGGCGTATTAATCCCAGGTCAAACGAACAAGTGAAATGAGTGAATCATGACTCTTGAGTCAGTAAAAAGAGTCATTCAAAAATATTGAATTGTTCACAAACTGCACATCACTAAGACACAGTAGAGGTCTTAAAAGGAAAATGAATGCACCTGTACAAGGGCACAATATAACCCCATCTCCTGCCCCCTGCCCCATCCCCTGCCCCCCTGCCCCCCTGCCTCCTGCCCCCTGCCTCCCACCCCCATCCCCATCCCCATCCCATGCCTCCTGCCCCCTGCCTCCTGCCTCCCGCACAAAACGCTTTACTCCATCTTGCAAAACACTTACAGTAGATACACTGCCTATGTTACAATGAATGGCGCCTCAGGCATTCAGCTCCCCATTGGTAGGGATGTCACTGTTGGCTTTAGCCCAGTGTGCAGGGGTGTTGGTGTGCTACCCGACTGATGGAGTAGCAGACAGGGGAGAATGTTTGTGCTCCTAAATCGCTGGGCCTGCAGCCTTCCTGTCAGCCCTGTCCCACCCAACAGACAGCCTGTCAGCAGCTAGCTATGGTCCCCGCCGGCCACTGTCCCCCAGCTCTCCCACACAGACAGCCTGTCAGCAGCTAGCTATTGGCCCCTGCCGGCCACTGTCCCCCAGCTCTCCCACACAGACAGCCTGTCAGCAGCTAGCTATGGTCCCCGCCGGCCACTGTCCCCCAGCTCTCCCACACAGACAGCCTGTCAGCAGCTAGCTATGGTCCCCGCCGGCCACTGTCCCCCAGCTCTCCCACACAGACAGCCTGTCAGCAGCTAGCTATGGTCCCCGCCGGCCACTGTCCCCCAGCTCTCCCACACAGACAGCCTGTCAGCAGCTAGCTATGGTCCCCGCCGACCACTGTCCCCCAGCTCTCCCACACAGACAGCCTGTCAGCAGCTAGCTATGGTCCCCGCCGGCCACTGTCCCCCAGCTCTCCCACACAGACAAACTAGGCGTCCGCTAAGCTGTAGATTGCCGTGTTGGAAGGCTACATGTTTGGCTTCAGACTGCTGTCTTCGACCCCATACAGGGAAACATTGGACCAGTAGAGTTCCACCAGGGGAGCTCAAAAGAAGACCCTCTTTTTCCTTGCAGACTCGCTTTCTCCATACCCCCCCCCCACATCCCTCCAGTCTAGCCTAGCCTGTGTGTTCTCAGCCCATTCCTCTTGCATCCCCCTGCGTCTTCCATGCTGATTGATGTCTGCGTTCTGTCTGAGACGCCCCTCCAGCTTCTCTCTCCATATGCTCCACAGAGCTGCTCCACAGAGCTGGAGAAGTCTACCGTGCCGTGCGAAGGATCTGCTTACATACGGAGGCAGCTCTTATGGAGGCAGAAGAGGGATAGAGGGATGAAGACGGACATGTTTTATCACTGTTGAGGCCAGGGACTCCAAGCTGTGTCAGAGTAGTTAAGGCATGTGTTGAACATGGTGCAGGGGGGCTGTCAGACAACAGCAGAGCCTTAATCACCCAGAAGTAGCTTAATCACCCAGAAGTAGCTTAATCACCCAGAAACCCCAGAAAGTAAAGAGCTACAAACTACTGGGAGGTAACGGCCAAATTAATGCTCAGCCCCCAGAGAGAAACCAGTACGTTTTTTGGGTCACGGTGTGATGAGGTTGATGGAGGCAAACCGGCATAATACAGTGAACGCTAGAGTGCAGAGAGACTGAACGACATGAGAGGCGATGTCTAAAAAGGGACACTCCGCTGGCCGAACTCTGCGTAGTCTGGAGCGATGGCGCAGCGTAGCAGACACAGGAAGCCCTGGTGTGACACGGGGGATTATACTGCAGGTAAAGAACGCAGGACCTTTCAGCAGGCAGCGGCAGTTTGATGGAGAGGTTGACGGTTCTCATGAGTGGAGCCTGATATGTCTATAGGGTCTTAAAGAAGCAGAGCAGGTTGTTAAAGCAGACCTTTTCCCCCATCAGCTCTCCCATGCCAGCATCAGTCAGATCAATGCTCCTTCCTACATGGGAACGGCGCTCCTTCCTTCTACTTGGAAATGACATTTGGCAAACTTGTCTTTTAAATACTATGTCTATTATGTATATAATACAGTTGGCTCACGTTTAAAACCGACTGTCTATTAGTCCTTGGCTTTTGACTACATCATATTAGTTCCCCTTTATGTCCACATCTTTTTTTTTTTATCTTATGGCAAATATTTAGGCGGCCCAAAAGTCTGTAATCCAGTGGTTTTGCCTGCTTTCTGGTTTAGAGGAAAAAGCCCTCTCTCCCCTTGGCCATGCTCCCTGCATCTCTGCCTTGTCTGGTGTGAACAGCTGACAGCCGCAGACGAAATGTTGAGCTCAGGAGTCTGGGGTTTTGGGGAAGTTTGGATGGGTGGGGGGTGGGTGGGTGGGGGGACATGCAAAGTAGTAAAGACAGGACATAGAGAGAGACGTTGGTGAAGGGAAAAGGAAGATGTGAATGGGAGAAAAAAAAGGAAGGGGAGCTGAGGAACTTTCTATAAAGACTTGTGTCACTGAATGCAGAAAAGTAGAAGGGGAAAGGTTGGAGGAGGCTAGTCTGGGAAGGGATGCGGTAAACCTCGTACAGATGTTTGTGATCAATACTCTTCTCTCTGTCTCGCTAGTCTCCTTCTCATTCTCTCTCTCTCTCTCTCCCTCCCCCTCTCTTTCTCTGCCTGTCTGATATGAGGGCTGGGTTTGGTGGTGAGGGAGGAAGGAAGGGGAGAGGATAGGCGAATGGGTGGACGGGTAGGCTGATAGTTTCTATCTCGGTGCAGTGGGTAGCCTGTGACTTCATCCTAAAGTGCAGAGAGGGAGAGAGAGAGAGAGAGAGAGGAGGTGATCTTAGGAAGAGACACAGCAAAAGCATTTTGGGAGAACTTTCTTTCGGACAGAGGTGCCAAAGACCTAGAACATTTGCTAGGTAGGAGACAGGAAAGAAAGGGAGGGAGAAAGTGAGAGAGAGAAATAAGAAGAGGGAGGGGGGGAAGGCAGAGAAAGGGAGGGAGAAAGTGAGAGAGAGAAATAAGACGAGGGAGGGGGGGAAGGCAGAGAAAGGGAGGGAGAAAGTGAGAGAGAGAAATAAGACGAGGGAGGGGGGGAAGGTAGAGAAAGGGAGGGAGAAAGTGAGAGAGAGAAATAAGAAGAGGGAGAGGGGAAGGCAGAGAAAGGGAGGGAGAAAGTGAGAGAGAGAAATAAGAAGAGGGAGGGGAGGAAGGCAGAGAAAGGGAGGGAGAAAGTGAGAGAGAGAAATAAGACGAGGGAGGGGGGAAGGCAGAGAAAGGGAGGGAGAAAGTGAGAGAGAGAAATAAGACGAGGGAGGGGGGAAGGCAGAGAAAGGGAGGGAGAAAGTGAGAGAGAGAAATAAGAAGAGGGAGGGGGGGAAGGCAGAGAAAGGGAGGGAGAAATTAAGAGAGAGAAATAAGAAGAGGGAGGGGGGAAGGCAGAGAAAGGGATGGAGAAAGTGAGAGAGAGAAATAAGAAGAGGGAGGGGGGGAAGGCAGAGAAACCAGGGCCGACTACACCGCCATGCCCACTCGTTGTGCGTCTTGGAATAAAGCATGGCATTGTGATCTGCCAATACCCACCTCTCAGGGAACTTGACTTTTGATGAAGAATTGGAGTGCATCCCAGAGTTTTGTTTGCTGAGCTCTCTCTCCCTCTGTTTTTTCTCTTTCCCTCCTCATGTTTCAGAGACGCCACCGGATTTAGAAGCAGTGGGAGAGAAAGAGAGAGGGAATGAAAGAGAAAGATAAAAGGGGAAAGGAGAGACACAACGGGGGTATATGTGAATAGAGAGGACAACAGTCCTTTCAGTTATTGTTTTGACTGAACTCGTTGTTCGTGATCGTCTGTGACAGGCCACTCAAGGTGTTACTGACTAACCAATGGATACAAGACTGACTAGACTCTCCCTCCCTTCCCTCTTCTTTCTGATGGTGTGCTGTGCGTCCCGACTGGCAGTGGGGAACCACACGGGACGGATCAAGGTGGTCTTCACACCCACCATCTGCAAAGTGACCTGCACAGGGGGGCGGTGCCAGAACAACTGTGAGCTGGGTAACACCACCACCATCGTCAGTGAGAACGGCCATGCCGCAGACACCCTCACTGCCCCCAACTTCAGAGTAGGTGAGTGATCTCTGGTCCAGTTTATCATCACCCTTCCCCACCTGCTTCTGTCTTGTGTTCATCCAATGTGGTCGCTGTCTTGTGTCTGGTGATTAATGCGGTAGAAAGCATCCGGCATCAGGGTGGTTTATTATGTTGAGTGTGTTGGTGCGTGTGCGCATGATCTGCGTTCTGTATGAGGTGTGAAACTATTTTGATGATTGATGTTTACATTATGTGCCGACTGTATTTTCCTGTATAAACGTGTAGTATCTGATTTACATGCTATATACCAGGGATTATCAACTGGATTCAGCCGCAGGACGATTGTTTCTGGAGCGGATGGTCAGGGAGCCAGAATATAATCACAAATCATTTGTATACTGCAAATTGACCGCAAGAAGCCCAAACAGATATCAAATTTGACTAAAACATAATCATTTCAAACCTTGCTTACATTTTCATACGATCTCAAAATGTAAATCACCTGGAGATGATTTCCTGGTGTTTTTACAGTATTTGATGTCCATCAATGATGGTCAGAAAACTTGGGGGGCCAAATAAAATAATTCGCGGACCAAATTAGGCCCGCGGGCTGCCAGTTGGGGAACCCTGCTATATGCAAAATAGAATAGTGACTGTTTCAATACAGGATCACAAAAGGTGGGTGTTCCTTAATGTGTTGCACAGACCCTGGAAAAGTCTAGTATGTTAATCTGTCTCAATCCTTATACGGAGCTCTGTTGCCCCTTGCTCTTGACACAGACATGTGGGAAAACCCAAAGAAAACCAATTCCTGTCTGACTCAGCAGCAAACACAGATAGGAGAGCGCTCGCTCTGCTTCTGTGACTTTAATCATGTTTACATACTGCTTTACTCATCTGATATTTAGAAACTGTATTCTATTTTACTGTATTTTAGTCAATGCCACTCCGACATTGATCGTCCTAATATTTTTATATTTCTTAATTCCATTCTTTTACTTTTAGATTTGTGTGTATTGTTGTGCATTGTTAGATACTACTGCACTGTTGGAGCTAGGAACACAAGCATTCTGCTACACCCACAATAACATCTGCTAAATGTGTGTACGTGACCAATAACATTTGATTTGATGTTGTTACTCAGTTTGTGGTTCAAGATACTTTCTTTAATCATCACTAAATGCCTATATCATGTTGTGAAGTGCATGCAAATTTAGCAGCTTAACTTGCCTTTTCCTGCTCTTTGTGCAGATCTGCAGTCTCGAGCGTTGCTCTGTCCGTGTGACTGTCTCTTTAAATGAGAGCACCTGGCGCAGTATCAGCCTAATGTACCCGTCGAGGCATGCAGTCTGTCCCAGGCCGGCTCTTCCCTACATGCTCAGAGCCAAGAGAGCTATTAAGTAGCACAGACGAGAGCCTAAAAAAAGGAGAGCAACGTTTCATTTACAGTGTGCGGGCCCATCTCCAGCAGCAGAGATGGAATAAACCCATGGTTGTTTATCATACCTGAGTGATGAGAAAGAAGGAGGAGGAGGGAGAGTTTTGCTTCATAATAACAAAAGGGGGGGGGGGGGGGGGGGATGTGTCCCTGCTTGCTACAGGGTGTTGGCTAATTAACACGCTTACCAAGCCCATAACAAGCTTAAGTTGTTTTGTGATTTGTGACTCATTTATCCAGGGCGAGTTGCAACTGTTCTTTTTACCCACTTAACACGGTACTAAATGCCTGTTGGAGGCTCTGCAAAGGAAAAATGTATTTTACAGTCCTGTGGAAAGAGGGTTAGATCATAGTGGTGGGTTGAACTGTGCTGTTCTTACGACATTTTGTGCAATTAAAACACAATACATCCTTTGAGAATATGATAGGAATAATTTGATGATGTGGGTTGGATTGGGGAAAACAAAGGCCTTAAGATGAGGGGGAAAAAAACCTGCCGGTGATTTTAAGCATCCGTCTGATTTACAAGCAGCAGCAGTCTCATTTTCTCCACATTCCTTTTTGGGTTGCTGCCCTGCGTAGTCAGCGCTCAGGGCTGGAGGCCTGGTGGTTTTGGGCCGCCATATTACCCTCTGTCGCCGATGGAGACAGCCCCTCAACTCTCCTGCAGTCCAACTCCGCTAGACTTGTATATGGAAAGAGAGAAGGACCCAGCTGTACAGTCTACTGGCTTGCAGATTGTATAACGGTCTTGTTCAGTTTCCATATCAGCTCCTTACTGATAACGGAATAACATTTCTCCCTCGCATCCTCTCTCTCTCTCTCTCTCTCTTCTTTGTCTCTCTCCACTGTCACAGTATTCTATGGGGGATAAGGGACCCTTTCAGAGTGGTGTTTCTCCAGACCTCAGTGGTCTTTTTGGCATGTTGTGTCCCCAGTTGTGCGCATTGCCTGTCCAAGTATTGTGAGCCTCCTGGATCGGTCCAGGCTTCATATTTAAAAATGGTCACGGCTGCCAGTTCATTTTGTGTGTTAGCTTCGTTCTAGACGATTTCATCAAAATAATTCCTCTGTTTCCTATTATACGGCCATAGCGGGAATTAATACAAATGTATCAGCACGGCGTCTCATTCTTCTCCTCTTCCTATTAACCATGTCACTGTACAGTAATTCACTTTCCACACGCTTAGCGATTGGCCTCTGGGCTTACTCTTGCAATTATCACTTTCCTCTCTCTCAACCAATGAGTGTAAACCTTGGGATGTATTTATATGTCAACTTCCCCATGTTCTCTCATATTTGCTGTTTTTCAGCAACAGTTGTCGACAACCATCCCCCTCCCCACCACCAGCTATACTACCCTTAAAGAGATACTTTGAGATATTGGCAGAGTCAGAGAAACTGATGGATACCATTTGTATGTATTTGTGTCCAGTAGGAAGGAAGTTGGAGGTAGTTTTGCGAGCCAATGCTAACTAGCATTAGTTAGCAATTGTACTAGCGCTAGTTAGCAACTTCCTTCAAACTGCATTCCTCAGAGACAAGGCCATATCCCAAACTATTTAATACAATTCTATTTTGCAATCTGTCTCTGTTGTTCATCCAGTTAAACCTGTACTTGATTGAACTCAAGATGGAGGTGAGATGGAGGGAAGCATTTTATATATACCCCTTTTCTTCACACAGCACCTCTACAAATACATGACATGGCCAAAAGTATGTGGACATCCCTTCAAATTTGTGGATTCAGCTATTTCAGTCACATCCGTTGCTGACAGGTGTATAAAATCGAGTACACAGCCATGCAATCGCCATAGACAAACATTGGCAGTAGAATGGCCGCAACTGAAGAGCTCAGTGACTTTCAACGTGGCACCATCACAGGATGCCACCTTTCCAAAAAGTTAGTTCCTCAAATTTCTGCATTGCTAGAGCTGCCCCGGTCAACTGTAAGTGCCGTTATTGTGAAGTGGAAACGTTTAGGAGCAACAACAGCTCAGTCGCAAAGTGGTAGGCCACACAAGCTCACAGAACGGGACCGTCGACTGCTGAAGCGCGTAGCAAGGTAAAAATTGAAGCAACATCAACACAAGAACTGTTTGTCGGGAGCTTCATGAAATGGCCAAGCAGCCGCACACAATCCTAAGATCACCATGCAGAATGCCAAACATTGGCTGAAGTGTTGTAAAGCTTGCCGCCATTGGACTCAGTGGAGCAGTGGAAACGCGTTCTCTGGAGTGATGAATCACGCTTCACTATCTGGCAGTCTGACGGATGAATCTGGGTTTGGCGGATACCAGGAGAACGCTATCTGCCCCAATGCAGTGCCAAACTGTAAAGTTTTGTGGGAAGGCCCTTTCCTGTTTCAGCATGACAATGCCCCCGTGCACAAAGCAAGGTCCATTTTTTTTGTCGAGATCGGTGTGGAAGAACTGGCCTGCACAGAGCCCTGACCTCAACTCCTTCGAATACCTTTGGGATGAATTGGAATGCTAACTGCGAGCCAGTGTTCGACCTCACTAATGCTCTTGTGGCTGAATGGAAATAAGTCCCCACAGCAATGTTCCAACATCTAGCCTTCCCAGAAGAGTGGAGGCTGTTATAGCGGCAAAGAGGGGACCAACTTCATATTAACGCCCATGATTGTGGAATGAGATGCTTGACGAGCAGGTGTCCGCATACTTTTGGCCATGTAGTGTATGTCCCATTTCAGGGAAGAGGTAAAGAAAGAAGCCGATAGATTTCCCCGGCTCTCAGGACAATTTCCATAAATGTTCTAATTCCTCAGGTAACCTGTTCAGTTTTTACAGAGGTGAGAAGGACCGGAATGGAGGGGTTCCCATTCCATTTTTTGGACGTCCATGTTGACTTTGGGTGGAGGTAGTTGTCTGGAGGCCTATGTGTCTGGAGTCCTGCATGAGACTTGATTAATGAGCATTACACACTAATAGTGCGTTTAGGCTTTCACTGGACCAAAGGAGTGTAATCAGGTGTTTGGTCGGTGCCTAATTGAAAGCATGTGAGGCTCCCGGGGAAAGAAACAAGTCTGCAGCTCTCTCTCTGTCTGCCTTGTAAAGGAGAGTGCCAGGTATTTAACTGAAACACTTTCACTGAGTTTTATAGGCTCCCTTCTCTCCCACGTACGCAAGTTATGGCTGGGTGATCATCTGGTGAAGAATAAAACCTGTAGCTATGGAGGAAGGGGAGAGTCCAGCGGTTGCCAGTGGCGGAGCGTGCTGGAGAGTTTATGAGCTGTGCAGCTCCAGCCTTATATGGAGCTGGAGATGGCTGGAGTCAACTGCTCCTCTGGTATCTGTCATTTCCTCCTTGTCAGATTTCATTAGTTTATAATCACCGCACTGTCATTTCCTCCCTCCAAGTTTTGTTTTCTTCTTTGTAGATTGCATTTATTTTGTCATCCCTACCTGGGAGGCAGGGAAGCGCTGCCCTGTTTTTACAGTCTCAGTGGATGGGCTGCCTGCGGTGGAGTGGGAAGCGATGGGGGCTTCTCTGGTTGCCAGATCCTGTGCCCGCAGTAAACACCAGGCACTAGCCTCTCTCGTGAGTCTAGGGTTGCCTTGTCTGGGCCAACCTGCCTCACTGCTCTAACCACTAAGTGTGATTTTTCTGTGAAATGCCAGACACCACGTCTTAAAATCTCATTAGGCACCCAGGGGCCCTACACTGTGTTGCTGCTGACCCAGCCTCCTCTAATCACACATCCCTGGCCCGCGGAAGGAGCACAGCAGCCTGCATTAATGAACAACTTCCAGGGCTCCAGGGCTCCGGTCGTCCCTCTCTTTCCCTCTCTCACTTTCCACTCTCAACCATTTAGTGGATGAGGAGGAAATTAGTCAGTGTGGTTGTGTGTGTTCGTCAGGGGCGCCACTTTGGCTTTAGAAGTGGGGGGGACATAATTATAATTTTTTTATTTTTTATTATCCAGTTGGATAAACATGCCAAACAGCCTACCGACCTCTCGGAGGCGTCTGCGTGGTCCTAAAGCACACCATTGCCTCGTTTGGATCACATTCCAGTGATAAAACTGGGGGGGACAAAATGCAATTCCGGAATGTGTCGGGGGCATGTCCCCCCCGTCTCCAGTGAAAGTTGCGCCCTTGCCGTTAGGGTATTTGTGTTAACTGTATCTGTGTACATCTGTGTGTGTGTGTGTGTGTCCACAGACCACCAGGTGAAATAGTCTCCTTAAACTCTTTTACTCTGTGGTAGTCAAAAGGAAACATCTGGAGCGCATAAGACTGTGGCTGATTTTGGAACTGAGGTACTGAGGTCACTCTCTCTGACTCAGCTGATTAAGGCATTTAGGCCGTTCATATTTTTTAAACCTTTGCAGTGATCATAAAACCAAACCATGTATCACTGCTGTTATGACATGTTAACATTGCTATTAATTGTACAAAAAAAAAATGTAAAAAGAATATTGAACATTTTGTGACTACTACGATGTGTGGATTAATTTCCTTTGAATGCTCTTACATTGATTTCCCTTAAGTGGCTGACTATCAGTGGTCAATCAGATCAGGTCTGATAAAGTTAAATGGCTGTTTGAAAGAGTGGGTTTTCCCTTCCCACCCTGTGATGTTTTGGCACACACAGCTCCAGTAGCTTGTTTTCCGCCCACAACAAGATGAGTGTGTAACCATTATGGTGTGGTTAGTGGTTCTAGGGGATGGGTTGACAAAACACGTTCTATCAGATGAAGTTGGGTGGTTTTGGGGGTCATTCACGCCGGTAAGCAGTCTATGTAGTTATGATCTCATTAGGCTCTGGGAACCACAGCTGTGGCTTCTGGTGGAGGCTCTATGGCATCATACTGAGGGCTGCGGAGGAGGAGGGCAAACCGGATGTCAGTCAACAAGAGACACAGTTACTCATCACATTAGGCATTGTGATTGACATTTTTAATGCGCGAATGAACCTCATTCAAAGAGACTGGAGGTGTCGGGTCACGTGGTCAGGAAAAATGACCGACCCTACGTACTCATCCAATTCGGTTTGATTTGGGGCCCACCAAACCCATGATTATCATGTGTAGATCCTGCTCTGTTCAAATGACCAGTCAGTACAAATGTGGCAAATGGCTTGTCAACCAGTTTGATTAGCCATATATACTCTCTCAAAGCACATTTTACATCGATGCTGTCTCTTCCAGACACCCCATATGTCAACAATAACCCGTTGTCCCTGAGATGCCTAGCAAACAGGATGTCACCTGATGCTCCTAATGCCACCAGCTGCATGGTAATGACATGGGTCAGACCTGGGAGGGGACTGGTGCTGGGGAAGGGCAGAGTCAGAGAGGACTTCAAACAGAACTCTAGAGCAGGTCCCTGTATGGGCCAGATAGGATCAGAGGCAGCCGGAATGTGAGGTTTGGGAGCGGTGTTGTAGTCACCATAATGAGAGGGTTGGGGAGAGGCAGATTTATTACAGCTGTCATTGTGTCACCGCTGCAAATCCTAACAAACCTTGCCTGTCCCTTTTCTAGGAAAAACACACTAAATGAAAGGGAAAAAACGTGGATACAATATGTGGGCAGTATGGTAGTGACCCGGAGGCACTGAACACAAAGACTATAGGTCACAGGGCAAAGAGCTACTATATACTAATGTTGTTGCTATAGTTGGAACATGTATAACTTTCGCTATAATAAACTTGAATGCCTCTTTCGAGGAATTTGGAACACCATTTTCATTTTGAAACACTAGCGCGAGGCTAATGTCTACGGTTGCCTCTGAAGGTCTGAAAAGTGTGTGATTTACGTCAGAACACGTAACACCACCAGGAATTTCTGCTGTGTGTCTTTGTTTGACATGCTTTACTACAACGTTGCAATAGAGTGCCAGAAGAGGCGTGATTACTAGTTCTCTCTCTCGCTCAATTGAGCAATCGACTCGCGGTTTGCTGAGGAGATTCCTGAAATGGTCGAAAGGGCGACAGACCAGGAAGCCTAGACGGCAGAGACTGTGGTGTTCCCCGTAGGCAGCAGGTATTCCCATTTGAGAGAGAGAGAGCAAGAGAGAGAGACCGCCTCTCTGTCTGCTGGTTGGACTGACAGCTTGATTCATGCTGGCGACCCACACGCCATTGACAAATATTTCAAATACACTGGGGGGGGGGGGGGGGATTCAGTTCCCTCAGACCTTTTCAGAGGACGGCACGGCAAACAAACCCTCCACAGAAGGTCCTTCAGCCTCGCAATTATTGAAACTTACTGCCTGAATGGAGCCTTTAATGTTCTCCTTTGGATTCTATATTTCTCATTTGTTTTTGTTTCTTTAAATCTGGCGTGTGGCGCGTGGTGAGCTGAGGGGTGTGGTGGCATGTGCGGCGCGTGCGGAGACTAGCTGGAGATATGAAGAAATTCCTTTGTGGATGAATACGCCTTGGGTGACTGACAACTCTGAGACAGAGAGAGAACGTGAAAAGTGAGACTGTAGGTGTGAATGATGGTTTGAGAGAGATAGTAAAAAGAATGGAACACTTACTCAATTTTGAGTATGAACATCAAGGCATTTCTGTGTCATTGCCCCCTCTGGAGAGTAATACTTTCCTGGTCACACCTCTGTCATTTGGTTTGGGTCTTAGCCTCAAGCAGCCTTATCTGGGCCTGAAGACTCCCTCAGAACCAGGCTGAGCTCTTCATGACTGTCAGAGTCCGGATGGAAAACACACCCTAGGGCTGAATACATGAATACATCACAGGCTCCTCAATTAATCCAGGTTTGCTGAGGAATTATGCAGTCTCCAGGCATAATGGATCATTTGCCATCCCCCTCCTTGCTTCTTTGTGATGAATATTGATGGCGGGGGAGCCAGGCAGTGTTTGGACACTGAGCTGAATGTGTAATGGCGTAGAACCCCGGAAGACGAGGACGGAGATGTGAACGATGGCTGAACAACACAGGCTTTGTTCTCCTGGGTCTGGATGGATCCATCATGCTTTTTAATGTTGCAGCTTGTGATTCCGGCTTCATATCTTTGTGTGCCAAAGCACAAACCTCCTAGAGGAGGTCTTTGGCATATGGACGCTGGAGTGGGAGAGAGAGAGAGAGCACTCAGAGAAGAAAACAATATTGGAAGACGATAACTCTTGGAGAAATGTCAAACAAAGTTCATAAACAGTGGTTGTTTTGTCTACTTGCTCTTTATTTAAAGGTTGATCAGCCTCCGAGTTAAAAAACGTTTCCAACAATAAACTGCTGTGAAATGCTCAGAGTGTGTGTGTGTGTGTGTATTATCATTGGGTTCGCTGTCACCTGTGGACACAGCTGGCTAAACTTCACGTTCTTTGTGTTCTTTAGTGGTGTGCCATCTTCCCTGCATGAATGGAGGGAAGTGCAGTGCCAGGGACAAGTGTCAGTGCCCGCCTACCTTCACAGGGAAGTTCTGTCAGATGCCTGTTCAGAACGGGAATGGGCAGCAGCGCCAGAATGGACAGCAGCAGACGTCCCAGATTCACTCCACTCACACTCTGCCGCTCACCTTCAGCAATGGACAGAACCCTGGTAAGATAGAGTCCAGAAACATGGAGTTAAGGATGATTTTTTGAAAATTTTAGTTTTCATCCACAGGCATAGAGGTACAAAAATGAAGGAGTATCCAGTAAGTGTACATCCAGTAAGTAAGTGCAGGGAACATTAAGTTCCTCTTTTCAATAACGTTGACCCAACGTTTCCTCTTTCCCTTGTCTCCCCTAGTGAAATATGCCCCCAGCATCGTGAACATCCACGTGAAGCATCCCCCAGAGGCCTCGGTGCAGATCCACCAGGTCTCCCAGCTGGATGCCAATGGGCAGAATAGCCACTCCCAGACCCAGTCCCACTACACCTACCACCACTCAGAGAGCAGCCAGAAGATCCAGCAGCAGGGACACAACATCATCTACCCCAACCTGCAGAGCTACGTACCCCAGTATCAGCCTGTCTCCAACAGCCAGCTGGGGCGCTGCTTCCAAGAGACCACTGGCACACAGGTCAGAGAGGGACTAGGGGGGAGGGGAGGGATGGAGAGAGAGAGAGGAGGGATGGTGGTGAAGAGTGGGGTAGAGAGAGGATAACTGGAAGTGTTGAGAGTGCAGATTGAGAGTATTGGAAGACAAGTTAGAGAAGGACAAGTGGAAAGGTGGGGGTTGGATAAAGAGAGTGGAAATAAGAGGGGGAGAGTTTGTTAGGATTTGTGGTTAATGAGTACTGCTTCAATGCCAGCCATTTATCATTCTTTGCATTGGAAAAACTACAATCAAAGTAGCTGTTTGTGCATCAAACTAATCTACGCTAATCTAAATTGATGTGTGTTTAAAGGGGGGGGGGAAACAACCATGCCTCAATTTAAATCAATGCAGGTGTAAGAGCCTTCCTGTAATTTTTCAGCCTGCTTTATACCCAGAGAATAAAGATCTTATCAACACCAAGCAACTTTTCCCATCTTAATAGTCCCTTAACCCAGGTCAGTGCTTAAATACATCCAAAGTTATTAGCAGCATTGGCAACTCGCCCATCTTATCCACTCCAGATCACCATTCAATTTGGTTTGCATTTTGCAGTCAAATGGACGTTGTGGTGATAAGGCTCCATCAGCAGGCGAGGCGCCGACGAGTGTTCCCTTATCAGTGTGTGTCCATCTGAGGGAGGCTTGGCGACAGGATGTGTTCTATAATAGAGCTGTTCTGTCTGAGAGTTGGAGTTGGAGTGACAGATGGGCATTGTGTGATGCTGATGGCTCACAAGCCCATGTCGTGAGGCGTTGTTGTGCAGCTTTTTTTTATTACTTCAGCCAGCCAAATAGAGGAATATGGAGGGAGTTTTCTCCCGGCTGAAAATACTGAACTCGCTCACTCAGTCTTTCCCTCTGCTGTTCCTTCCCTCTCCCTTTCTCTATTTCTCTCTCTCTCTTTCTCTTCTAAATGCCAGTGTGGCAAGGCCCTCCCTGGTCTCAGCAAGCAGGAGGAATGCTGTCAGAGCATCGGAACATCCTGGGGGTTCCACAAATGCCAGAAGTGCCCAAAACCATGTAAGTACCGATGTAATACAAGTAACACTCTTTGACCGGTGTAGATTATAATGCTTGGCCTTTATCAGAAGGGGAATGGGGAGTGAGAGAGACTGTCGTGGGATAGACAGGCAGCGACAGAGACAGATGAACTGTACACCCAATTAAGGACGTCTCAGCCCAATGAAATTTGTCTCAGCTTATGTGAGTGCTGTGTGGCTATTTGCTGCCGAGACACAGTAGTTGAAGATAGATCCGGTAATGCACCTTACTGGCACTGTGGAAGCAGTTTACTGGCATGTGCAGTTTCTCACTTCCTAACTGCTTCCAAGAAAATTAGTTTTTTTGTGTCGAGACAATCAACACATTGGAACCCAGCTTCTGCCAAAAAAAAGGAGGGGTAATGGTTTTTCACAGAGAATGACAGAGAAGGGGGCAGAAGGAAATGATGGGCGGGTGGGGGGGAGTTGGAGAAATGGTAGAATTCAGTGAAGACACGCAAGTGTGAATGTGCTGACTCACATAGCAAACAGACCCAGACCAGACACAGACCCACAGTTATGTTCCAACAACCGGACCCCTGGTGTCCAGTCCACGGACTCACCTCATGGTAATCCTCTAATAACTTTCTTGTGACCTTTTACACTCGTGGAAATTGGCCTATATGGGTAGGGCTAAATGTTCATGTTTATTGCAGAAGAAGTATGAAAAGCATATGCAGGCATGGTAGCAATTGAAACGGAACAGTTTGGAGATTATGGGAAAATGATTAGGCCAAAGTTGAGGACACAACAGTTCACCTGGGACACAAAACTGAATCCAAATATCACACTGTTGATTTTACACACATTTTACATTTACTGTACTTTTCGTCGCGTTTGTTGATAACGAAATCTGAAAATACTCGGGATACATTCAGTAACATGATACGAATATTCCTGGAAAATGTGGGGTAGGTGCGACATAAGACCAAAAAAGTTACACGGGTTTGAGTGAGAGGACTAACTGGCCACACACACCTCTCCAAAGTGCGCACAGTTCCTAAACTATTTCAAGAAGAGTCTTCAACTATAAGGTGCTTCTGGGCTCTTCTAGCAGTGCTGTTGATGAACTAGAGGAAGCACACTTGTAGTTGTTTGGAACACAACCCTGCGTCCCCGCCATCACACAGTTACTGTTGTTTAAGCAATCCAAAAACATGACCAGCTATAAGCAATAAAATACCATCTTCCAGTGTTAGGCTTTCACAGGGCTATTCAGAGAAACAGATTGTCATTTTGGTGCGGATAGAAAGGAGTCATGACTGCATTCAGGTGTGTGTTCTGCGGCAGATTTTCTTCACAACAGACAAACGTAGGCTCATTCTGTTCAGAAATGGCATTGGGTTTGACACCATGTCATCTTGTAACTGTACATCTAACACAGTGATAACATTTTCCTGACACTGTATATGACACGAGTTTTAGGATATGGAAATGTGAAGTGCACATTTTTACTCACGGGTGTTTGGCTTGCTTGTATAACTTCACAGCAGTATTTATTCTAATCGTCAGTGTCTCATCTTTCAAAATACAACGAGGCATCTTCATTTACAGCATGTCCCTCACTCAGAGAACAACAATGTTTTATAAAGTTGCCCAATTAGCGGGAGGGACGGGGGCGTCTTCTTGTCGCGTGCTGTGCTCAAATTCAGAACAGCTGTCAGTCAAAACCCATACAACGCTGTGAAGCGCAGAGCCTGATCTCTGACGTCATTTATAGCATGTTACTATACAGACACTGCGTTCTAATTTAGGGGCTTATTAGTGCCCAAATCTGCAATTATCAACCCGTATATACGGGCACAAGTGGAAAGGGCTACAATAGGTGAAAATTGTTCCCTCTAATACCCCCAGACGAGCGTTACAACATTGCCGTGCTTGTATCATCCATATTTGGTGAAATAATGATTTGTACAAGACCCAGACTGAAACCCAGACACATTATCTTGATCTTTCGTCTTTTTGTGTTTATAGTTCTGGAAAATGTTGAACTATGCTGGGATGCTAAAAAAATATGCTAGGAATGAGAAATTGGGAGATCTGTTTTCAAATGAACATGACACAGCCTCGCTCTCATCACCTGAGACACATTACACAATGTAGCCTAGTTACGGCAAGTAACAACAGAATGTCCAGCCCAGTCATTTCAGAGCAGCTGCTCTTGAGGCACTGCTAGCCTACCTCCAATGAAAATCCTAGCTTTGACTTGCCTAGCTAAATAAAGATCAAATACAAAATAATGCACTCTCACGAGTTGCCCAGTCACTTGTATCAGCTGGCAACAGGCAAAATAAAGACGCAGAGTCACATTCATTTGGGAACATAATATGACCCTTGTGTTTATCCAGATAAAAAAAAAAGGTGGCTGGCTTCTGGCCCTGTGGGTTTATTTTGAGAAGAGATCTGTTTAAAAAGAGAAAAAAACCTGGATGTCTCCATATCAGTAGTCTGTGTTCCCACGTGGCTGTCCCGTCTTTCTCTTCCTGGGCTATTTTAGCTTGTTGTTACCCGGTGGGGGAAGGTGAGGCCCATGTTTGCAATCAGACCCTTCCAACCATCTCCCAAGGGTGTTGCTTAAAGAATGATCTTTGTTTCTTTCGCACCAAAGCTATGGGACCGTTGAGAGCTTGGTGGACTGAGGGGATGGTGGGAGGAGACGGGGGTGGGACGCGGTTAGAGATATGTGTTTTCATCAATTAACTGGAGGGCGGTGGATATCCTCGCGTGAATAGCTTGTACTCAAGAAGAGCTCATAAAAAAAACAACTAATTTGTAACCCAGAAAAAAGCTATTAGTCTGCCTCAATCAGACAGGCATCAAAGTACTCTGTGCCCTCAGTGCACTTTGGAGATGAAATAACTACGCTTTAATCATTATCAAATAATCTTATGACAGCTTTTTCATTAACTCTCATTTTATGTCAGGGAGACTTTTCCCTGTTGGGCCTGAGAATCAAGTTTAACTTGGTTAGTTTGTACTCCTGTCTTACCTGACAGGTAGACTCTTTCAAGGTCAGAAATCACCACACATATTTTTCTACCATTACTTCCCTGTTTTCCACACTGAACAAAACCTAAAGCCCTTCACCAGTTTGTTCCCAAAAGTCTCCTGTTATTGAGAGGTACAAAGGAGGCACAGTGTACTGACTGGTTGTGTTGTGAGTCAGGAATGGCAGGGGCGTGAGGTTAGTGTTTATGTGTGGGCGCCGTGTTAACAGCCACATTATGCCCCCGGAGACAGTTTTCGCTGTTAAATAGATTGGCTTACGCGCAAACAAACACAGCCTTGTTCCCTGTTGACAAGGCTAGCAAGTTATCAATCTGCTTTTAGGTATTTGGGTGCCACCCTGTCATGGGGCCTGAAAAGCCCTCCATCAGTACTTTCGTCTGCCAGAGTAGATCTAGATTCCCCCTTATTACCGTAAGCAGACTTTGAGTTAACTCTCCATCTGCAATCACCCATCAGCATTGAAATGGTTTGATTTATTCTGAGCCAGCAATGGGCAATGCGGTTTAATGGTTCCTCTTTGAGGACTCTGACTGTACCCTCGGGCTCTCATCCCCTGTCAACCCATTGGAACTCAACCAGAGTCTTGATTAACAGATGTCAGCTCCCTTCGTTGAGTTTTTACAATGAAAGCAATTAATGTCAACCTTTGGAAATGAAACAGTAAGGCTACGTGGAGTTTGGCATTTGGAAGCGGAGGTAGGAGGGTGTTTTTGCACAGTGTTCTGTCCTTGAGGCTTGTGTGGCCAGGGATAAGAAAGTTGAATGCATGAGAGGAAGTGTTTGTTCATGGGTTTGATCAGTTGCCGTGCATGTGCACACCACGTGAGAGAAGGGGGGTTTTACCCCTATTTTCCCTTTCATTTTGTTTTCATATAATGGATGCTTGTGCTGTCGTTCAACTCAAATCCATGTGGGAGCAGAAATGTTTTTATTTTGCCGTGATTCTCATTTTCCCTAGAGGTCAGCTTGAGATCCCTATTCTTGTCCTTTAACAGCTATCAGACAATGCTAGTAAGCAGAGAGGCCTGCGTCAGGAGGACCACACCATGCATTCGTGATTTCAGATCAAAGTGGGATTAAAGCAACCTGTCATCAATCAAAACCAAGTGTGATGGTTTTTATTCTTGGCAGGTTTCCTGACGCCACCTCTAGCCTGGAGTCATGATAAACTATGGAACTGTTCTAGGTGACACTTCCAGTGCGATAAACAAAATGGTGTGTGTGTGTGTGTGTGTGTGTGTGTGTGTGTGTGTGTGTGTGTGTGTGTGTGTGTGTGTGTGTGTGTGTGTGTGTGTGTGTGTGTGTGTGTGTGTGTGTGTGTGTGTGTGTGTGTGTGTGTGTGTGTGTGCGTGCGTGCGTGCGTGCGTGCGTTGTATGCATGCATGCACGTGTGTCAGATGAAACGCTGGTTGTTTGTTTGATGGATCGTGTTTGTGTTGAACAGGTCAGAGTAGAGACTGTCAGAGTGGCCTTCCTCCTTCCTAAACAAATCTGGATGAGTCCTCAAATGCGGTCTACTCAGAAGTCAGAAGGAATCCCCAAAGTATCAGTAGAAAATGCATAACGCATTTGAAAAAACCTTGACATGTCCTAAAACGTGTTTATGTGCGAGAATGAAGCGTATATATTCCACCTACATTTGCTCTGAGTCATATACGCCTCAGAGATGGAATGATGGGCGTCAAAACAAAGAACTCTCTCTCTCTCTTCTCTCCAGCTATTCCTCTGACAGCTGGAGGATCCAGACAGGCGATGGACTGCCCCCAGGGATACAAGCGCATCAACAACTCCCACTGCCAAGGTAAGAGCTGCGGCCCACCTCTAGTTCAACCTCTCTGCGTCGACCCGCTGGCATTGTTTTGCTTGTGTTTTCCCACACAGAGAGCGTTTCTTAGCGTGGAGGAGGGCTTTGCCAAGAGAAATGAGCCCCAAAGAAATGATTTGTCACCAGCCACATAAAACCCTGCTAGAGAGCAGGGCTGCAAACCAGAAATGGGAATGAATATGCTTCCTTTTGACAATGATATAATTCTCTCGCTTTGTGTTGGTGTCCTGTGCGCTCTTCTCTGCTCTACTCCTTCCTTGGGCGGTGTGGGCCTGTCTACCTGTACACAGCACCCTCTGCTGGTCCCTCACCTTCCGGTCCTCCACAGACGCACTCACTCAGCCAACTCTGAGGCGAGAGAGAATATATTCTTAATTTACAACCCTAGTGTGCCAGCTGCCATTTGTTGTCTCCCAGAGCTGCCTGAAATCCATCAAGGATTAAAGTTTTTTTAAATTATTTTCTTTCTCCTCCTGACCTGCTCCACTCGCTCGTCAGTGATCAATCCTGCTTTAACAGGACCCCAAACACCATAACAGCCATGCAGGAGAGAGAGGAAAAAATAGGCAGGTGCCATATTTGATAGATTTCCCTAATCTGTATTGAATTTGAATATGATAGCAAGTGATGACTACAATACATCAGGGCTGGCAGGTCTGACCACTTTCAGGGGAGTCACTCTAAATCAAGCCTGCTCCGCGCCAGCGACTTTTGAACCCACTGTGGCCCAGTTGAAATCAAATCACATTTTATTGGTCACATATTTAGCAGATGTTATTGCGGGTGTAGCGAAATGCTTGTCACGAAGGATCCAATTCGGGAAAGTTGTATTTCTGGTTGGAATGCTGGTGAGTTACTGGCACTCTGATAGCTAAATGTTATTTCCGGCTGTATGCACTGATGCAAAAAAACGTTCTGGGCTAATAATGTAAGAAATAACACACACGCACACAAAATAAATACTGAAAAGTTGCTGCTAGAAGCAGAGCTGCCTTGCACGTCGGCGCCATCTTAAAAGATTCACTCAGCACTCCATTCAAGGGGAGAGAGAGGGAGACAGAGATAGAGAGGGAAAGATGGAGAGAGAAAGAGAGAGAGAAGGCCAGCCTCAGTGTCTGGGTGGGGGTCCATGTGGGCCACAGGCCTCTGCTTCAGGGACTTAACTGACTGCTCACTTTTTCAGAAGTAATTTATAACCCTTAACGCTCTCATCATCTCACCTGCAAACCCAGACCTCTGCTCCTCTCCATGGTAGCTGGCTGTTTGAACGGTCAGATCTTACAGAGAGGGGTTTTGTACAGCACTTTGAGATATCAAAATACATTTGATGTGATTTGATTGGATTCTGAACTAGTGAAGGCTTCTCCTTCAAATCGAGCTTGTGCCATTTGTTCGACAATAGCAACTGCCCAACACTTAGTACACTA
Source organism: Oncorhynchus clarkii lewisi (assembly GCF_045791955.1). Classification (NCBI taxonomy): domain Eukaryota; kingdom Metazoa; phylum Chordata; class Actinopteri; order Salmoniformes; family Salmonidae; genus Oncorhynchus; species Oncorhynchus clarkii. Next base: position 10,174,369 of record NC_092169.1, read on the forward strand.
CATTATTCCACATCATTGAGGAATGATATATTGGAACAGTGGACGGTACATTGAAGACATTGATGATATCAGGGGACATCATTTGGCATCACTCCCTGCTCTCTTCAAAGGAATCCCATTCGTTGGCAGCACTGGTACTGTCGTGCATGGCACAACCAATAGAGGGCATCTGCCAGGGTTACACTGGTTCGCCATGAAGCAGAGCGCCAGCACGCCGAAGCGTTTGCCAGGCGCAAAGGGCTCTGAAAGGGGAGCTGAGGCCTGCTTGCTGCCTAGTCGGAGAGCTGCCAGGCTGAGGAGAACAGAGCGCCGGTCCAGGCCCCAGGAGCCCAGACTTGGCTATCCCTGTGGAGGTGCTGTGACTCACCCTGTAATCCACCACATCCTGTTCCTGTTATTATTCACCCTTTTTTTTTTACAGGGCCGATTTGGATTTCATTTCCAATTTGTTTTCCTTGGAGCTAGGTACGTGTGTTTACTAATCGCCAGACATGGTGTGACTGTGTCCAATATAAGATGTGGAGGGAAAAAGAGACAAGGTTTGCTTGGCTGGTTTAAAGATGTGTGGAGTCGGTTTGGTCCCGGGTCTGATCCAGGTTCTGATTAAATTCCCGAGTGAGCCATTTGAGTTCTGAAGCGGTGAGGTTAGGGGCAAAGTGTGGTGTTAGGCATGGTTAAGTTCAGTATGATTTCACTTGGACAAGCCAATCTCCCTCCCACAGACTTTAGTTTAGCACTTCTCAGGCACTGCTGAATGTTGTGGGGGCTAATGCGCAGGTGCGTCCCAGACAGATTATGTGAGCGGAGATGGAGTGGAGCGAGGAGTGGAGCGTGGCCAATTTGACAAGAGCAGGGAGCTAGATTCCCAAAGGCTGGAGCATCGGCCTTCTCTGCCCAGCTCCAATTTCACTCCAGTAGCGTTCACTTCACGAGCTCAGGGCCCGGCGGAGCATGCGTCTGTAGTCTACTTGTGTGCGGCTGTAAACCCCTTGCTTTAGCTACTCTCATGGAGTTCGCTAAATATTTTCAGAAAGACACTGATAAAACACACAGGTGCTAAATCAATCTGACTTACAAAGAGGAGGACCAAGAGCAAGAGTGGGAGTGTGGTGATGTAGCGTCCACAGATAAATAATCATTGTGGAATCTGAAAAGACACGTATCCCAAAAGCGTGATGGTGTACTTACTACGTGCACATGTTAAAAGAAAGGAACGAGGCGGGTAGATAACTAAGTGTGTCATTGTAGCAAAGTATTTCCAAACTCAAAACCAGATCTCTTAAACGTTTCGTTCATTTTTGTTCTATTATCTATACAATAGGCCATCATTGATTTTGGCCCAATAGGCCTGGCATATTCCCACGTCCGAGGAGCTTTCCGTTTTGATTGGGTTATTGTGCCTAAAAAACCTTTAGGCCTACCTATAGAGAGAAAGGCCTACCTATAGAGAGAAAGGCCTACCTATAGAGAGAAAAACTAACTTTGCATCTCTGCCCAGCCTGGCAAGAGTGGCCAAAAGGGTGTTTATCATCCCAGTAGCTCTGCAAATTCATTCTAAAAATGAATTCAAATGCACTAATTTCATTCTAAGTAAGTCACAGCCTATATGCGCAATTTATAAACTATAATGATTTAACACAACAAAATGTTGTTTAAATGCTGAGCGCTTTATGTCCCAGCCAGTCTACTGTGTCGCACTCGCAAATGCTTCACAATGTATTTCTTTGTAGGCTATAGCCTTGAAATAATTGAAATAATATAACCTAAATAATACATTTTCGATCCTTCTTAGGCTCCCTGTCTGGCACCTGACCTATTTAGAGTGTTTGTATGCTGTGTAATATGACATGTAGCCTATTTCAAATGATGTTCGCTTCTTACAATCACCTTTTCATGTTTATTCAAATACTTTTCATTCAAATCCAAATGGTTTGGTTTCAATACTTCAAAACCAAATGGTAGGTCCAGGTAGTCACAAGAATAGATGGGTGTTGGTTAAATTGATTTTAATTAATGGAGCGAATTTGGAGTGGCATTATTTTTCTGTGAGCACGGAGCGGTTGGAAAGGACATGAAGCGCCAGAGCGGTATGCAACTTGCTTCACTCTTCTCACATGCTCTGGTTCCAGCCCAGGCAGAGGATTTGAGGGAGCAGTGATTTATTCAACTTTATTTAACCAGGAGAACCCATTGAGACCAGGGTCTCATTTCCAATGGTAGCTGTGCTCCCATGCTTCTCCTCAACCTAGCATGACACATTTCTCTGTGTGTCATCAGAGGCAATTGGCTGCTCTCTGTGGGGCCCCAAGAGGCCAGAAATAGTCCATTCATCTCTCCTCCACTCGGCTCACCGCTGGGCCGTTTTATTGCCTTGTGGGTAATTATTCTGTCAGTGCGGTGATTGACAGCGCAGGTGGGCGCGGCGCAGAGGAGCGGTGCAGGTGTTGAAACTGTGAAACCACCAGTGGAGACGTGTTTGAGGACACGCCGCGTCCCGGAAGATGATAATTGCCATTCATTGATATTCCCGACAGAGGGTGTCATAGAAAAGAATGTTAACGCAAACATCTTTCTCCTCTTGAGATCTGCCCGAGAAAAAAAAGGGGGATTTTGATCATCTATCCTGTAGGGCAGGAAGCAACACCCTCATTCACCCACCCCAGGGGAAACGTCACTGGGAAGTGACGTCTCTGCCCCTGATTAGTGGTTCTTTGACAGTTTGACAGAGCCTCCTGTGTTATGGACCTGGGCGTGATGTAGCCGCTGAAATATTCATGACTTACATGGAAGGATATCAACATGCTGCCGGCTGGTGTTAGAGTGCCACACGGTGATGTGATGCTGTTCTTGTCATGACACCATCCACTTAGTGTCAGGCATCTAGCACACTCTCTGTGTACATGATGCTCCTGTACTGCTTCTGCTTTTCACTTTGCAAACAGAAAGTGAAAATATGTGTCCTGTGGAGCAGAATTAGGGGGAAAACAAAGCTCTCCTTTCGATACATAACTCAGACACATGCTTCGTATTTAGCCCTCTCAATAACAAACTGCACTTGTAAACTGGATGCCAGAAGAAATGAGCCAGGTATATGTAAACAGCTAAGAGGCAGCTGAGTTGGAAGGGGATACAAAGGCTCCCTGTCTCCTGTTAGGAGGAAGAATACGGGGGAGAGCATTATGTTGACCTTCTTCCAGCCGGACATATTATGTCTACCCTGCTGTTGCTTCCTGAACAAGCAGGGTTTCTCAAACCCGGTCCCCGGGACCCAAAGGCTGCATGTTTAGTTTTTTTCCCCTAACCCTACACATCTGATTCAAATGATCAAAGCTTGAGGATTAGTTGATTATTTGAATCAGCTGTGTAGTGCTAGGGCAAAAACTAAAACGTGCACGTCTTGGGGTCCCGAGGACCGGGTTTGAGAAACCCTTCTCTAGTGACTGGCTGACACAGCCCAGCTGCAATGAGCCAATGAACCCCTGAGGACATAAAGCATAAAGCTGTTAGTCCCACAGCCAGCCTCATAACCCAGACCTTGAACTAAGGAAATGAACCTGCTCTTCTGTGAGGTTACTACATAACCAGGATTCATGCCTAAGACCTGAAACTGTCTCTTCAACTCCACATTAATTACCTAAAACTACAGGGCTGCCTTGGACCAGAACAGTTATGTAGTGGCTACACCAGGGTTATGCGGCTACACCAGGGTTATGCGGCTACACCAGGGTTATGAGGCTACACCAGGGTTAATGGGCTACACCAGGGTTAATGGGCTATACCAGGGTTATGAGGCTACACCAGGGTTAATGGGCTACACCAGGGTTAATGGGCTATACCAGGGTTATGAGGCTACACCAGGGTTAATGGGCTACACCAGGGTTAATGGGCTATACCAGGGTTATGCGGCTACACCAGGGTTAATGGGCTACACCAGGGTTATGCGGCTACACCAGGGTTAATGGGCTACACCAGGGTTATGCGGCTACACCAGGGTTAATGGGCTACACCAGGGTTAATGGGCTACACCAGGGTTAATGGGCTACACCAGGGTTATGCGGCTACACCAGGGTTAATGGGCTACACCAGGGTTATGCGGCTACACCAGGGTTAATGGGCTACACCAGGGTTAATGGGCTACACCAGGGTTAATGGGCTACACCAGGGTTATGCGGCTATACCAGGGTTATGCGGCTACACCAGGGTTATGCGGCTACACCAGGGTTATGCGGCTACACCAGGGTTAATGGGCTACACCAGGGTTAATGGGCTACACCAGGGTTAATGGGCTACACCAGGGTTAATGGGCAGGGTTAATGGGCTATACCAGGGTTATGCGGCTACACCAGGGTTATGCGGCTACACCAGGGTTATGTGGCTACACCAGGGTTATGCGGCTACACCACGGTTATGCGGCTACACCAGGGTTATGTGGCTACACCAGGGTTAATGGGCTACACCAGGGTTATGCGGCTACACCAGGGTTATGTGGCTACACCAGGGTTATGCGGCTACACCAGGGTTAATGGGCTACACCAGGGTTATGCGGCTACACCACGGTTATGCGGCTACACCAGGGTTATGTGGCTACACCAGGGTTATGCGGCTACACCAGGGTTATGATATGAATGTGGTTGTTGTGAGCTATTATACAAACTCATGCACGGAAACAAATAAAATTATGATAATCGGTGGAGTTGCCAACTCATATGTGTCAGGCATACAGGCTGTGTTTTGCACACAACTCCATTCTATGCACATTCAGTTCATGTTCCTTTCTGTACTGTGTAATAAACACTAATATGTATATCAACAGTGCATTACTTTGTTCCTCTCCTTGTTGTTCTGTTGCAGATCTTAATGAGTGCCAGCTGCAGGGCGTGTGTCCCAACGGAGACTGTCTGAACACCATGGGTAGCTACAGGTGCAGCTGTAAGGCCGGCTTCATCCCTGACCCCACCCTCTCCACCTGTATCCGTAAGTCCTCTCTCTCTCTCTCTCTCTCTCTCTCTCTCTCTCTCTCTCTCTCTCTCTCTGTCTCTCTCTCTCTCTGTCTCTCTCCTTCTCCCTCTCTCTCTCCCTCTCCCCCTCTCTCTCTCTCTCTCTCTCTCTCCCTCCCTCTCTCTCTCCCTCTCCCCTCTCTCTCTCTCTCTCTCTCTCCCTCCCTCTCTCCCTCCCTCTCTCTCTCTCAGTGCCATTTTTGGGTGTGACATACATTTCTTTGAATTTGTATTAATTCAGCCCATACAGTCTGGGTTGCAGTCTAAGAATGTTGTGAATGCCGCAAATCGTACTGCAAAGGCTGCGTTTTGATGAAATGCATACGAATGTGGGAACAGATGAAAATGCATGGATGAAAAGCATGGTGTTTATCAAATTAATCAGATTCCCCCTAGAGCATGGAACACAAGGCACAGCATTTGAAAACACAGCAGATCTCATTTCTCTCTACTGAAAGAGGGAGGGACGGAAGGAGGGATGGATGGATGGATGGATGGATGGATGGAGGGAGGGAGGGAGGGAGGGAGGGAGGGAGGGAGGGAGGGAGGGAGGGAGGGGGATTAAAATCCTATTGACCTGATTCTATGTTCTCTGGGTTTTTGGTCGGAGAGCGATTGAACAGTGATGGCCTTTTAATCACTGTTCCAATGTAATCTTTGTTTCCCTGTCGGCTCGTTGTCTCTCCCAGTCCGACCACTGTGTGTGTGTGTGTGTGTGTGTGTGTGTGTGTGTGTGTGTGTGTGTGTGTGTGTGTGTGTGTGTGTGTGTGTGTGTGTGTGTGTGTGTGTGTGTGTGTGTGTGTGTGTGTGTGTGTGTGTGTGTGTGTGTGTGTGTGTGTGTGTTTGTGTGTGTGTATGTGTGTTTGTGTGTATGCGTGTGTGCGTTGTCATTCTTGTTTTTTCTTCTATTCCTGGTTCCCCTCTATTTATCTCATTGCTAATGAAACCTGAGTGGCCATTCATCAACATCACTGGCTACGGCAAGGAGCCTTGCTACCGTTTTGTTCTTACATGGAAAAAGGAGGCGTTTGAAATTCATCAGTGACATCAGCCATTGTGTCTGCCCCCTCCCCTGCATATGTTGCCTGTCATTGAACCCCCAATGTCAGGTCTAGACGTCTCCCCTCGTTGTGTGTGTTGAGTTACTGAGTTTCTCTGGCTCTCTACTGACCTGAAAAGCAGAGTGGAGTTTGGAGAGAAACATATTGGTGTCGATGAAGGACCAGGATATAGCCTGACCCTCCCCTGTACTGCGCCTTTGCGTGTTGATTGGCTTATAGTGTGCATGACAGTAACCAACCAAAACTGGCGTACCCATTGTGAGCGACACTTGACATTTACTTACATGTACATCCTGTGTCCAACTAAACGTATAACAAAAATAAACCAATGCATTCCATGCGTAGCACTTAAAAAATCTCGGACTCATTTGTATTTGGGGATTTTGACACGTCATCAAACATTCCACTGGTGCAAGACTGTAATTTTAGACAAATTCTTGACCAAAAGGTTAAAAATAATGACTGCTTGAAGTTCACAAGCCACACGTGATCAAGCTCCAAAATAGGGTAACATGATGGGACACAAATACAGCAACTGACTTGGAATGGAGGGAGGGCCATCCAGGGCAATCTAACAGAACCCCAGAAATCTCACCTCTCTCTATCCCTCTATCTCCACTACCCTCTACTGGGCTACCTCCCAACATCTGACAACGAGAGAGATTCTAACGTTGGGTCATTCACTGGCCTATTCATGGGACTGCTCTAGTTTAGCCTTTAGCAACTGAACCCAATAGCCAAGCCATAGCCCTTTTAGCTGGACCGTTACTGAGACTCGAAAAGACTCAAGTGTGTTAAACACGGTGGTGCTGCCATATCAGGGAGTTGGTAGTCACTGGTATTAATTGGTGGCAACTTTACTGTGGGTGGTAAGAAGGAGGGAGGAGGGGGGTGGATGGAGTTTGGGGAAGTGAGTGGAGACTAGAGCAAAAATGATTGCTGCCTGTCATGCACGATGTCCACCGTGTGTCCGAGCTGTGAAGTGTGAGACTCAGAGGCGCCGTCACAATTTTTTGTAGAGGGTTTGGGGGGACAGTGGTTCAGCGGTTTGAGCCCGCCTTTCCAACAGTAACACACACTCACACACACGCTTACACACACTCTCACACACACACTCTCACACACACACGCTCACACACACGCTCAGCTTTGTCAACATAATGACTGGAAACCTGAGAACTCTTTCCGCCTGTTTTGACGAATATCAATGCACCACACAAACTGCCTGAAGGGGAAAATGTTAGAGGAATTAAAACTTTGGAACAAGCCTTTGTGACCTTTTGTACAGGAATTGGTAAAGAAAAGGCTATTACCTTTCACTGTTGTTGGAATGATGTCTTGTAAACTTGTCCATTAACTCATTAATGCCTGCTGTTGGTCTGAACAGTACAACACAGTCACATTTGGGGTTTTGGAGACTGTTGTGCGAGAGAAATAAAGGAATGTCATGGTCCATATGTGATAGGACGGCTTACCAATTGAAAAATGAAGAAATGCTGAAAGAACATCATATGGCTCTAGCTCTACTTGGAGGTCAAAGCCTTAGAGAGTCTTTGTTCCGTTGGTGCCTTGCCGTGCCACAGTTTCCACTCCTGCTCCCCCACTTCAGGATTTGAGCTGCTTCAACCCCTCATGATGGGCACCATTCAGAAACACTCAACCAACCCTACTGCATGCTGTTATTTGAGTCAGCGTTTGACTTTGCTAACTAGTGCATGAAGCCATGGCATGAAGCGCTCAATGTGTGTACACCCAAAGAGCTTTCGATGTTGTATGTGTCGCGTGTGTTTTGTGTTTGAGCGTTTAGTTGAGTCAACACTTTCTTCATAGCTCAAAAATCCTGCGTCGAAGATATGAAAGGTCTCAGCGGTAGCAGATAACTACGCCGAGATGTTTCACATTTTCCTTGGTATTTTTGATGTTGTTGTTATAAATGTGTGACTACTGGACTCTGTGTTGGGCGGGGAGATTCCGGTGAAGGGGGACTTCTTTACTTCTCTTCTCTTTATTTCTCTTCTCTCCCCCATGTATGTGTCTCCCCCCCACTGTGGCGCACCTCCCCTCGCCCCTCTCCCTCCACCCTCCGCCGCACCTCTTCAGCTGACACCCCTGCCGTCCACGAGGAGAAAGGGGCTTGTTTCCGATTGGTCAGTTCGGGGAAGCAGTGTTTGCACCCGGTGCCTGCTCAGCTGAGCAAACAGCTGTGCTGCTGCAGTGTGGGCAAGGCCTGGGGCCCGCGCTGCGACAAGTGCCCCCTGCCAGGAACAGGTAAGGTCCCCAACGCCGGCACCTCTGAGCTCCAGACAGACTACACCTCTACCCATCCATCTATTCCACCAATCTCACACTGAGAGATGGAAATATGGGACCAATGGCATTCATTCATCCGACCCCCCCCCCCCCCCCCCCCCACAGACACTCTCTCTCTCTCTCTCTCTCTCTCTCTGTGCATGTGGTTAACTGCTTTGCCAAATATATGCTTTTAGATGCAGTTAAATCCCCACCACCACCACCACACTCCCACTGTCTCCCCTTACTCCACCACCACCACCACACTCCCACTGTCTCCCCTTACTCCACCACCACCACCACCACACTCCCACTGTCTCCCCTTACTCCACCACCACCACCACCACACTCCCACTGTCTCCCCTTACTCCACCACCACCACCACCACCACACTCCCACTGTCTCCCCTTACTCCACCACCACCACACTCCCACTGTCTCGCCGTACTCCACCACCACCACCACACTCCCACTGTCTCCCCTTACTCCACCACCACCACCACCACACTCCCACTGTCTCCCCTTACTCCACCACCACCACCACCACCACCACACTCCTACTGTATCCCCTTACTGCACCACCACCACCACACTCCCACTGTCTCCCCTTACTCCACCACGGCTCCCCCTCTGTCAGTGCAACCTGTACGGGTATTATGGTCAGTGTTCGCCTTGGTGATACAATAGCAGACGCCTGCAGATCATGTGGACCACAGCCACACTAAATAGATAGAAGCTGTTCGCTGAGTCCTCACACTTCCACTCAAAAAGGTCTGTCTTATTTCATTTATGACGTCGAGCCAAACATTCCATTAGACCTGGGAGTTTATCTGGGAATAAGTCTAACCCTTTTCTTCATCTGTGCCTGTATTGTCTGTCTGGGCTCCGAGAGACATTACTAAATGACCTCGTTTTGCCTAATTAACAACACCAGTCAAATTAATCTGGGTTGCCAGATTCCTTTGGTTGCCAGATCCTCCAGGTTTGCAGTTTGGTACAGCAGGTTGTTATAGAGAGTGTGGGTGGTAGAGTTAGAGGATGATATCTTGGAATGGGGCCCATTTTTCCCCAAGTGAGAACATCTCTGTGGGTAAGATTAAGAGCTGTTATAACTTCTTAGGGCTGCAATCCCGTTAACGGGATGATATGACAACAGCCAGTGAAAGTGCAGGGTGCCAAATTCAAAACAACAGAAATCTCATAATTACAATTCCTCAAACATACATGTATCTTATTCCGTTTTAAAGGTAATCAATAAATATTGAAATGAAGCAGCCTACTGCTCGGTGCGTCACCTTTGCATTGTGGGAAATGTAGTATTGGTGCGTGTAAAAGATCTGCGGGCTGCCGGCTTGCTGCGGGCCGGTTCTAATAATAAATCAAGATCATCCCAGGGGCCGTAAAAAACCTTCTTGCGGGCCGGATGTGGCCCGCGGGCCTTGACTCTGACATATGTGAGTTAGAGGATGATATCTTGGAATGGGGCCCATTTTTCCCCAAGTGAGAACATCTCTGTGGGTAAGATTAAGAGCTGTTATAACTTCTTAGGGCTGCAATCCCGTTAACGGGATGATATGACAACAGCCAGTGAAAGTGCAGGGTGCCAAATTCAAAACAACAGAAATCTCATAATTACAATTCCTCAAACATACATGTATCTTATTCCGTTTTAAAGGTAATCTTGTTGTTAATCACACCACAGTGTCCGATATCAAATATGCTTTACAGCGAAAGCTCCACAAATTATTATGTTAGGTCACCACCAAGCCACAGAAAAACACAGCCATTTTTCCAGCCAAAGAGAGGAGTCACAAAAAGCACAAATAGAGATAAAATTAGCCACTAACATTTGATGATCTTCATCAGATGACACTCATAGGACTTCATGTTACACAATACATGTATGTTTTGTTTGATAAAGTTCATATTTATATTTAAAAAATCTGAGTTTACATTGGCGCGATGCGTTCACTAGTTCCAAAAACATCCAGTGATTTTGCCTAGCCACATCGATTCAACAGAAATACTCATCATAAATGTAGATGATAATACAAGTTATAAACATGGAATTATACATATACCTCTCCTTAATGCAACCGCTGTGTCAGATTTAAAAAAAACTTTACGGAAAAAACAAACCATGCAATAATCTGAAAAGGCGCTCAGAAAAAAAATCAAATTAGCCACCATGTTGGAGTCAACAGAAACCAGAAATTACATGATACATATTCCCTTACCTTTGATGATTTTCATCAGAATGCACTCCCAGGAATCGCAGTTCCACAATAAATGCTTGATTTGTTCGATAATGTCCGTTATCTATAGCAAAAGTAGCTAGCATTAAGTACACATATCAAACGCTCGTGCATTACTTCAGACAAAAACTATATTACAGGTCGAAGAAACGTTTCAAACTAAGTATAGAATCAATCATTAGGATGTTTTTATCATAAATCTTCAGAATCTTCTGAGAATTCCTTTGTGTCTAGAGGAGCAAGTCGATATCATGTGGAATGCGCATGACCAGGAAATGGCTCTCTGCCAGTACCTGACTCATTCAGCTCTTATTCAGTCCCACAACACAGTAGAAGCCTCATTCAAGGTTCTAAAGACGGTTGACATCTAGTGGAAGCCCTAGGAAGTGCAACTTCATTCATATCCCAATGTGAATTCAATAGGGCCTGAGTTGAAAATCGACCAACCTCAGATTTCTCACTTCCTGTTTGGATTTCTTCTCAGGTTTTTGGCTGCCATATGAGTTCTGTTATACTCACAGACATCATTCAAACAGTTTTAGAAACTTCTGAGTGTTTTCTATCCAATACTGAGACTGACAAGACTGAGGAGCAGGCCGTTTACTCTGGGCACCTCTGTGCACCTTTCATCCAAGCTACTCAATACTGCCCCTGCAGCCATAAGAAGATAAGAGTAAATGATAGACTTGTGCTCCATAATCAGGAAATAAACTTGAGTAGACATATATGATTGGTGTAATCATTTCAGGACTAACCTTGATGTGAAGTGCAGCGTTTTTTAAGGTATCTTTTCAATGTGTTCTTCTTCGTTTGTTGGAATGTTTACCAATGTAGCTGGATTAGTTACTGTTTGATCTGATATATTTGTTTCACTATCAATGTTAAATGTAGTGTTTTAACTGCAATTGGCTGGGTTCTTGCTGGGCCACTCAAGGACATTCAGAGACTGGTCCTGAAGCCACTCTTGTGTTGTCTTGGCTGTGTGCTTAGACTCGTTTTCCTCTTGGAAGGTGAATCTTCGCCCCAGTCTGAGGTCCTGAGCGCTCTGGAGAAGGTTTTATGTACTCTATGTACTTTGGTCTGTTCATCTTTCCCTCGATCCTGACTAGTCTCCCAGTCCCTGCTGCTGAAAAACATCCCCACAGCATGATGCTGCCACCACCATGCTTCACCGTAGGGATGGTGCCCGGTTTCCTCCAGGCGCGATGCTTTGCATTCAGGCCAAAGAGTTCAATCTTGGTTTCATCAGACCAGAGAATCTTATTTCTCATGGTCTGAAAGTCTTTAGGTGCCTTTTGGCAAACTCCAAGTGGGCTGTCATGTGCCTTTTACTGAGGAATGGCTTCCGTCTGGCCATTTTACCATAAAGGCCTGATTGGTGGAATGCTGCAGAGATGGTTGTCCATCTGGAAAGTTCTCCCATCTCCACAAAGGAACTGGAGCTTTGTCAGAGTGACCATCGGGATCTTGGTCACCTCCCTGACCAAGGCCCTTCTCCCCCGATTGCTAAGTTTGGCTGGGTGGCCAGCTCTAGTGAGTGTATTGGTGGTTCCAAACTTCATACATTTAAGAATGATGGAGGCCACTGTGTTCTTGGGACCTCAATGCTGCAGACATTTTTTGGTAGTCTTCCCCAGATCTGTGCCTCGACACAATCCTGTCTCGGAGCTCTACGGACAATTCTTTCAACCTGGTTTTTGCTATGACATTCTCTGTCAACTGTGGGACAGGTGTGTGCCTTTCCAAATCATGTCCAATCAATTGAATTTACCACAGATGGACTCCAATCAAGCTGTAGAAACATTAAAGGATGATCAATGGTAACAGGATGCACCTGAGCTTAATTTCGAGTCACATAGCAAAGGGTCTGAATACTTTTTTATTCGTAATACATTTGCTAAAATGTCTATAAACCTGTTTTCACTTTGTCACACTTTGTGTGTAGATGGATGAGATTTTTTTTTATTTCATCCATTTTAGAATAAGGCTGTAACGTAACAAAATGTGGAAAAAGTCAAGGGGTCTGAATACTTTCCCGAATGCACTGTATGTGGAGCTCTGAAAGAACTCAGAGAATTATATACACGTGGTGAATCTGCTTCAACAAAAACCTAACCTAACTTATTGTACTTTACATATGAGTTACATCAAATAAAATATCAATCAAATTAGTCATATAGCTATGAATTATGCAAAGTAAATATATTTAATGTGGACATTTCAATCTGTTTTTTGGGATGGAAGTGGTTTCTGATGTGTTTTTTTTTCTTGCGTAAAGAATACTTATTTTTCTTTTAACATTTTTAGCTAAATTCAAGGAGATATGCCCTGGTGGGATGGGCTACACTGTCACAGGCTCTTACAAGCCCAAACTACCCAATCAACTACCCAAACTTCCCAGCCAACCTGAGACCATCAACAAGCCAATGATCACCCACCAAGAGCCTGTGGCCCCGCCTCTGCCCTTCCCGACACCCGAGAAACCAGTGGAGGCCTTGAGCGTCACTGAGAGACAGCTTCCCTCTATTCCAGGTGAGTCAACATCACACAATTCCCTTTATACCAGGGGAGTCAACATCACACAATTCCCTTTATACCAGGGGAGTCAACATCACACAATTCCCTCTATACCAAGAGAGTCAACATCACACAATTCCCTCTATACCAGCTGAGTCAACATCACAAAATTCCCTCTATACCAGGTGAGTCAACATCACACAATTCCCTCTATACCAAGAGAGTCAACATCACACAATTCCCTCTATACCAGGTGAGTCAACATCACACAATTCCCTTTATACCAGGGGAGTCAACATCACACAATTCCCTCTATACCAGGTGAGTCAACATCACACAATTCCCTTTATACCAGGGGAGTCAACATCACACAATTCCCTCTATACCAAGAGAGTCAACATCACACAATTCCCTCTATACTAGTTGAGTCAACATCACACAATTCCCTCTATACCAGGTGAGTCAACATCACACAATTCCCTCTATACCAGGTGAGTCAACATCACACAATTCCCTCTATACCAAGAGAGTCAACATCACACAATTCCCTCTATACCAGGTGAGTCAACATCACACAATTCCCTCTATACCAGGTGAGTCAACATCACACAATTCCCTCTATACCAGGTGAGTCAACATCACACAATTCCCTCTATACCAGGTGAGTCAACATCACACAATTCCCTCTATACCAAGAGAGTCAACATCACACAATTCCCTCTATACCAGCTGAGTCAACATCACACAATTCCCTCTATACCAGCTGAGTCAACATCACACAGCAAGCACCAGTAGAAGAGCAGCCATCTTTACTAATGTACTCCAGAAAGACAGAGACAGAACATTGGGATGAGCTGGGCCTCAGTGTGACTCATAGATGGGAGTTGCTTGGTCTTTTAGAATTCAAGTAGAGTGCTCTGTGGAATTTGGCATCATAGACTGTAACACATGGGCCCTGGGGCCATGCTTTTGTCTTTTCACGATGCTGTCCTGTTTTGATATGTGGAATATCGTGTACCTTCAGTGCCAGCGCACTTTTTTTGTAATCCACCCTTCGACAAAAGGCAGCACATAAGTGAAACAAAAGACAGAACCGACTTGTAAGCGTGAGTGTGTGGGGGTCTTTAAAAACATTGCTCACCCAGACACCAATTCAGTTCCACCCTAGATAGGATGATGAGGATTCACATGCTTTAGCTTGCCCTCACCACTCAAACCGCTGGAATCTGAGAGGAGAGATGGAGTTCCTCTCTTTTATTGTTCAGGACATGCTTGGCGGCTGGTGAGGGAGAGAGAAACTTGGCCAGCGGTAGAGTGCACAGACTTATGCAAACTTCAGCTAAACTTCTCTTGAGCACAGAGGATCCAATGCAGAGGACAGACTCAGACAAAAAATAAGAGGAGAAAGTCACTGCCCAAACCTGTGTTGATTAGTGTTTGCATGCCACAAGGCGCTATGAACCCTGGCGGAGGGAATTTATTTTACGCCTAATGTTATGCGTCATTCGTAACAATACCGTTGGTCTTTATGACCAAAAATGCAAGAGGGTTGAGTTATGACATGGCATTTGGCCAGTGTTTAAAATAAGGTGTTAGTGGAACATCCTTGTTACTGATTAACATTTGTACGTGACCATGAAAAATATCACATGTTGATGCGGTCATGAACAGCTAAAAGTACCTGTGAAGGTGACCATCTTATGGATTGCAAATCATTAATCCTCTCTGGCCCCAGCCGGGTTAATTGATGTATTCAAAAGCCTGACTAAATTTAATGGGGAACTATAATGTGAATGTTGTCCTAAAAATACATATAAATGATGTACTTGCCTCTGACAAACCTTGGTAGTCAAGGGCAGGTATATCCAGCCTTGTGCTTTCAAACGGTCCCACTCTTTTTTTGAACTCATTCTTTCTTTGTGTTGTTTTTATTTTGTCTTCATGGCCAGTTGCCACAGATGCACCTGAGCAGGTAGGTTGGGTTTCTTCTGCAAAAAAACAACGGAACAGAAATAAGCTTTCTTGCATGCAACAAGAAGTATTCATCCTTCAGCCTCTATGGCAGCGACCTGCAGAAGCAGCCTGCAGCATCACCTCTGCATGAAGTCGGCATCACCACTGCATGGTTTTGAGCCAATCAATGCTCCATGCTTTCAGCCTAAGCGCACTTAAGCATTCACAGTGGAACGTCTATGTCAATGCCGTTCGCAGCTGGCAAGACTTTGCTCTTTGCGCTTTTGTCCAGCCTCATACTGTAAGGCTGCGTTTACTCAGGCAGCCCAATTCTGATCTTTTTCCACAAATTGGTCAGTTGACCAATCAGATCAGCTCTTTTGCCAATAATTGAGCAACTGATCAGAATCGGGCTGCATGTTTAAGTGCAGCCTTAGAGCCTCAAACACTGAACAGTCCTGAAACCTTTCTGTAATGGATTTAGTATTGTATTGTGACTTTTTGAATTAAATATAGAAGCTCTCTTTTACATGATCTGGTCTTGGTTCTTTCAGCGGTAAACTAGACTCAGCTGCTTGAAACTCTTTAAAAGCACTTTGACAAGGGTAAGTGAACACTGTTGCGCAGTACACTCTGAGAAACTCCAAATGTCTACAAAGCTGAAGTCAAGTTGGAGTCCACACAACTGACTTGGGCATTCTATAGACCCTGTCCACTCAATGACAACAAATGTTGCTCTTACAATCCGAAATCTTGCTCTTACAATCCTTTCAAGCACTTTCCTTCCTTCAGCTGCCATGCAAGCTGATTTGTAAATAGTTTACTGCCGAGCGGCCTATATGACGAGCTCACGCATGACAGCGGTGCATGAGCGGCGCTTGCTCACCGAAACCTCACACATGTCTATACGGATCAGTCCACTGACCCCGAGGTCCATATTGTGTTTGTCTTGTGTTTTGTCCTTCAAGGAGCTGGTTATTCTGGAGGCTACTAGTAGTAGGCCAGTAGTTGAGGTCGAGGCTGGCCAGCCACAGCTCTCTCCCGGTGTCTCTACCATGAGGATGGAGCCGGCCTACCCAGGTGTCTCATCCATTCCCTTCCCCTCTACTCTCTCTGCTGCTATTTCAGTCTCACTGGGCTGGTGCCCACCCTCACAGGGCAAAGTGTGGAAGTAATTTAATTATGATTTATGTTGTTTTGGCACTGTACTTTCGGTCAATTTGACCTGAAAGAATAGAAATGAAAATGGGTTGGTTTGAAAAATATATTATGTTCTTTCCCTTGTGACAGGTCTAATCGTCATAGTGGAAAGAGCACCTGCCATTTGTGATGGGTGTTCTCCAGGCTCTAGTATAGGATTATCTTCATTGAAATGCAAGGTTTCAATTGTTGTAAAAAGGGTTCAATATGTATCCAAGCTGGAAAAATCTTTTAACAACTGTCAGCTCAGCACGTGACGGTGAAGAGTGATTTATCTCTGTCCGCTGGGATTGTTGATTTCTGCAGCGCTCCGTGTTACAGCTTCATGACAACAACTCAACATTGAAACACTAATTTTAAAGACCACGGAAAGTCTGACTGCGCTGTTCTCTCCCCTGGCTCTATCTGTCCTGGTCTCGCAGAGGTTGTGGAGAAAACGTCGCCCCCTGCTCCAGCCCTGATCCTCCCCTCCAACGCTGGCCAGGACATCGCCCCGACTCAGTCAGCAGGTAAGAGCCCACAGTGACATACAGTGACACGCAGTAACCCGGTGACATCTGGACACAGTTTAGTCGACTGGTCATTGTGCTGCTGGCCGGTTAGTAACTACTATCCCTGCTACAAACTCTATCTAAGCTATCCCAAGCTGATTGTGTAAAAATCATGAATGAATAGAGGCCCGCAGACTGGGAACATGGCACTTTCTGACTCTTCCGGACCTCCTCTCTTTGTCCTTGGGGTTCTACCCCGTTGTATTTCGGGCTTCTTCTATAATTAGGAATCCGGTGTTGCTGTTGAGGGGCCGTGGCAACATGAAGTCTCTCTCTCCACTTTCTAGATGGGAATAGTTTAACAATAGTCTAACAACATCCTCATAAAGGCTTCAACTCACTCCAATGAAAATGCAGAGCAACTTTTTCTCTCTCTCCTGACCCTTAGAGAAATGTATTTGGGTCCTGTATTGTTGTATTTGAGAGACTCCCATTTTAGATGTTGTTGCTGTGGTTATTTGAATCGGAAGGGAAAGGCCAGTGAGGCCAGAGATTTGTGTCATCGCTAGGCAACCACTTGTGTGAAACGCACCTGTTTTGATACCCAGGGCGAGGAAGAGGGGGGACTTCACAGAGCAGTAGAATAGAGATTAGTGTCGGCACGGAGACAAGTGTGGAGGGAAGGGAGTGGGACTATCTGGTTCCAGGCCCACAAAAAGCACCTGGACCAATCAGGGGACATCTGGGGTATTTGGGGTTATATTTACTAGGCGGACATCCAAGCACCCAGACCGCTCTCATCTCAGCGTTTTACGTCCCGGTGTCCCGGAAAGGTGACACCATATTAAGAAGCCACAACAATTAAGCCACCTGATGACAGGTACTCGGTAAACTGTGATACATAATTGCGTCTCTCTTTTTTTTGTTGTTGAAATCATTCTGTCATCCTTACTGTGATTAGACTCTGTGCCTCTGTGCCTCAACGCTTGCTAATCATTCTCAACATGACGTTTCTTTCTAAAGTACATCCTCGACAAAACACACATGGCGGAGATGCTCTTTAAGGTGTAAAGCGACTACACTCGCTAATCATTCTGTAGCTCAATCAACCAATCAGTCAGTCAGTCAATCAAATGATTGTGCATTTTACAAATACATTTGTAACAAAGTGCTAAAATATAACACTTGACCGAACGGATGAGGGAAATCTCCTTAGGTGGGAAGAAACCTTGACAGGAAGCAGAGTCTAGAGCAGGAGCCCATCCTCCTCTGATTGGCTGATGTCTTCCCTAAATCCTATATAAAACACAGCAGTAATTGAATGTAACTGTATTTCTGAGGAGATGCCGCTGTGGCATATTTGAGCAATAATACCTTGCCTATTGAAATTTGTACAGTAATACTTCAATTCTTTGTAATTCCACCATACTGGCTGATTAATAATATATCAGGGATGCGTAATGTATTGTTAATGTGATCTCGAAGCTTGCTGACATTTTGACGACCATTTCCTCAGCAACACTGTAATTCTTAAATACTATATTCATCGTTGATCACCACTAATTGAATACCCCTTTCATTTTCTCTTCTTCTCATCAAGTCCTGAAATGGCAAACCGCTCCGTCACTGTGATTGGACAGTTGTGCAGTTTCGGCTGATATGACGGAGTCCTTAAGTCTCTGGAACTGTAGGTCCAGTGGCCCACTTCTGTAATATGTCTGCATATTGGTGCCTTTTGATGGGCATTAGACACTATGATTTACTTAATTCCATACTTTCCCACTGTGTTATGTCCCACAGCTGACCTCATGTCGAGACATGAGTAGACCGATTGATGCACCCAGTGAGTAGGTTTTGGAATTTTGACGATTATATTAACAGGTAGTCCCATTGAGACCAAGATCTGTTTTGCATCTTACAATTACAAATTGCACATAGGAAAGACACCAGAAAATACAAAATACAAAGAGAATACAAAAAATTCCATAAAGCACACTCGTGAAAAACAATCACACTCCACAGCAAATAGGTCCCCAATCAACACTTTGAAATCAAATTGTATTTGTCACATGCGCCGAATACAATAGGTGTAGACGTTACAGTGAAATGCTTACTTACAAGCCTACAACCGACAATGCCTTTTTTAAGAAGTGTTAACTGCGAGATCGGTGCCCCCCCACGGGACGGTTGAGTTAACGTGCGCTAATATGATTAGCATGTAAGTAACAAGAACATTTCCCAGGACGTAGACATATCTGATATGGGAAGAAAGCTTAAATTCTTGTTAATCTAACTGCACTGTCCAATTTACTGTAGCTGTTACAGTGAAATAATACTATGCTATTGTTTGAGGAGAGTGTACAGTTATGAACTTGAAAATGTATTAATAAACAAATTAGGCACATTTGGGCAGACTTGATACAACATTTTGAACAGAAATACAATGGTTCATTGGATCAGTCTAAAACTTTGCACATGCAATGCTGCCAACTAGTGGCCAAAATCTAAATAGAGCCTAAAGTGGAATAATACATTGTGGCCTTTCTTTTGCATTTCAAAGATGATCTTTTACCAGATCTAATGTGTTATATTCTCCTACATTCATTTCACATTTCCACAAACTTCAAAGTGTTTCCTTTCAAATGGTATCAAGAATATGCATGTCCTTGCTTCAGGTCCTGAGCTACAGGCAGTTAGATTTGGGTGTGTCATTTTAGGCGAAAATCTGGGGGGGAAAAGGGGCCGATCCTTAAGAGGAATGTATTTACTAAATAAACTGAAGTAAAACATTTATAAATACATGAATACAATTTTAAAATAAGAACATTGAAAAATAACAAATAATTTAAGAGCAACAATAAAATAACAGTAAATGCAAATAGTCTGAAAGGCACCAATACATCCATTTGTAGGGAACTCTGAAGATTGTTCCATACTTGGGGTGCAAAGAAACTTAAAGCTAAAAGTCTGTAGCAACAGACGGAATTTCCATAGATATCCATCCCTGTGACCTGGTATGGTAACTCGTACTTCTATAGGTAAGTAAAGATGTAAGGTAATGAGGGAGTTTTTACAAAATGCAGTGTTTCGACCTACATGAGGTCAAAGAGGGCCATCCTAATTTCTGATAGAGCAAGTAGTGATGAGTGCAAAACCTATCACCCGTTATAAAACTAAGTGCACTGTGGTGAACTACATCTAACAGCTTTAACCCTTTACACTTGTAGAAATTGGCCTATATGGATAGGGCTATAAAAAAGAAAGAAGGTCGCACACTCCCAAACATTTAATGGGTATAGTAACCAACATTTTGGAACGCAGTGCTGCCTTCAGGGTTACATTGTAACTGCTTGATACAGTTATGTAGACAAGCAGTGCAATTAGTGGAGCCAATGAACACAGTGAGGGGTGTGTCATAGTAATTAAGGTAACGAGGGATGAAAAACAGTGAAACAGCATGGCAATACATGCGGACAATTATTTACATAATCTTATGTCAACATGATTAGATATAATGGAATACATTATGCTAATATCAACCAGCATTATTCTTACATTTAATTTACTTTCATCTTTGTTTCATTACTTAATTTCATATCTTGTTGTGGTTCAAACATAATGCATAATGAGCATCATCACCATGGGAAACATGACATGCAGTATAAGCTAAGAAACTGTGGCCCCCAAAAAAATCATTGGGTTGAAATGGCCTGAGGTCAAATTCAATAATCAGACCACTAGGAGTCAGTGTTTTTAGATAGGAGATCCATTAGGCCTCCCTCTGTAGTAGTAGGGTCCCGATCGGTGGCGGTCGGTGCCATTTAAGAGGAGGGAGTACGAATATTTTTTTAATGAGCATGGCCTCATTTCTATTACAGTATATTGGATGACTCATTCATATTCTATTCACCCAGTCCAATGTAACAGTGACAGGTTTAGGCAACTACATGATACTCAAATTTTCCCTACACCCATCATGAGGTTGCTACAACCTCGCCTATGAATGACAGTTTACAATGTAGGTGCGTCGAAAGACAAATTTGAGGTGACAGACAGTGATATTCAATACTGCCTTGCACATTATCGCCTGCATCTAGCTGATATAGAGTGTAATCATTAGTCCAACAGTTGCAAACAAGAGTTTCTGTTGGACAAATTCAGGTATGTTTATCCCCGTTTTGTCACGTTTACGAAAAAAATTTCGGCGGAATAAATACACCCCTGATCACGCGTAGACACGGTTCAATTTCATAGCAGCCACGTTGTATTATTTCTTGCATCCATGAGCTCTCCTCCTTTCACCTCTTCCCTTCGCATGTGGACTTCAATGCACAACCCATCAGCTGTATGTGACCAAGCAGAAAAACCTTTCCAAGCCAAACCGCTACACACAGCCTACACCATTGTCACCATATTAGCTAAAGTAATGTCATAGTCAGCATAGCTAATAGAACTAACGCGTTAGTAAACCCGCTACAATCATGCAGTAACCGTTACAGTGTACAGTCAGTAAGCAGTTACACCAGCGGGCCCCGGTGGCAATAAATTAGTCAAACCAAAAGTTTACCTCGACTTGGAAGAGTTCCAGTGTTGTGTTGGAAAGACATAGCCAGCTAGCTAACATAGCATCCCTCTGTTTCAGCAGTGTGTTTCAGTAGGCTAGACTAGATGGCCACATTTACATCTCTCCCTCTCTCTTCCTTTTTTCTCTCTTGCTTCTCCTTCATTTTGGAAGAAATTAATTTGTTAAAAACTGTTGAACTACTGTCTTTCTCTCTCTTTGAGTCAACTACTCATCACATTTTATGCACTGCAGTGCTGGCTAGCTGTAGTTTATGCTTTCAGTACTAGATTAATTCTCTGATCCTTTGATTGGGTGGACAACATGTCAGAGAGCTCTGAGCTCTGATAGGTTGGAGGATGTCCTTTGGGAGTTGTCATAATAACTGTGTAAGTCTATGGAATGGGGTGAGAACCAAGAGCCTCCTAGGCTTTGTATTGAAGTTATTGTACCCAGAGGCGAACGGAAGCTAGCTGTCCTTCGGCTACACCATGGTGCTACCCTACAGAGTGCTGTTGCTGCTACTATAGACCTTATTTGCAAAATAGTTGTAATCAATTATTTGGTGACGTGATTATATTTAGTATAGTTTCATCTAAAAAGGAAATGTTTTTACAATGTTTTACTATTTTTATTTGTATGAAAGTAACTGAGGAGGATGGTCCTCCTTTTCCTCCTCTGAGTAGCCTGCAACTGGTCTCGATGTTAACTCTCCTTGAGAGAGTAACATGCTCGATACCTGTGTATTTGAGTGAGGAGATAGGATGTTTAGCTTCAACAAAGTGAGCTGCTACTGTGCAGTCGGTATTCTTACACCTGATTGAGCTGCGGTGTTCAGCTATACATTGTTTTAACCAAGTTTCAGAGAGTACAAGAATGTCAGGGTTAGTATCTTGGACCCAAATGCTTAATGCCTAACATATACATTTTTGAGTGAATACTCTGCACATTTAAAAAAAATCTCTGGTACTTTTATATACTTTTTAGCTAGTAGTTCTGAAAGTAGCGCTCACGAGCCAAAAGTGGTCCACACAAATTGCATATTATGTCACGTGCAGATATGTGCACCACATCATTGCGCTCTCTCACTCTGATGTGTGTGCATCTTGCTAGCTGTCACTCAAATGGGGAGGGGCTGAAGCTCATTGGCTGGAACTCGAATTGCTAGGGAGCTGGCCCACGTGGGGGAAAATGTAGGGGAAAAGGCACCACTCAACTTCCTGGAAACAGTTGCTATCAAACTAGGAATTTTGCGGCTAATTGAGGTAAGACAGTAATTCTGCTCATAGATTATACATGTATGAACTAAACATTGACATGAACCTAACATTGACACATCCAGCCCAAAGCGTGAGGTTTAAAAAATGCAAAGTTCCGGAGCATGTCTTTAAGTTCGCCAGCTCAATAACCTTATGAGATTTAAAGTCAGAGGGGGTTTCCAAGCAATAAGCATTGGCTTATCAGCAGTTGTTGGTTGGGCGTGCTGAATCCTTGCCAATATTTGTCATACAGAAACACATTTGCAGCCATGAATGGGAAGTTGATGAGAATATCGGCTAGGGAGAGGAAAGGCCATTTGC
The DNA here is from genome assembly GCF_045791955.1 of Oncorhynchus clarkii lewisi. Taxonomy (NCBI): domain Eukaryota; kingdom Metazoa; phylum Chordata; class Actinopteri; order Salmoniformes; family Salmonidae; genus Oncorhynchus; species Oncorhynchus clarkii. The sequence continues at coordinate 10,197,272 of NC_092169.1, forward strand.
AGGAATGGAATAGATTTGTTTATGCTGCGCATATAGATACAGTATTTATGTATTTAGTATTTGAAGAGTAGCATGAGGTTTCCTCTATGATTGTGTTCAGCAAGCATACTCAAAATCCTGCTATTTGGGTCTCTCTCTCTCGTTCTCTCTCTCTCTTTCTCTCTGTCTCTCTCTTTCTCTCTCTCTCTGTCTCTCGCACTTGGCCAGAGGTGGATGAGTGCCAAGTCAACCCTCACATCTGTGGCCAGGGGATCTGCTACAACACTGTGGAGGGTTATACCTGCATCTGTAGAGAGGGCTACCAGATGGATGAGACACACACCACCTGTGTCGGTAAGAAACAAGACGTCAAAGGTCACGTCCATTTATCAGATCAATGGGAACGGAGTCTTTTTGTCATTTGGTCTGATTGGATTAGGTTTTCACTCTTCACATTTGCCCCAGAACATATATTAATTTAATTACATCAGTAATTTTGTTATTTTATTTAACCTTTATCTAACTAGGCAAGTCAGTTAAGAACAAATTCTTATTTACAATGACAGCCTACAATGACGGCCTTTTCTGAATATACTTGTGATATATAATGATTTAACTAGCCTTTCAGCATTTTGGAGTTATGTGTGAATGTTGTAGAATAATAATTTAGTTACCACTTTGGTGCAGTGGTGGTTTGAAATAAACACTATCTATACTCATAATACTTTAATCCACTCACATTAGCATGTCAGTATGTCTCTTAGCAAGTTGACCCCTGTTCCATCCCATGACTCCTGCCTTGCTACAGATGTTGATGAATGCCTGGAGTCTGCATCACTGTGCTCCAACGGCCGCTGCAGGAATACTCCCGGCAGCTTCCTGTGTGTGTGCCAACCAGGCTTCATGACAGATGAGGAGGGAACCGGTTGCATTGGTAAAGTCATTTCACACACATACCACCACACTCCCTGAGATTCAATACGTGTTGTGCACCGCAGCAGCACACATTTGGATAGCCGTTTGGGTGTTTTCATTTCTTGTTGAAACCCCTAGTTATTTCCCCAGTTGTCTCCAGTATAGTTCCCCATTGGCATTGTCCCCCCTCCCTGGAGATAGGGGCTGCATTTTAGGAGATGACCACAGTGTGGCCCATTAGCGACGTCCTCCCCATCCTCCTCCCCATCCCGGGAAATAAATACTGTGAACACTGTCATTAGGTGGTTTCTGGTGTTTCTACACAGATTTTCTCTTCCACAAAATGAGGTTTGCGGAGGCATAAAGCCAATGATTATTTCCCCGTAACTGTACTGTACTGTAACAGTCAAACATCTGAAAAGGAAATATGAGGATATAATTTATCACCGTTTGCCAGGGATTTCTATGTGGATATGAGTACTTGATCTATTATTAATATTAAGAAGAGTGCAAAAACAGGCAACTTGGAGGACAACAGCCCTAAATCTTCAATAAGACAGATGGAACATTGAGTGACTGGTTATACTTGAATCCAATGATGAAAACGAAACTATACTGGAGAAAAATATAAACACAACATGTTTCATGAGTTGAAATAAAAAATCCCTGAAATGTTTCACACATAAATAGCTTATTTCTCTAAAATGTTGTGTTCAAATTGGTTTATATCCCTGTTAAGGAGCATTTCTCCTTTGCCAATATAATCTATCCACCTGACAGGTGTGGCATATCAAGAAGTTGATTAAACAGCATATTTCTGTCTGTAATAAAGCCCTTTTGTGGGAAAAACTCATTCTGATTGGCTGGGCCTGGCTCCCCAGTGGGTGGGCCTGGCTGTCAAGTGGGTAGTGGGTGCCCACCCACCACTCACCATGTTGCACTCCTGCCCAGTCATGTGAAATCCATAGATTAGGGCCTAATGAATATATATTTCAATTGACTGAATTCCTTATATGAACTGTAACATCTTTGAAATTGTTGCATGTTGCGTTTATATTTTTGTTCAGTTTAAAAATACTTTGAAAACACTTACTTAACCAGAGGCAACACTACATGACGAGTTAAAACCGAAATAAGGTTTTCCACTCCATGTCCAGTCTGTTTCTTGCCTGTCGTCATTTTGCTGAGTCATGCATTTACACTCTCTACTTCAAGGTGGGGGGATGTTTGGTTACTAAGGAGGGGAGTGGTATCCTGGATACCACTCCCCTCCAATTAGAGTCCCTGTTTCCTTCCTTGTTGGTTCTGTCTTTTGTAATGTCCCACAGGAAGTCCCGCCCAGGGCCCTCAGAGGAAGTTTATGTCACCTTAAGCTGGCTTTGGTCCATTTTAGGGGGCTGGGAGGGCATGAAGCAGAGACAGTCCTGGCATGAATCAGCAATGTCCATGATATTCAGTTAAAGTCAAGGAAAGAGCGTCATGAGTCACTCTTCTAGCTCTCTGTAATGCCAGACTGTCCAAATCGTTTAGATCGATGGATATCACATTCAGACTGGGGTACATAGAGATCTGGCACAGATCTACGGACAGACCAGGGGATTCCATCACTTTAGCCTGAACTTCCGCTGCCCTTGTTGATATTGGACGGAGTAATGTCTGACATGTTTGTAAAACAAAAGTGACACAGCACTAAAATGATGTGTACCCCATCACATTTCTCCAGGGTTTTGGGGATTATGCTTATGTTCTTAATGGGTTTGGGTGAGTACCAAGAAAGGGTTGATTATTCTTGAAAGATTGAGTATCTTTGTTGGAGCCAGTTACTATCCTCAAATCTCTCCTTCTCGCTCCCACCCCCGTCTTTCCCTCCATCCCTCTCTCTCCCCTCCTCTTCCTCTCTGTATCCCTCGCTCAGATTTAAACGAGTGTCTGAACTCCCACGCTTGTCCTGAGGATGGCTTTTGTGTCAACAATGTGGGTTCCTACATCTGTCGGCACTGTGACAGCGGCTTCAGGATGAGCCCAACAGGCCAGTGTGAAGGTACAAGAAGCGCCCTTCAACGATTTGGGTTCTATTTGGAGAGCTTTAGGGGCAAGAGAATTAGAGGGGGGTTCATGGTAAGACAATGCCATGGTTGTTTCTGACATATTAACAACATGATATGCATATTGCCGACTTACACATCACCCACACTTAAATCCTTGGCCTTTTGTGGTGTTGATTCAGTGCTTGCCTCTCTCCTCGCCTCTCTCTTTCTTTCCCCCCACCTCTACTCTCTCTCTTTCTCTCACTATCTCTCTTCTCTCTCTCTCTCTCTCTCTCTCTCTCTCTCTCTCGAACAGATATAGATGAGTGTCTGGACATGGGTGTGTGTCCATCCGGCATGTGTGTCAACTTGCTGGGCTCTTATGAGTGTGATTCGTGTCCAGAGGGCTTCCAGGGCCAGGGAGGACAGTGTGTCGGTATGTGACTGCACATTCTCTCTTTCTCACAAAAAATCAGGAGCATCCAAATTACTGGAGCGGCTTGGCTCTGAATTGAAATTCCACCAAATTCCACCTTCCGCCAATTTGTGGATAAAACAAAATAACATTTGTTTGACAATCCATCTTTCTGTGTCTTGTGCGCTGGTGTGTTTGTGCAGGCATGTTCAGTTTAAAAATAGATGTGTGCGTGTGCATGCGTGTGCTTTTGTGTGTACAGTATATACAGTGCCTTGCGAAGGTATTCGGCCCCCTTGAACTTTGCGACCTTTTGCCACATTTCAGGCTTCAAACATAAAGATATAAAACTGTATTTTTTTGTGAAGAATCAACAACAAGTGGGACACAATCATGAAGTGGAACGACATTTATTGGATATTTCAAACTTTTTTAACAAATCAAAACCTGAAAAATTGGGCGTGCAAAATTATTTTATTATTTTCTTCTCTGTCTTCTCAAAGCCCTCACACAGACTGAAAGCAGGGGAATTGGGACACAGACTGTATTTCCGACAGGGTATATATCGAGAGGATATCACTATTTAGAATTTCAAATACTACCCTGCATTGACAGTTATAAGTGTTTACCCAGCTGTTGGTCATATACAGAATACAGTGCTGTAGCTAGGGCTGTTACGGTGACATATTACTGCCACACCGGCGGTCACGAGTCATGATGGCAGTCAAATTCCATGTTCCACCGTTTACGATAATTAGACATCTCCAAGCTCTGATGCTGCCGATGGTCATTAGTAGCCTCTGCACTCTATTGTCCCTCTAATCACTCTGACATCAATGCAAATGTAATAGAAAATCTAATCAAACACTTCATGGCAGCCCATGAGCTCATGCTGTGCAATATTTCTATAGGCCTCTATTAAAAAGAGGAGGATCCAATCAGCTTTCTATATGCTAGGCCTACTATATTTATTTCTCAACCTTCCGAATATTAAGCACGTTGCTTCTTTTTAACAGGAGTAAAGCCTACCTGGCTGATATATAAATGAACCACAGGGAAAGCATCCTTCATTCACTATTAAAGTGCAGCGATTAAATTTATTTTTTTTCCGCTGCCCCTGTTTCGAGACAGGTGCATGATAATGGTCCATTCCAAATCAAAACATTATTTCCCACATATATTATTTAGTGTATGTAAAGACATGATTAAATCAAGAAGCATTGCTGCGCTTATAATGTTAAGAAATAGCCTAATAGTTTATCAACATTTTAAGCTAAATGTTCTCCTCTGTTGCTTCAGGCTCAAAGCATAAAAACAGTTTTTTTTATGCTAGTGGTTGTATTAATTTGGGATCTATCGCATCCCACAACTGTCCTGTACTATGTTTGAATATTTATTTCTCACACAGAATAGGTCAACTTTTGCACTATGGGGATAGTCGATTGACATAAGTTAGTGCTTTTGCTGTTAGTTAGGCCTACTCATCTTGTTGGCTGATGAAAAGTAAATGTGGACCGTTCTTCCAATATCTTCAATATGCACCTCGGAAATGGATAAGGATGCACGCTGTTGCGTCCAGGTGTGTCTGTCTTCACTTGTAGCCTGTGAGAAAGACCCGATCACGTGACTGAGAGCCATGTGAGTGAGAGGTGCTTCGGCACGCAGCGGGGAGAAGGGAATTATAATTATCATATTCAGATCAAGGGCATAGCACCACTGGGCATAGCACCACTGGTTGGGAAATTCAAGGCATTATCAAGTGCTTGTCAAATTGTGAATGAGAGACTGATGAAGTGTGTACAGTTTGCGCAAAAAAACTAAGCAGAGCTCAACTCTTTCATACAACTTTAAAAAACAAAATGTCATTAGAGTCGCATCATACAGCCTTGGAATGTATTAAAAATCAAAACATATAGCTCTACATTTGTTACATAAATAACTCTAAATTAATCATATAATAGTACCTGTTTCTTTGTTAACTGCTCAACACAGAATAGCCGCATGTGCATGTGCGCACTCCCTCAAATTGTTTGGAGAAAATATATTTTGTATAAAAAAATGCTACGGAATTCTAAGCAATATTGTCTGCTAAATGAACTAGTGTAGCCCACAGCCATTAGGCATAGTCAGATCAGGGCCTAACATAAGGACAACGCAGAGTGTGTTATTCTGTTCTTCTGAAATAGACTACATTTTCTTCATATCATGCTTCTTTAGACCTGTCTAAAATAAATAATGGATTTATTGTGAAGGTGTAGGCTAAATTACATGTATTTATTTTTAAAATGTAGATGTTCCAAAGGTCTGCATCAGTGGCTTGTAGGCTCTGCTTGGAAGACAGGAGATACTAAATGTGTTTAAGTTAATTAACAGTCAATTACTGTGAGACTGGCAGTTATTTGCTTGACAATCACCGGCTGACAAAATGTCATGACCGCCACAGCCCTAGCTGTAGCCACCTTCTGAAACGCACTAGCTAGATGTGGAATGCAGAGTAGGTCGCTGGGTACAGTCTGTATTGTCAGTGAGGTACATGATGCCTCACATCAGCTTTAATCCTAGCTCCAGGACATCATGTGAGCTGCCTGGGAGACCTGCAGCAGAATCAACGCACACATTCCATGAGTGAATTTCAGCCGTATTATTTAACCATGAGTTTCAAGGAATAATCTAATCTCATTCCTAAACCGTTTCTGTTTAATGGACAAAGAACACCTCAGGAAACAAATGTAGTATTTCTGTTTACGCTCAGTACAGTATAAGTCCCACAAATCAACCAATTAAAAAGCCACCATATGGACCCACATTTTCCTGGAAGTCGACCGGTTTCTGTTGAAACCATAGGTGCATCACTCAGCCCTTCCAGAGAGTACGTGTTGCATGTGGTGGATGGTTGACTGTGAGGTTGTGAGCAGTATTCACACAGTGTCCTGACCCAGCCCAGCCACAGTGGGTAGGCAGGGTGCAGGTTGGGACAGGAAATCATTAGGCCATGTGACACATAGGGAGACCTCTAGAGTCTCATTTAAGGTAGTGGTGCTGGTTTAGGTCCTTAGCTAGGTCATGCCAACTTTCAATGGGTCTGTTTCGTGTGGTTGTATCTTATCCAAGACAATGAGGGTTGTTTACACACATTATGATGCAGTTCCAGGTGCATTACCTTAAGCCAAGTGAAGGTTGGCCCAAACATTGGTTTTGAGATCCATTAAACACACTGTGAAGCATGAAAAAATAACATTGTGCTGGAGTTTGGTTTTCTAATATCATATCCAACATGGCAGCATGTTTAGACATTTGAGATATTAAACACATTGTAAAAATCTTTGACTACAATTCTTTCCCTCCTGTTTTCTTGACTCTGCCCAGATGTAGATGAATGCCTGCACCAGTCAACTTGTGCCAATGGGAAGTGCTCCAACTTTGAGGGATATTTTGTCTGCTCGTGTAACGATGGATTCACGCTCAGCCTAGATGGACAATCATGTGAAGGTAACACCCTAATTCTAGTGCTTTATGGTGTTATGGGACTTTCAAGTGACAACTCAAAACTAGCTCTACCAAGTCCCTGAATGATCTAGAAGACTGGATTCCATTATTACTGGATGATATCATAGTTTAGAGAGAATCACCATTTTGTCCAAACTGAATTAGCCACTGGTTAGAATCTTCCAGAAAACCCATAAATGTAAACAGCATAATAGCGGCAAAGAGCGAATGCCGTAAAAGTAAGCACATATTACCTCATAATCACTTATTTGTTTGGGCACTGTTTGTATATGTGACATAATGAATGACTCTGCCTGTGTAAGACAGTCAGTTTAGCACAGCGAAGCACTTTTCCCGAACTTTTCCCACAGTGTCTTTAATGCCAGTCACAAGGCGCCTTGCTTATGATGGAGACCTTGTGGTGCAGGTTTATAAATCATTCAGAATTGGCCTGGCAGCGCTCGACCTTTTCAGCGGACCGTTGTGCCCACAGTGAAGCTATTGGGCCCTGCTAAATAAATGATGGAATTTCAGTAATCACCCTGGGCTGTTTGGGGTAATGAAAGTATATGAAACCCTTAAGAGTTGCGGTATATCAATATCTCGTCATCTTTCTCCCAATACGCGCATCAATATCTCTCTCTGTTTACCTGCCCCACCTCTTGCACCTGAAATGAGAATAATATTTTCCCTGGTACCTTGCTCTTGGAGTCTGTGTATCAAAGTGTGAGGCGATTCAACCCCAGGAAAACTTGAAAATAGAATATATGTTCAGGAAATTTTTTATATACATGCTTTTACATCTGTAGCACAAACCATTTTTTTGAAAATCATGAGGAAAGTGGCCATTTTAGGCCTTTTTTAGACCTAGACATGCCTCCTGTAAAACACTACGATCTGTGAACATTACATGATACAGACGACATCTTGGTCATTATACTCTTATAGTGTGCAAATATGGAGGATTTCTAGATTCTGAGCCCACTAGCTTGTAGAGTATATTGTTTAAAACAATATGTATACAAATTAGCACAATAAAAAAGGGTACTTTGAGATATTCCTGTCAATATGTTTCATTTTTGATAAATGAATGTGAAAAATACTCCCTATTTGAGAGCACACCATAAGAAGTATGATGAAACCAAGATGGTGTCTGTATTATGTACGGTTCATGGATCATAGGGTCTTAGAAGAGACACGTATAGGTCTAAAACGAGCGGACAATTGCCACTTTCATCAGGATTTTCAAAAATGTTTTTGATATTGTTTGCATCCATAACATCCTTCCTCCCTATTATTTCTTAAGTTAATAGATTCTCTATGGTGTGGACAGCACTAGCATTTAAGATGCGGTAGAAAGGCCAACATCATTGACAATTCCTTGAACACAGCTTTCGCATTTAATTCACATTATTTCAAGTATTATTATTCCAAAAATTGTATGTTATGCCTCTTTTCAGCCTCAAATGGGAACGGGCCGTGTTTGATGTTATTGACTTTTAGTGACGCACCTCAGAATCCTCAATGTAGCATCTGAACTAGAGGTCAATTAATCGGAATGGCCGATTAATTAGGGCCGATTTCAAGTTTTCATAACAATCGGAAATCTTTTTGACCGATTTGGCAATTATTTTTTTACACCTTTATTTAATCTTTATTTAACTAGGCAAGTCAGTTAAGAACCCATTCTTATTTTCAATGACGGCCTAGGAACTGTGGGTTAACTGCCTCGTTCAGGGGCAGAACAACAGATTTTCACCTTGTCAGCTCGGGGGATTCAATCTTGCAACCTTACAGTTAACTAGTCCAACGCTCTAACCACCTGCCTCTCATTGCACTCCACGAGGAGACTGCCTAATTTGCCAGAATTTTATGTAATTATGACATAACATTGAAGGTTGTGCAATGTAACAGGAATATTTAGACTAATGGATGCCACCCCTTAGATAAAATACGGAATGGTTCCGCATTTCACTGAATAAACGTCTTGTTTTCGAGATGATAGTTTCCGGATTCGACCATATTAATGACCTAAGGCTAAGTCTATGATTTGATAGAGCAGTCTGACTGAGTGGTGGTAGGCAGCAGCAGGCTCGTAAGCATTCATTCAAACAGCACTTTCGTGCGTTTTGCCAGCAGCTCTTCGTTGTGCGTCAAGCATTGCGCTGTTTATGACTTCAAGCCTATCAACTCCCGAGATGTAAAATGGCTAGCTAGTTAGCGGGGTGCGCGCTAATAGCGTTTCAAACGTCACTCGCTCTGAGACTTGGAGTGGTTGTTCCCCTTGCTCTGCATGGGTAACGCTGCTTCGAGGGTGGCTGTTGTCGTTGTGTTCCTGGTTCGAGCCCAGGGAGGAGCGAGGAGAGGGACAGAAGCTATACTGTTACACTGGCAATACTAAAGTGCCTATAAGAACATCCAATAGTCAAAGGTATATGAAATACAAGTGGTAGAGAGAGAAATGTCCTATAATTCCTATAATAACTACAACCTAAAACTTCTTACCTGGGAATATTGAAGACTCATGTTAAAAGGAACCACCAGCTTTCATATGTTCTCATGTTCTGAGCAAGGAACTTAAACTTTAGCTTTCTTACATGGCACATATTGTACTTTTACTTTCTTCTCCAACGCTTTGTTTTTGCATTATTTAAACCAAATTGAACATGTTTCAGTATTTATTTGAGGCTAAATAGATTTTATTGATGTATTATATTAAGTTAAAATAAGTGTTCATTCAGTATTGTTGTAATTGTCATTATTACAAAAAAACTAAAAACAAATCGGCCGATTAATCGGTATCAGCTTTTTTTTGGTCCTCCAATAATTGGTATCGGTATCGGCGTTGAAAAATCATAATCGGTCGACCTCTAATCTGTACCTTCCAAATGTCATGTCATATATTTATTTTATTGTATATAACTGCCTTAATGTTTCTGGACCCCTGCCTTGGCAGCAGCTAATGGGGATCCTGAATAAATACAAATACCTTACTGCTTTTGTTTGATGATTTGTATGCTAGTTTTGCCCTAACAGTGCTGTGTGTTGTGCCCCAGATGTGGATGAGTGCCAGGATGAGCAGGTGTGTACCAGGGGGCACTGCCAGAACACTGTGGGTTCTTACCTGTGTATCTGTGGGCCGGGCTTTAGGGCCTCCCCGGCGGGGGACCAGTGTGACGGTAAGACTCTTACTACCCTCTGACTCTTACGATTACACACTGACTTACACCGTTATACGCGGACTCATACCATTGTACACTTACTCATACAATTACACCCTCACGTTCAGAACTGCACACTGTCTCATGCGGTACAATGTCCTACTGTGCAGTGGATGTTTTGGGACACTTTGCAGTTAACTGTGTTTAGATAGATCTGAAAAAAAGTTATTTAAACCACTCGGTTCTGATAATGATTCTGAAGATTGCATTTTTGGACTCAGCATCAGCAGATACAGTATCAATATTATGTACATTGTTAATCTAGTTGAATGTATTTTGAATCATGTAATGTACAGCATCAATCCACCAATCTATTTACAACACTCTCTTCCTTTTGATTGTTGAACTTGTGTTGCTGTCAGATGCTCAGGTTTGTTGATGGTTCAGGAGTTGATTTTCTGTTTGATGAATCCCACCAACCCCTCATAGAATCTACCTTAATTAAAACCCTAAAACGGACTCACCCTCCGCACTCATATCATCTATCTGCCCATAAAGCATAGTGTCTGTGTTTTGGTCCATGTATGTGTGTTCGCGTGCGTGTGTGTGTGTGTGTGCGTGCGTGTGTGCGTGCCTGCGTGTGTGTGTGTGAGTGTGCGTGCGTGCATGCATGCGTGCCTGCCTGCGTGTGTGTGTGTGCGTGTGTGTGCATGTGTGTGTGTATGCGTGCACATTATGTACATCTTTATGTGTATTTGTGTGTGTTCACACTTACAGTATGTACGTGTGTGTGTGTGTTGCCTGCATTGAGAGCTGTACCTGTGGTTGCAGATGTGGATGAGTGCCAGGAGCTGACCATGCCCTGTGACAGTGTGGGCCAGTGTGTCAACAGCATGGGCTCCTACCACTGCAGCTGCCCCCAGGGTTACCAGCAGATCAACGGCACCAGCTGCCTAGGTATAGGCCACTCGCTCCCTCACGTTCTCAAAACGTACATGCAAAGATGCACACACACACACACACACACACACACACACACACACACACACACACACACACACACACACACACACACACACACACACACACACACACACACACAGATGCAAACAGACACAAAAACCATGTATTATATATACAGTACCAGTCAGAGGTTTGGACACAACTACTCATTCAAGGGTTTTTACTATTTTATACATTGTAGAATAATAGTGAAGATATCCAAACCATAAAATAGCACATACAGTCGTATGAAAAAGTTTGGGCACCCCTCTGAGGCTGCATAATAATTTACTCGTCACAGAAAATGATCACAGTGGCATGCCATTCGTTTTCTAATAAAAGCTGAGTACTGGGGTATTGTCCAGACAAAGATCTTTAGTGTAGCAATATTAAGTTGTATGAAATTAAATCAGATGTGAAAAATAGACTATGCAAAAATGTGGGCACCCTTGTCATTCTGTTGATTTGAATATCTGTAACGACGTAGCACTGATTAATTGGAACACACATTTGGTCTGGTGAGCTCATTAAGCCTTGAACTTCATAGACAAGTGTACCCAATCATGAGAAAAGGTATTTAAGGTGGCCAATTGCAAGTTGTTGTTCTCTTTGACTCTCCTCTGAAGAGTGGCAACATGTGGGCCTCAAAACAACTCTGAAATGACCTGAAAACAAAGATTGTTCAACATTATGGGTTAGAGGAAGGCTACAAAAAGCTATCGCAGAGATTTAAGCTGTCAGTGTCCACTGTGAGGAACATAGTGAGGAAATGGAAGACCACAGGCACAGTTCTTGTTAAGGCCAGAAGTGGCAGGCCAAGTAAAACAGCCCACAGACCACCTCCAAAGACCTACAACATCTTGCTGCAGATGGTGTCACTGTGCATCGTTCAACAATTCAGCGCACTTTGCACAAGGAGAAGCTGTATGGGAGAGTGATGCGGAAGAAGCCTTTTCTGCACACACGCCACAAACAGAGTTGCTTGAGGTATGCAAACGCACATTTGGACAAGCCAGCTTCATTTTGGAATAAGGTGCTTTGGACTGATGAAACAAAGATTGAGTTATTTGGTCATAACAAGGGACGTTATGCATTGTGGCAACAGAACACAGCGTTCCAAGAAAAACACTTGCTACCCACAAGCTGTGTGGCCAGTGCCAGTACTGGGAATCTTGTTAAAGTTGAGGGTCACATGGATTCCACTCAATATCAGCAGATTCTTGGGAATAATGTTTAAGAATCAGTTACGCCGGGATATTTCAACAAGACAACGACCCAAAACACTGCTAAAAATCTCTTCGGGCATTTATGCAGAGGAACAAGTACAATGTTCTGGAATGGCCATCCCAGTCCCCAGACCTGAATATCATTGAGAATCTGTGGGATGATTTGAAGCGGGCTGTCCATGCTCAGCAACCATCAAACCTAACTGAACTGGAGATGTTTTGTAAGGAGGAATGGTCCAAAATACCTTCATCCAGAATCCAGACACTCATTAGAGGCTATGGGAAGCGTCTAGAGGCTGTTATTTTAGTAAAAGGAGACAAATTCTGTTTTGATGCATATTGCACATTTTCTGTTAATCCAATAAACCTAATTTCACTACTGAAATATTAGTGTCCATCAGTTATTTGATAGATCAAAATTAAATTGCTGATCCAAACACCCAATTATTTATAAATGGAAATCATGGAAATTGTCAGGGGTGCCCAAACTTTTTCATACGACTATATGATTGAATGCCAAGAGTGTGCAAAGCTGTCATCAAGGCAAAGGGTGGCTACTTTGAAGAATATAATATAATATTAATATTATAATATTATAATAATATTTGTTTAACACTTTTTTGGTTACTACATGATTCCATATGTGTTGTTTCATAGTGTTGATGTCTTCACTATTATTCCACAATCTAGAAGCTAGTAAAAATGAAGAAAAACCCTTGAATGAGCAGGTGTGTCCAACGTTTTAACTAGTGCTGTACATACATCTCTTCTTTTAGGGGATGTACCTACACACACATGAATACACACACATGCAGCTGTACACACCCTCTCACTCATACGTTAACTTGTTCTGACACACACACACACATCATGTGAGCGTGCCAGAGAAGTTGAGAGGCCAGGTGATGTCAGTCTGATGTACCAGGTGATGTCAGACGTCTCCCCTTGCCTGTGGTAACGCTGCTGTCGTCCTTCATTGTGTGTGTGTGTGTGTGTGTGTGTGTGTACGTGTGTGTTTGTGTGTACGGAGTAATCAGAGACAGGGGCACCTGCAGCTGTTGACAAGCCTCTTGCCTGTATCCACCCCTCCCTCCCTGGTGTGTCAAGTTGAATGACCTCACACCTGTGTCTTGGTCTGGCTGGTTGTCCCCTACAGATGTTGACGAGTGTCTGGACGACCCGGAGCTGTGTTCCCCACACGGGGAGTGTCTCAACGCCGAGGGCTCCTTCTACTGTGTCTGTGAGAGAGGCTTTGCTGCAGGCCAGGACACACACACCTGTGAAGGTACAGTAGGCCACAGAAGAATACGACGCTCCGCGTCTTCCAGTGATCTGTAGTTGTTGTAGCTCTGTTTCTGTGTCCCGAGAGGACTGGTGGTACAGTAGGCCACAGAAGAATACGACGCTCCGCGTCTTCCAGTGATCTGTAGTTGTTGTAGCTCTGTTTCTGTGGCCCGAGAGGACTGGTGGTACAGTATATGATACGCTGTTAGAGTGGTTAGGTGTGTTAGGGGGCGGCTCACTGACTCACTGAGTCATTTTGTCACGCGTTCACACGGTCATTCACTCACGTCACTCTCTCACGTCACTCTTTCTTGAGCGTGTGCACACACTATGCACACACATGCAGTGTGTGTAGTACTGGGTAAATGCACGTACAGTAAATTCTATTTACGCACCTTTTTTATTTTGCGCAAGAGTTTACCCAATTATTATTTTTGTACTACTTCAGCACTACACGCACACACACGCACGCACACACACGCACACACACACACACACACTCTCGCACGCACGCACGCACACACGCACACACAGACTCGCACGCACACTCACACAGACACACACTCGCACATACACTCGCACACACACACACACACACACACACACACGCACGCACGCACGCACACACACGCGCACACACGCACACGCACGCACGCACACACACACACGCACACACACACACACACACACACACACACACACACACACACACACACACACACACACACACACACACACACACATAGTCATACGTACACAATCTTTCCTCAACACCCGTTGTTAAAGTTGTGGTTTGATTGACAGCAGTCCCATGTTAGGCTGTAGTTTCCTCTGGTTCAACTGATTGTTTATCTGACGTTAGTTGGATGCTTGTCTAACGCCTCCGTATGCTGCCGCCTGGTCCCTCCGCACTTCCGGCTCTGTCTCTCTCCCTGCCGTTGCCTTGATACTCCTGGAAGAGAGTGGCTTTCATTTCTTTCACATATGGCTCCGGCTATTTTTCCACCAAAGACCTTCATGCCAGGAGTCTTGCCCCGTGCCAAAGTTGTTTTAAATGCCCTTTCCTGCAGTAAAAAAAGAGAAAAAACAAAGAAGGAAGCCTTTGAGCTCGCTGTCTAGACTAGGAGGAATATTTTCTGCTGTACTCTGTTACTCCTGATTTATGCAGGAGCTCAGGCTCAGTCAGTGAGGTCCTCCGTGTGTGTGTGTGTGTGTGTGTGTGTGTGTGTGTGTGTGTGTGTGTGTGTGTGTGTGTGTGTGTGTGTGTGTGTGTGTGTGTGCGTGCGAGCGTGTGTCTGTGTGTGTGTGCGTGCGTGCGAGAGTGTGTGTGTGCGTGCATGCGTGCGAGTGTGTGTCTGTGTGTGTGTGTGTGTGGCGGACAACATATTCCACACTTACCACTACAATTGACAGTTTTTGGTCCTAATCTGCAGTCATACAATTTTCTCTTTTCATGTAATTTCACTAATCCCATTACTAAGGAAATGAATTAGGCGGATGCTCCATAGTATGTGAGCATCCTGCATGTTGTGTAAGTCTATAAAGCAGAGTTTACAGCAGATGGCTTTCGCAGGTGTCATCACTGAGACTGAACTACAGACACATGATCCTCCCAAGCTGAAAGGAGGCAAGCAGAGAAATAGCATTTACTGTTAGGGGAGTTCTCCTCTCCTCCCTGTGATATAAACATGTTTTCAGCCTGAACATGGCTCCATGATAGGCCCCCCTGAGGTGGGGCCCCGACCTTGTTTGATCCTGGGAACACGGGCCCAGTGAACCAGCAACAGGACAGGGGCCATAAAACACCTCAGCGCCCCCCAACTCAGCCCCCCCCCCCTGTTTATATTGGACAAGTAGAACCACAGCTGAGGAGCAGACTGGGACTGAGGCCTGGAACACAATAAAAGCAGAGGGGTCATGGCTCCCTGCTCCTCTACCCAGACCCAAGCTTGGCTTAAGCACCGTAATACCCCCACAGACTGTCCTCCCCTGTAACAGCCAAAGGATGTTCTGACCCCTCGAAGAAGAATGGTTGGGCTTCAGGGAGGGCCTGTTTGACAGCCAGATTGAATTGTGTCCAGTTGAGATCAAGAGGAAGATGTAACCTGCTTTGGCCTGTCCCATCTGCTTCGTTGTTGTCTCTCCCTGTCTCTTTCATCTCTAGGCTCTTATGGCGGGATGCTGTTTCTTTGAGTCTCAGTCAACGGACATTCAGGGTATCCAAAGACATCAAAGTCCTTGGACTCTAAGAAAGGTGTTGGATGTTTGTTTCCAACACCCCTTTGAGAAGGTTTTTGTTGGCATGTGAAGTGGTACATACCGGTATGCCGAGCGTGACTGTGTGTTTCTTTGCAGATATGGATGAGTGCTCGGATGACACCAGGTGTGTTGGCGGCTCCTGTGAGAACAGCCAGGGTTCCTACAGATGCCAGTGTGACACTGGCTACCGCCTGCAGCCAGACACTGACACATGCCTGGGTTGGTAACACAACTACATATCCCATCATTCTCTATACCGATCATGATATCCCGAGGACTGCAATTCAAGCATCGCTACTGTGTTCACTTCAGTGGGGCGTACAGGTGTTTAGCTGAGTGTTGACTGGGGTACTGTGGTGCTGTGCTCTCCCAGATATCGATGAGTGTGCAGAGTTGGGCCAGAGTATCTGTGGGGCGTGGCTCTGTGAGAACACAGAGGGCTCCTATAGGTGTTTGGTGGACTGCCCCCCCGGACACGACCGTGGCCCAGAAGGCATCTGTGTTGGTGAGTCAGCATCACGGGGGCATCAAAAAGGAGGCCACAGCCATGCCAACTTTCCGTTGCTTCAGCTGTTGCCCCATCCAATTCTTTGAAATGCTCATGTGCCAATCAAGTGTCTTACTTTGTGCTTCTCTTCTACCCATCAATGTATCTCATCTTACCCTCCTCCATCCAGCCATCCTTTCATCCATCCATCCATCCATCCATCCATCACCTTACTCCCTCACCCATCAACATGCCTTTCAATGCTGTTCCCCATCCATCTTCAAACATTTATGTTCTGCCCTATCAACTCTGCTTTGTAATAGACACTGATCACCACAAAGAGTCAACTTGACTTGACCCCTGTACATGTATGTTGGGGGGGGGGGGTCTTCTAACGGAGTTGTACTGTCTCTTTGGTCCAGCTAACTAAAGCTGGTTCTCTACGAATGAACTCCACAGAACAGGTCCCTCATTGACCATAGTAACTCACTCTGAGCATCTGTCGTGAGGCAGCAACATTACATCTGTTGCATTTGCTTGTTTGGGAGTCAGGCGGTTGTTTGCACTGTTTGGGTTACACAGTGTTCCAGCTACAGTTTAGAGTGCTCTGTTTGCTCAGCTCAGCCAAGAGGATGTTTGTGTGTGAAGTGTTTTGTCTATCACTCTCCATGAATTCCCTAGTGTTAATATTTGAGCATTTTTATTATAGTCTTCGCAGGGTGTGGAGTCTGATGTGCACGCACGCGCGCACGCACGCACGCACACACACACACACACACACACACACACACACACACACACACACACACACACACACACACACACACACACACACACACACACACACACACACACACACTCTTTTTCAGTGTATGGATCTGCCTTTTGTTTATTTAGCTCTTCCCTCTGTGTGTTCGTGGTGTGCTGCACTCTTCTGATTTACCTCAACTCCGGACACATTGTCAGCTTGAACTCTGGATGCTCCTACTCATCGCAATGGCACCAATGAGAGATGTGCTTCAAACCTGAGACTAGTTCCACTGCAGCTCAGTGGGTGCTGTTCTGTGGGTCAACTGGTCCTAACTGTGGGAACACCTTTGCCACTGAGACTGTAAAGAAGAGTGGCTAACTAGCCCTTGACCCTCCTCCTCCTCGTTTTGCAGATATTGATGAGTGCAACGTCAACGCCACGGTGTGTGGTAACCACGGCTTCTGTGAGAACACGGTCGGTTCCTTCCGCTGCCTGTGTGACCGGGGCTACCAGGAGTCCCAGGAGGGCCTCGGCTGCGTGGGTGAGTAGGAGTGGTGTGTGTGTGTGTGTGTGTGTGTGTGTGTGTGTGTGTGTGTGTGTGTGTGTGTGTGTGTGTGTGTGTGTGTGTACTTTACTATACTTGTAGTACCAAAATGGTTGGGTGGGTGTTGGGGGTGGTTGAGTGGGTGTTGGGGGTGGTTGGGTGGGTGTTGGGCGTGGTTGGGTAGGTGTTGGGGGTGGTTGGGTGGGTGTTGGGGGTGGTTGGGTGGGTGTTGGGGGTGGTTGGGTGGGTGTTGGGGGTGGTTGGGTGGGTGTTGGGGGTGGGTGTTGGGGGTGGTTGGGTGGGTGTTGGGGGTGGTTGTGTAGGTGTTGGGCGTGGTTGGGTGGGTGTTGGGGGTGGGTGGGTGGGTGTTGTTGGTGGTTGGGTGGGTGGGTGTTGGGGGTGGTTGGGTGGGTGTTGGGCATGGTTGGGTGGGTGTTGGGGGTGGTTGGGTGGGTGTTGGGGGTGGTTGTGTAGGTGTTGGGGGTGGTTGGGTGGGTGTTGGGGGTGGTTGGGTGGGTGTTGGGGGTGGTTGGGTGGGTGTTGGGGAAGGTTGTGTAGGTGTTGGGGGTGGTTGGGTGGGTGTTGGGGGTGGTTGGGTGTCTGGGGAAGGGGAGGGGGTTACAAAAAAGTCCCAGGAGGGCCAGAGAAGGAATGAAGACAGTAGTGTATGACATGGGCATGGATAGGTCTGCTTCTTCATGGAGACCATCTGGTATAGTCTTTAGTACATCGACAGTATGTGCTAGAATATACTGAACAGTTGGCTCCTGCTTTGACTTAGAGCAAAGCCACTGCAAGTTTTTGTTAAAATTTTCAATGACATTATGGTCTATCATTTGATATATTTTTGGTCTGATACTCAGAAGCGCCTATTTCATGCCAGTGCATGTGTGTGCTTTGATGATATAGGTGCTCATTCTTTGCAAGGAAGTTACAAGGCTTTCCTTGAAGGGTCCTGCTGAAAGCACTGGAACACTCTGATGGCTAAAACGTCTGCTCCCGCCTTGAGAACTTCAGCGGGGTTGTCATGACGACGGGAGGACAGCTCACCCCTATTATGGACATGCTGGGTAGTCTGCCATGGATGTGTCTGCCAACCGAGAATACCGACAGTAACCTTTTAATCTTCAAATGAGATTTATTTTCTGACTCAGTGACAACTGCTGTAGCCGTTTTGCCAATTATAAACATGAAGTGGTCCATGCAAAGCAATAGGAAGTATGATTGAGTGTATTTCCCTGACAGCTTTTTCCCTCTGAAGTTTGTTGGTGGTGGCAGTGCTAGACACGTATGCGTCATGCGTCATGCTTCTCTTAAAGATAGTATAAGCATTGTAGACATTAAATCATATGTCATGAAAGACTTGAATGTAATGATGTGGTATGGGCCATATTGGGGCAGATTGATGGGACTTTAAATACTCCTGTCCTCTCAAATTTGGACAGTGGTTTCCCTCTCTGCAGGAAAAAAAAAGAAAGATGGCAGACGCTTGATTGATGTGACCATTTATTTTCATTCAATTTGAAGGTGTAGCTGGCGTTCTCTGTGATGTTTTAGACATATCCCCACCGTGTCTGCAGCGCTCCTCAGACCCTGGGATTGGAAAGGCACCGGAGCTTAGACTCTTAGCCAAGCTGTCTCCCACACACTGGCGCACACATGGGCACACACACTCCGCTGCAGTGAAAGTGATGGAGCCGGAGCCATGAAGCTGTATGGCAGCTGTCTGTCTTTCTGTCGGTGTGAGTCCCGGGCCTCTGGTTCCTGTCTGCTTATCCTCACTGAAGAGAAAGATTGACTATAAGACCTAGATTTGTGTTTACATTTTCGCCATTTGATTTGATTTGTTTTGAGACTGGAGCTGTCTGAATACGATCTATTCACTGAATGTACAAAACATTAAGAACACCTTCCTAATATTGAGTTGCACCCCCTCCTTTTGCCCTCAGAATAGCCTAAATGTGTCGGGGCATGGACTCTAGAATGTGTTGAAAGTGTTCCACAGGGATGCTGCCCCATGTTGACTCCAATGCTTCCCACACTTCTGTCAAGTTGGCTGGATGTCCTTTGGGCGGTGAAGCATTCTTGATACACACAGGAAACTGTTGAGTGTGAAAAACCCAGCAGGGGTACAGTTTTTAGCCTGGCACCTACTAGCCTGGCACCTACCTAGTTCAAAGGCACTTCAATCTTTTGCCTTGCCCATGCACCCTCTGAATGGCACACGTACACAATCCATGTCTCAGTTATCTCAAGGCTTAAAAATCCTCCTTTAACCTGTCTCCTCCCCTTCATCTACACTGATTAAAGACATCAATAAGGGATCACAGCTTTCACCTGGTCAGTCTGTCATGGAAAGAGCAAGTGTTCATAATGTTTTGTACGCTCAGTGCAGGTTACACTCAATTTTCTTTCTTGATGTGATATACTGCATGTGTGGGTGACCAGGTTATTTCTCAGTCAATAGTTTTTTCTGGTCAGGGCTGTGCTGTGGTGGCACCGCTAACTGTCAATGATGCGTGGCTTTCATTTCAGCCTCGGGGTGCAGTGAGAAAAGGTGAGAGTGTTCTGTCAGAAAGTCCATCCCTGCCACCAAATCAAACCATCATCCTGGATTAATGTCTTCCTCAGCCAAGCCAGTGGGCATTGAGGACATTCTTCCTCAGACACAAAGAAAGCCAGTTCTCACTCAATCAGCAGAATGCCATTTTGTTTGTAGCTTTCAATTTCATTCTCATAGTTTGAGGGGGTTTGGGTGAGTGGGGGGATCGCAATCAGATAGAGAGTCAGTGAGTTCATGTTTTGGGACAAGGTGAAGAATTGGAGCTTGTTTGTCTTGTTTTTTTAAACTGGGCCCATGCAGTTTCCATCTTTAAAATGTTCCTCCTACAGGAAGGCCTGTCAGAGCCCTGAAAGTGGGTCACAGGCACTCCCCTATTGAAGCTGATAGAACACTTCCTCCAGCCAGATCTCTCCCCTGACCTGTGCACACACACACACACACACACACACACACACACACACACACACACACATACACGCACTCCACGCAACAAACACACACACACACAGTCATGCAAACTTACACGTATGGTCTCTCTTGCTTTCTCTCTCTCTCACACACACACTCTCCATCTGTACCTTGGCAAGTGTTGGTTGGTCCCACCCCAGCCCTGTACAGCCAGCTGCCTCCATTCTCCTGCCAGCCCATCATTCTGTTGTGTCTTGCACAGATGGGCTCACTTTTCCCCCCAAAACTATTGGAAGTAGTCCACAACCAACCCCTTCTCTCCCCCCGCTCCTCTCCCTGTCTCTGGTTACCCCTAGACAGATGAACCCCTGAGCCTCTGGGATTGTTTGCTGCTTCCCAGATTAAGAGGCTGTTTTGGAGTTCAATGACTTTGTGTTGGCATTCAGTGTTGTTTGGTACATATTCTTCAGACTGGGAATCAGATAACGTAGCTTATCTGTCTGTGTCCTTTCATTTCACAGTTCATGTCATTGAACGGAACTCTCTCTCACTGTCAAGTGATTTAAGTGACACGTGTCATTGACAGTACTCCCTCTCTCTCCCTCTAGTCCAGCTGCAACGTTGATCAAGATCAAGATTCAATCAGCTTTTTCTCATTCTGCTGGACTGGGGTTGGGGTAGGGATACCGGTTGGGGCTGAACCCAGATGGTGACTGTGCAAGGCGAACAAGGTGCTTCAGGGTCACGCCAGACAGACTGGCTTTTAATGAGGGCACTGCGGTGCGGGCTAAAACCAGAGAAGCAGCAGCAGGTTTTAATGTCAGCTAATGAATTATAGATTCTCCTCAGTAGCGGTGCGCTTTGAGCTGAGCGTTGAGGAAGGTCTGTAACTAGAGGCGGGAGAGGAGGAGGGACTTTTTATTTTTATTTTTGTCTGCTTCCTGCATTGTGTACCTGGCCGTTAATGAGCTTTCCAATCCGTGGCAGCAGATATATGCGGTGACGGTCATTGTGGAAGGGTATGCCAAGCCATCTGTGCTCTGAATCAAACTATGATACAGTCTCTATGGCTCTTGCGACTGGCTATTTCTGCCCAGTCACATACTGAATTAACAACAATAAAGTTAACTACGCAGGAAAGCATGTTTGCATAAAAATAAGTTGTATATAGCCATGGAAATAGAGCCAAGATTAAATCCTTCTTCTAACTAGCCTGTCTGTACTTTACTGTAACTCAGCATTTCTCTACGTTTACACATGAAAACATAATTTCCATTGGCTGGGCAGTAGAGATGTACTATATAGCCAAATTGTGGTAAACCTAAATGTGATCGACCGGCTCGATTTGGTCTTATATAGCAACATTTTAAATGGAGTTTTTTTTACTTTGGATAAAATTGATTCGGAGCTGGAACATGGTAAACCGTACACTGCAGTTGAGGAACAATGGGAAAGTAATTCTGCTTTGGAAGTTGATAAACTTGAAACCCCACTTTTGAGCAAATGGCTCTTGAATGTTTAGGTACACCTACTGGTGAGCTCTTCTTTGTCTACACCCATTCAGCATTGTTCACACCCTCTCAAGCCTTATCCCCACCCATCTCTTTAAGGATTCACACGTGAGGCCATGTGCTAAACAGAGTGAGTATGGTTGTGTACTAAACAACCAAAGATTTCAAGTCTAAAGGTTGGTTTATACTACGTCTATCGACATGTTTGTAGACAGTTGTCGCAGTGACATCATGGACATTCTATTGTTGTCCGACATAAAACTTGTCGCTAGGAAAAAGTATAAACACAAAAACGACAGGCTGCATGACATCAATAAACCCACCTGTTTAAAAATTAATTTTGTATGTGTCAATCTAGCAAACCAGGTAACTAAAAGCAATTTTCTAAACAATATTTTGGTTAGTATCTAGCTTGTTATGTGAGCTTGCTAGCCAGTTCAAATAATGGCTATATCATATTGCTGACAATGCCTTAACTTTAGCTAATTTGTATTTCTTATTACAGGAAAATAAACTCATAACAAGATCATTATTTACAAGTTAATGGTGAGATAATTACAGAAAATAGCTTACGGTTGGGAGTGTAATGAAATAAAAGCAGGGCATTTTACTGGAGAATTTTAGAACTTGGACACTGTCTTGTTGGCCTAACATTATGTCATAATTTGACTTTGGTGCAGGTCATGTTGCTCTTCACATTACTGTCTCTGGTAAATGCACACCATATAAAATAAAATCAATGTTTATCTGTCACATGCACAGGATACAGTAGTTGTAAATGGTACAGTGAAATGGTTACTTGCATAGTGGAGTCTTTTGTTTAGACATGTAGCTAGCTAGCTAAACAATGAACCATAATCCCAACTCATAACATTACTACCATGCATGAATCTACAGGTAGCTAAAGCTAACCAACTAGGTTCAATGTTAGCTAGCTAGCTGACATTAGGCTATAACTAGCAATACAAATGGTTCTGAGATACGAATAATATCACTAAACAGATCATACATGTAACGTTAGCTAGCGTGCCAGCTAGCCAGCTAACGTTAGCTAACTTGCAATGAAACGACTTTCTGACAATATTTGAAACTTATAATATCTGAAAATGTAGCTAGCTAGACTCTCTTACCCATATACATGGATGAACGCTTCTCCCTCTCTGTCATGGATGCCATGGTTGCCCTTAGTTTGAAGATGTAATCCGGAGACAGTTGTTTTATACAACATCCTTTGTGTGTTCTCTTTAAGTCTCCCTCCGCATAATCAAACGCCTGAATCTCCTTACCTTCCACTGAGCATTCCACATATTTCAAAACTCGGTCCTCCAGAAAGTGGAGAGCATTAGCAACATTATCACAGTTCTTTGTGATAACTTTCAAAAAAGCAGCGTTAGAAAGGATTACCTGCACATACTGAGCAGCTCATGTGAAAGACAGAAGCGCGCTACATGGAATCCGAACTCTTCTCTCGGCATGTCCAGCCCATCCATTATCTTAGCCAGTCATGGCTAGAGGGAAGCTTCCTGTCTTTTTTTGTGTGGCTATACCAACTAGGCTCATAATTGAACAATTGTATTCATATTTACAGATGGCATACAAGATTGTTATTAAGGCACATTAAGGTGCACAAGTTCCAGAAGGAATTTCTGCCATAAAAGGCATTTTGATCTAATAAAAAATGTTTACGTTCAAATGCCTCCTGTGAAGTAGTGACCCGCGACATACACCTAGTTTCCTGAAAGGAGTCACAGATGCGTGAGGACAGAATCCACTGAAATGGAAAACAAATTTCCCTCCAAATGGTAGTCCCATTCCGCTGAGCGGGAAAGGCCGTGAAATATATTGAAATATATTATCCTATGAAGAAAAATCTGCCTTTTCCATTGTCGTTCTGGACCTCTCCCCTTTTTAGTGCTCCCCTATTGCGACACACCCACTCTCTTCCTCCCCGCTCTCTCCTTAACACTTTCTAGCTCATTGACAAACTGGCCCACACCCCAGTGTGAAGTATTGGATAGGGTGTTGGGAATGCAGAGCAGCTCAGAGCACGTCGGAACCACGAGACTGTTGTATTTTTACATTAAGCTCCACGTCGGGGTTGATGTATGTGTTTTCTCTGCACGTTCATTCATAACTGGAGAGACATACATGGATGGATGCACAGCTATAACCACAGCCAGGTCAAAGGAAAACAGACAATGTTATTGGAGTGTGAAATAGATATTTGAGTGTTTTTCTTCCTCAATGTATAGGCCTATTCATTGATTCATCTATTTCCAAGAGTATATCACCAGCTCCCCATACAGTACACCACTTAGTATCTTAATGTATCTTTATTAGCTACTTGTCTTGTGAATGAAACCACACATGCCACATATGTGAGATATTATGTAAATAAGATGCATCCTGTGAGGTTGCTAACTATGCTCATTAGTGCTAACCGCTAACCAAGGTGTTGTGTTCTCCCTGCAGATGTGAATGAGTGTGAATTGCTGAGCGGTGTGTGTGGCGAGGCCCTGTGTGAGAACGTGGAGGGCTCGTTCCTGTGTATGTGCCCTGACGAGGACCAGGAGTACAACCAGATGACCGCCAAGTGCAGTCCCGCTCCCACAGGTGACCCACACATTGCCTGAAGAGAAATGAAGCTTATATAAAGCACAGTTTAAATGTTTCATTTTAAATATTGAGCATTGAGTGGTAGTGCATTGTCTCAGAGGACAATATTAACCTTTAATAGCTTGGAGTTTCATTTGAGTGGAGTGGTGCTCTGATGAATGAGGGGGCCTGGCTCTGTTTAACAACACAGCCGCAGGTTAGGGGCCTCCTTTGTCTTTGCCTCAGTGTAAAACCCTAATGAGAAACAGAGCCAACGGTGTGTCTTGTCTGTCTGGCGGATATACTGTATAATACAGGGCTTTAGGTCCCAAAGCTTAACATTAACCTGGGCTCCTTGTCAGACTTAACCCGATGACCTCAAGTATGTTCTCTCACCTCTGAGAACACTCCCAAATATTTAAGGAGGATAGTTTATCATTATATAATGTTAGGAATTAGAGCATGTTCTGTGCTCACAACCACAGACGTTACGTAATAGTAGGATTGCTTTAGAAGAATGTAAAAAAGCCATTTCCATGTTGAAGCAATAAAAGCTGTGTTTTTCTGAGAATGGGCAATTAGATACGAATTTCTGGTAATCTGTAATTATCAGAGGCATTTACAGATCACAAAACTGTGATAAAGACACCGCTGTGTGTGTGTGTGTGTGTGTGTGTGTTCATGTGCATACGTGCATGTGGAGGGTTTGGGGGAAACCAAGGAGAGGAGGTGGAGATAGGAGGTGAAGGGAAGGGGGGTTGTTCTCTTCTCTCCAGGTACAGTGCCTTGCGAAAGTATTCGGCCCCCTTGAACTTTGCGACCTTTTGCCACATTTCAGGCTTCAAACATAAAGATATAAAACTGTATTTTTTTGTGAAGAATCAACAACAAGTGGGACACAATCATGAAGTGGAACGACATTTATTGGATATTTCAAACTTTTTTAACAAATCAAAAACTGAAAAATTGGGCGTGCAAAATTATTCAGCCCCCTTAAGTTAATACTTTGTAGCGCCACCTTTTGCTGCGATTACAGCTGTAAGTCGCTTGGGGTATGTCTCTATCAGTTTTGCACATCGAGAGACTGAAATTTTTTCCCATTCCTCCTTGCAAAACAGCTCGAGCTCAGTGAGGTTGGATGGAGAGCATTTGTGAAGAGCAGTTTTCAGTTCTTTCCACAGATTCTCGATTGGATTCAGGTCTGGACTTTGACTTGGCCATTCTAACACCTGGATATGTTTATTTTTGAACCATTCCATTGTAGATTTTGCTTTATGTTTTGGATCATTGTCTTGTTGGAAGACAAATCTCCGTCCCAGTCTCAGGTCTTTTGCAGACTCCATCAGGTTTTCTTCCAGAATGGTCCTGTATTTGGCTCCATCCATCTTCCCATCAATTTTAACCATCTTCCCTGTCCCTGCTGAAGAAAAGCAGGCCCAAACCATGATGCTGCCACCACCATGTTTGACAGTGAGGATGGTGTGTTCAGCTGTGTTGCTTTTACGCCAAACATAACGTTTTGCATTGTTGCCAAAAAGTTCAATTTTGGTTTCATCTGACCAGAGCACCTTCTTCCACATGTTTGGTGTGTCTCCCAGGTGGCTTGTGGCAAACTTTAAACAACACTTTTTATGGATATCTTTAAGAAATGGCTTTCTTCTTGCCACTCTTCCATAAAGGCCAGATTTGTGCAATATACGACTGATTGTTGTCCTATGGACAGAGTCTCCCACCTCAGCTGTAGATCTCTGCAGTTCATCCAGAGTGATCATGGGCCTCTTGGCTGCATCTCTGATCAGTCTTCTCCTTGTATGAGCTGAAAGTTTAGAGGGACGGCCAGGTCTCGGTAGATTTGCAGTGGTCTGATACTCCTTCCATTTCAATATTATCGCTTGCACAGTGCTCCTTGGGATGTTTAAAGCTTGGGAAATCTTTTTGTATCCAAATCCGGCTTTAAACTTCTTCACAACAGTATCTCGGACCTGCCTGGTGTGTTCCTTGTTCTTCATGATGCTCTCTGCGCTTTTAACGGACCTCTGAGACTATCACAGTGCAGGTGCACAGAGACTTGATTACACACAGGTGGATTGTATTTATCATCATTAGTCATTTAGGTCAACATTGGATCATTCAGAGATCCTCACTGAACTTCTGGAGAGAGTTTGCTGCACTGAAAGTAAAGGGGTTGAATAATTTTGCACGCCCAATTTTTCAGTTTTTGATTTGTTAAAAAAGTTTGAAATATCCAATAAATGTCGTTCCACTTCATGATTGTGTCCCACTTGTTGTTGATTCTTCACAAAAAAATACAGTTTTATATCTTTATGTTTGAAGCCTGAAATGTGGCAAACGGTCGCAAAGTTCAAGGGGGCCGAATACTTTCGCAAGGCACTGTATATCATTAAAGCAGTGCGAAGACCCAGATCACAGTCATCATGTGGCCCATCTCTCCATCAGGCTGCAAATTGTCCCAGTTTACGAAAGAGTCTCATTCCTCCTGGGTTAAGAAAAAACGTTACTCCTTCACGCCCACAACTGCAAATATTACTGAACACTTATTGTTGATCTATTCATGTGTAATCATGTTTCTTCTCCACTGTTTGCCCCAGCCTCGTCAGTAGAGAGGAAGGAGTGTTACTACAACCTCAATGATGAGAACCTGTGTGAGAATGTGCTGACCAGCAGTGTCACCATGGAGGAGTGCTGCTGTACGCTGGGGGCAGGCTGGGGGGACAACTGTGAGGTGCACCCCTGCCCCGTCCAGGGCACCGGTGAGGAAGCACACACATGAACACACAGACACACTTATTATATCCACACACACACACTACTTATTACACATATTCTTGTCTATCTCTTCGACAGATCAGTTTTCCCAGATGTGTCCAGCTGGGAGAGGCAATGTCCCCACTGGTGACGCTGTGTTCGGAGTGACCGCAGCCGAGAGTTATAAAGGTATGTGAACTCAGAGACCCAGTATAGGCTGAGCGGAGCCTTCGCTCACAACGATAGTGTTCAGAGAAATGCTGTGAGAACCTCATGATTCAGATAATGAGGTCGCAACAAACCCCACGATTTTGAATGGCTTGTGTCTGTGCTCTTGTTGTGTAAGTGTTTGTTTATGTGTGTGTCTCTGTCTGTGGTCTCTGTCTCTCAGCCTTGGAGTCACAGAGCAGAAATACCAGCTTTAGATGTCTGTAGACATATGACCTCCGCATCTTCTCCTCTCCCCTCTCTCCTGCTTTTTTCCCTTTCTCCTTTCTCTCCCTCTGTCCTCTTCTCTCCCTCTGTCCTCTTCTCTCCCTCTGTCCTCTTCTCTCCCTCTCCTCTCCCAGCCCCTTCAAGCCTAGATTGTTCACCTGGCGCGAAAGCTAATTCATCGAACCAACAGCCTTAATTCAATCATGTAATTTATTACAGCAAGGGGAGTCTGGTAGAGAAGGGCCGGCAGCAAGTGAATGTGGTATATTCCGAGAGAGAGA
This sequence comes from Oncorhynchus clarkii lewisi, assembly GCF_045791955.1. Classification (NCBI taxonomy): domain Eukaryota; kingdom Metazoa; phylum Chordata; class Actinopteri; order Salmoniformes; family Salmonidae; genus Oncorhynchus; species Oncorhynchus clarkii. Next base: position 10,225,367 of record NC_092169.1, read on the forward strand.
CTGAGACGGGCTGGGAAGGCGAGTTGCCAGACACGTTCACGTTCAGACACGTCTGGATATGTCTTCAATTAGTCAACCTGTTTGCATGGCTGATTATTGGTCTCAGTTGCAAACACCAACGCCCAACCGAAGGAAGAGTAGAGAACTGAAACGTAGAACTGTTTGTTGATGGAGGTTTTCTCTACGCCTCTCCGGATTTCATCTCATTAAAGCGTTGAATTGGTCTCCCCTTTCTGTAAACATAAAGAGTAGAGACTGTTTGAATACTGGACATGTAATATTCCCGTTGAGTGGTATTGGTGTTCCCTCAGATTCAGCGGGGAAGTAACTGCATGATTACATTGTTGTCTAAATAGTGAGAGATGCATTGAAAATGTGTGTGTGTGTGTGTGTGTGTGTGTGTGGGCATGCGTGCTGTTACTAAGAAACCCGTGTTGTCCTCTCCCTCCCAGATGCAGATGAATGTGCGTTGTTTGGCCAGGAGATCTGTAAGGATGGCTTCTGCCTCAACAGCCCAGGGAGCTACGAGTGTTACTGTAAGACTGGCCTGTACTACGACGAGGTCAAGCTGCAGTGCAGAGGTCAGTGGGCAGGTCATTCACATTAGTTAGTGTTAATTCAGCCCAAACATACTTGATTTACTCACACCATGCTGTTTTTTTGCGACAATTAAAAAATTGGAATCAATAGCCCTCAGCCTACTAATATACAATTTCCACAGCCCTGTGTCATTAAACTGTCCACGCACATTAAAAGCAGTTAGTGCTACTGTACCACAGCCTGTGTGTGTTTTGGATGGCGGTGCCAGGGTGTGCAGAGTGGGTCCCCTCCCTGGGTTAGGTGGTGGTCAGAGCAGGGTGAGAGGCAGGGTGGGGACACGGGACACTGGGGGTGACACAAAGCCAGACTGTGGTGACCTAGGGGCCAAACCCAGCAGGCTCAGGCAGCACGCCCAAACTACCAACCCGGTCAAACTGGATGGACCCTGGCCTTCTGCCGTGCCCCACACCGCACCCCTAGCCCCACATCGCACCCCTAGCCCCACATCGCACCCCTAGCCCCACATCGCACCCCTAGCCCCACATCGCACCCCTAGCCCCACATCGCACCCCTAGCCCCACACCGCACCCATAGCCCCACACCGCACCCCCTGGCCCCACATCGTACCCCTGGCCCCACATCGCACCCCCTGGCCCCACATCGCACCCCCTGGCCCCACATCGCACCCCTAGTCCCACATCGCACCCCTAGCCCCACACCGCACCCTTAGCCCCACATCGTACCCCTGGCCCCACATCGCACCCCTAGCCCCACACCGCACCCCCTGGCCCCACATTGTACCCCTAGCCCCACATCGTACCCCAGCCCCACATCGTACCCCTAGCCTCACATTGTACCCCTAGCCCCACATCGTACCCCTAGCCCCACACCGCACCCCCTGGCCCCACATCGTACCCCTAGCCCCACATCGTACCCCAGCCCCACATCGTACCCCTAGCCTCACATCGTACCCCTAGCCCCACATCGTACCCCTAGCCCCACATCGTACCCCTGGCCCCACACCGTACCCCTGGCCCCACATCGTACCCCTAGCCCCACATCGTACCCCTAGCCCCACATCGTACTCCTAGCCCCACACTGCACCCCCTGGCCCTACATCGCACCCCTGGCCCCACATCCCACCCATAGCCCCACATCGCACCCCTAGCCCCACATCGCACCCCTAGCCCCACACCGCACCCCCTAGCCCCACACTGCACCCCTAGCCCCACATCGTACCCCTGGCCCCACATCGCACCCCCTGGCCCCACATCGTACCCCTAGCCCCACATCGTACCCCAGCCCCACATCGTACCCCTAGCCCCACATCGCACCCCTAGCCCCACACCACACCCCCTGGCCCCACATCGTACCCCTGGCCCCACATCGTACCCCGTACACGTACCCCTGGCCCCACATCGTACCCCTACCCACATCGTACCCCTAGCCCCACATCGTACCCCTAGCCCCACATCGTACCCCTAGCCCCACATCGTACCCCTGGCCCCACACCGTACCCCTGGCCCCACACCGTACCCCTGGCCCCACATCGTACCCCTGGCCCCACATCGTACCCCTAGCCCCACATCGTACCCCTAGCCCCACATCGTACCCCTAGCCCCACATCGTACTCCTAGCCCCACACCGCACCTCCTGGCCCCACATCGTACCCCTGGCCCCACACCGCACCCACTGGCCCCACACCGCACCCCCTGGCCCCACACCGCACCCCTGGTCGGCAACAGTGGAATGCCCGTGGGGCCGTCTGCAGAGTTCCACCATATTTGCATTTGATTATTTGGACAGGCTAAGATTGGGCGGAGGGTCCAGCGGAGGTTTGGCATTTTACCCTGGACGGTCCTGGTTTTACCCCGTTACGCGTGGACTAGAGAAACCAACCACTACCACCACCAGCCCTGGAGGCGTGCTCTATATGGGATATTTTTAAAAAGGGGATGGAGGGGTATTTTTGAAAGTGTAGAATATCAAGTGGATGTGTATTTCAGTTCAATGTCTGGATGGATGAAACCATTGAGTTAAAAATATATATATATCATTTCCTCAGTAATTATGAAACCACAGGCCTGATGTGTATCTAATGCGTTCACTGTGGCTGTATATTTCAGAAATACATGGGATTTCAGTTGGGACGAAGTTACAATCCAAATAACAGGTTTATTTTTCAAAATGTATGCAAAATAATCCCCTTGAAGCTGTATTAGTTTACCGAGAATTCACAAAAACGTGTTAACTGCGCCGCTCGTCTCTGCAACAGACATTTTCACGGACACAGGGAAAACAGATTTGAGCTCTCATCAATGCGATGGAGAAAATGCAGTTTGTTTGTTAGTCATGTTCTGAGTGGGTGATTCCTCCTCAATTCCATAGATGCTCTACAGATGGACATACTATTAACAAACTGTTGATAAGCAACTAAGGTTACAGCTCGGGTTGGGTTTAGAATAAGGGTACGGGTTAAGTTTAGGGTTAGGATAAGGGCTGGGGTTAGTAGATAGCTAGTTGAAACGTCAGACAGTCGGTTGAGCATCTACAGATGGAATATCCAAGTGAAGAGTTACGGTGCGTTTTCCTTGAGAATCGGGCTGTGAGACGACAGAACTCCCAACGGGGCCTCTTGACATCTTGGTCTCCATCTCTCTCCCTTCCTCTCCTCCCCTGCAGACATCGATGAGTGTCAGGATGAGTCGAGCTGTGTGGGGGGAGAGTGTTTGAACACACAGGGCTCCTACATGTGTTTCTGTACCCGCCCCATGGTGTTGGACACTGACAACAAGCGCTGCGTGATCGCCCCTGAAGTGGCTGGTAAGAACCCTCAAAGAGCCTGGATGCAAAAATAGAAGCATCCTCTCGTACTGTCTCTGTTCTTTGGAAACATGTTATTTTTTTGTTGACGTCTTTCTCATGGCGTTGCATGCCCGGCCGTGTCGTAGTCGTAGTGTGCCTCTGATAGTGAGGTAATGATTGTGACTGAGATGTAATGTGTCTGTTGCAGAGCAACACTCTGTGCAGACTGACTACCAGGGTATTTGCTGGCAGACGGTAACGGGCACCCGGAAGACTTGCACCAAGCCCCTAGCCAACAGAAAGACCACCTTCACAGAGTGCTGCTGTCTGCATGGAGAGGCCTGGGGCATGGACTGTGCCCTTTGCCCCCTGAAGAACACAGGTTCAACAATACAACCCTTCCACACCAGCACTCATGTCCATCTATCAACTCTACTGTTATAATGACTTTGTCCTTGACCGATTATGATCCATTATCTTTGGAGTGTAAACACTGTGTTTACACTGTTCTGCTATGAACACGTAACATTCAGAGATCTTAGAGTAATTTCTTCATATATGTAGAGTCATTCATTTGAGGCAGATGCTTCGTCTAGTCTCGTGTGCGATATAATATAGAACCCCACACAGTATATTTCAGCTGGTCTCAGAGTGATGATGTTGGTCAGTGCTTAAACCAGACGGGCCAGGGCCTCTCAGACATCAGACCCAGGACTAGTGACACCTCATTAGGCTTGGAGTCTGCCAGCTGCCTGCTAATGCTCCTGTCTGCTGGAGCCTCTGAGATCTAGCCTGCCTGGGGCCTATCTCGCCTCCCTTATCCAATACCTGGAGTGTGTTGACATGCATGTCCTCACCATGCTGCCAGGGAAGATGGCTGCAGTGTGCCTGGGGACCTGTGGACTGGAACATGTGGGGACGTTTCCTCGCCTCCCTTATCCAATACCTGGAGTGTGTCTAGGCAGAGAGGTCTGGTCTCTGATGCATGTCCTCACCATGCTGCCAGGGAAGATGGCTGCAGTGTGCATTATGGGGACCTGTGGACTGGAACATGTGGGGACAGTCCTCAGGGCTCTGAACTGGATCATGTCCTCACCATGCTGCCAGGGAAGATGGCTGCAGTGTGCATTATGGGGACCTGTGGACTGGAACATGTGGGGACAGTCCTCAGGGCTCTGAACTGGATCATGTCCTCACCATGCTGCCAGGGAAGATGGCTGCAGTGTGCATTATGGGGACCTGTGGACTGGAACATGTGGGGACAGTCCTCAGGGCTCTGAACTGGATCATTTTCCTCCCTCTGATAAAATAAGACTATTATTCCAACCCACTGGAAGATGGAACTGGTAGAGTTGGGGATTTTTAAATGTTGAGTCATTTCCCAGCAGTTTGACTAGGAATTTGTAGCTTCATGTGAGAGTGATGTTGAACCGACAGTTTAGTGGGCCCGGTTAAGTCACGAGAGCTCTCCAGGAACGTTGCAGCTGTGCAACATAGGCCTACAGCTATGACAGTTGCACACTCTCTTTATAAAATCTGTTTCTGTTACGTCATTGAGAAACATCGACAGAAATCCAAGTTAGCCATTTCAAAGTTGCACGTCCGGCACCTCATTAGGTTTTCAACGATTCCGTGGAACACCCTTTGGAGTTCCACTTAAGACTTCTTGTCCAACATCGGCCAACATGGTCCCCACTTGGATCCTTACTGAGAAACTGAGATGCAGGTGTGTGAGCTCACCCCTGCTCTCCGCAGAGAGGACAGAACACACAGTCGGTTTGTTCTCATCGGGCCCATCCAGATCGCTCTGCGGTCCCTCTCTGATGCGTTTCCTGTGTAGACGTTCTTGTGGGAGCGAACAGAGGCAAGCAGGTGCGTGGGATTAGCAGGAGACTGTAGGGGATGGCTGGCCGGGGCGTGCAGATGAAAGACTCTGGTTTAGGTTCCCACAGTACAGTGACCAATGAGGAGGGACCTCAGAGCAGGTGCCGTGCTGTGGTGTGTGTTGAACGCCACGTTCAGGAGGGAAGTGGGCCGCTAGTCACAACCTGACTATTCAGTTCAGTCAAGTATCCCCTGGCTACTAAGCCAAGTGATGATGGCAATGTAATTACTTTGAAAAACCTTGTGTTGAAATTTGAATAAGCTTCAGTTCTTATAAATCACAGAAACGTGTTGTGTTGATCAAACATAGTAGGTTTTTGTCATGTTTTCTGTCTTTATGAGTACATTGTAAATAGCTCCCAGCATCACATGCATTCTCTAGCTCCTGATCTCAGCTGTGGTCACAGGGCTACATCTCCATCTCTGTTTCAGAGAGCTGTGTCTCAGTCTCCTCTCTCCCTCTGTCACTCTCTCAGAAGACTCTCTCTCTCTCTCTCTCTCTCTCTCTCTCTCTCTCTCTCTCTCTCTCTCTCTCTCTCTCTCTCTCTCTCTCTCTCTCTCTCTCTCTCTCTCTCCCTGAGGGCCATGTCTCAGTCTCCCTCCCTCTGTCACTCTCTCAGAAGACTCTCTCTCTCTCCCTGAGGGCCAGGTCTCAGTCTCTCTCCCTTCTCTCACTCTCTCTCTCTCTCCTTGAGGGCCATGTCTCAGTCTCTCTCCCTTCTCTCACTCTCTCTCTCTCTCTCTCTCTCTCTCTGAGGGCCATGTCTCAGTTTCTCTCCCTTCTCTCACAGAGGACTATGCCTCCATGTGTAACGTGCCAATGAGGGAAGGACAGGGGCGTCCATATGGTCGCGACGCCCTTGTGGCTGAGCCCGTCCATGAGTATGAGGTCAACTTGGACTATGAACCTCGCCCCGACCAGCCTGGTGCCCTGCCCCTGTACGAGGATGAGGATAGTGAGTGAACCAGTCCCCACCACAACACACTGATGAAGCTCAAACATGCAGAGAGAGGGGATATGGCATGGGGAGCTTGGGACAAGCTGCCTATTCTCTCAATGATAGCTCTTTTCTGCCATCTTGTGTCCACATGAATTACTACATGCCATGACCACAAATTGTTTTCAGTTGGTAGGCACAGAGGTAACCAAGGTCCTCCAAGAACATAAAAGAGATGATTAATTATTCATTAGTTTATCTAGTCAAGCTAGTTAAATGTAGAGGATTTTTAAATCATCATTACACCACATTCAAAAATGATCATTCATAATAGCTTCATCTGACTTGGATTAATGAAACACCTCATTCCCTGCCCTCGTCCTGCAGTCGCGTACGACGCGTTTGAGGGCCTGAGAGCAGAAGAGTGTGGCATTCTGAACGGCTGTGAGAACGGGCGCTGCGTGCGGGTACAGGAGGGCTACACCTGCGACTGCTTCGACGGATACACCCTGGATATGTCCCGCATGGCGTGTGTGGGTAAGACATGGGTGGAGGACACACACACTGAATAGACTAGAAGGAAAATAGTACATCTCTCCTACTTATTTTCCACCATAATTTGCAAATAAATTCATTAAAAATCCTACAATGTGATTTTCAGGATTTTTTTTTCTCATTTTGTCTGTCATAGCTGAAGTGTACCTATGATGAAAATTACAGGCCTCTCTCATCTTTTTAAGTGGGAGAACTTGCACAATTGGTGGCTGACTAAATACTTTTTTGCCCCACTGTACCTCTCCCCATCTTCACAGCAACTTGACCATTGTAACTGATCGTCCAATGTTACTCCTAAGAGTTCAGCTTCCTCAACGGTCACGCCCTTTATGTTCAACTCCCGTTGAGCGTTAGAATGTGTGTAGGGTTTACCGAGAATGGGGCCGACTAACAATAAACATCCAGTCAGCGGCAGTCCTGTGGATGAAAACAGCTTGTTAACGAGAGGTCGAAGGAGAATGGCAAGAATCGTGCATGCTAACAGGCCGGTCACAAACAGGGCAAATAACGACGCAGTACAACAGTGGTGTGCAGAACGGCACGTTTAGGTCCCTTGATACCAATTGAGCAATGTTTTCATGCCCCGGAGAATTCAGGCTGTTCTGGAGGCAAAAGGGGGTCCGACCCGGTACTAGATGGGAGTGCCTAATAAACTGTCCACTGAGTGTACGTAGACTGTGCTAACCTAATTACCCCTCTTCCCTCTCACAGATGTGAATGAATGTTCCGAGCTCAACAACCGGATGTCCCTCTGCAAGAACGCCAAATGTATCAACACGGAAGGATCCTACAAGTGTGTGTGCCTGCCAGGATACACCCCCTCTGAGCAGCCTAACTACTGCGTGGCCAGGGAACAAGAGGCAGCAGCAGCAGCGCGCACAGAGAGGGAGTGAGCCCCCATGGCCAGTAGAGGGACACCCAACACACTAAAAACACACTTATTTAATCCAAGCCCATATACCCTGCACTGTATAAAAACACACTAAACAAAACAACAAAATCATTTACTTGAGATGAAGATCCAATTTAACCAACTATGTGGTGCCTTGTGACGGAGAGACACAACATTGTATAAAATGTATGTTTGTTTTTTGTAAGTTTAACTTTTTATATTAGAAGGAGTTTATGCAATGAGTTTAGGAGCTTTCGCTCTCCTAACGCAACGACAAACCCTATGAACTCTTACTGGGGGATAACGTTTTATTTTCTACCCAGCCCAAAATGCCTTGTGTGTGGATATTTAATTCAGTGAAGAGGCCAGCCGTCCCTTTGCTCTCCCCGTTCTCCCTCTTCCTCACAGTCCTCGTCCCCGTACGGTGGCCGTGGAGGACTGCCTGCCTGGTCATGAATGGACAGCCATAAGATCTTTGCTCCGTGGCTTCACACAAACATACAGTATGCACACTACTGTAATATCATTCTGTTCATGTAAATTCATTGGAATAAGCTTTTCTTCTAGGCATTTTTTTGTATTAATGATAAATGCAAACACAAAACTACTTCTCTGTGTCTTGGACATTGGACAATAGCAGGTTTTTATTTTATTTTATTATTTTTTTCTTGCCTGCCCTGTGGAGCAGTCATATTCCCTACCATATTTTTTTTCTTGAGATATTGTTATATTTCTTTGAACAAAAATTCTATGACAGATTTTTTTCACACTTTAATGAAACCTTTTTCTGCATTTTACTGCAATGTGTAAAAGTCTTTCCAGGTTGCAAAGCTGCTATGGGACAGCCGTGGGAGACATTTTGTACATTTAAACAGAAGAGTTGAGAAACCAAGTTTTATGTATTTGTAATTTGTTCATGAAAAATAGCTCTTGTACGAATATTCATATTATGATGTATATTAAACCCCTGGTAATAAATCACAAATGGTGATATTTATACTCCCTGGTATGTGATGGAACTTATTATTATTATTAGAAGCAACAAAGACCTATTCACATTGTGCTCAATAGCTGTACCTAGAACCATAGTCATGTGACCCACAATGGACACAAAATAAATGGGTCATGTTTACACCTTTGCAACTGTTACTATCAATACATTTTCTATCATACCTTTCTAAAACTCTGTTTCCATATGGTTAATTCATATCATATTGTTAATTGTCATTGTTTTGGTCACTCTATAATAACCCTCAGACCATACTATTATTAGTATGTGCAGTCTCAGGGTTAGGGTGAACACTATATAGAAATATGAATTGGCACCAGAGTGTCAAGACCCTCCTCTGATCAGAGGAAAAGAGGCCGAGGTCGCTTCAACTACCAATGACCTTGCTGCTGTTGTTGCTGCATTCTTGTTGCTCGCAGATCTTGAGGATTTCAGCACATGCCTGTCTCTCCCCACCCTCCCTATTGCCCCATGTTCCAGTGTCCCCTCTGTCATGTTTTCCATTGACACAGACAGTGCAACCACACTTCTGATGTCAACACATCGTAGTAAACCTGAGCAATCATTTTGTTTTCCTGCTGCTGTTCTTAATATAGGCCAACAGTGACATGGCTGAAGCTCAGTGGTTGGATCTGGTTATTATAGATCTGTGTATTTGTGATTGTGTCTCTGATATAACCACTAGGATCTGAATGGCACAGTAGCAGGACCAGTGTAAAAACACCACAGCCAGTTAGTTAATAAATGTTAAGCGTTACTGTTGCCTTCCTCCTGGCTGGCTACCCAGATGGGGCTTTCCCACAGTGACAAGGGGGACTCAAACAGCATTAAACTCAGCTTAGCACCTCCAGCGCCAGGCTTGACCATACTTTCTGCCGAACAAAAGAGCGACCCGGGTGGTAACCGAGAATTCCCCCTGTTCGGTCATTTGGAAGAGATGAGGCATTTCCCATGTTGCCTCTCAATCACATTGGAAGCCCACTCTGTAGAATCTTCAACTGTAATAGTGTGCTGACTTCCTCCCTGACCATTGTAGACTGCTACTTTAAGAATATTGTATGTTTAGTGCTTATGTACTGTACTCCCCAATAGTATGTCAATTATGTTTTTTCAGTCATCAAGCCCTCTACGTGGCATCACTTCCTACCCTGCTAAGCCCATGTTGTTTTTGAGGGCTTGGTTCCTGTTGTGTGTATGGGATATTTTCTGATGTCAGGACTTAGATCAGCTCAGGCTCAGCCAAAGGTTCGGGCTGACTTTAACTTGTCCCTCCAAGGTCACAAAGTCCATCTTTCTAGTCCCCATAGGCCCGATTCCGACCCGAGTTAAGCGTGCGTAAATGGAACGTAATTCCCTTCTCTCTCTGCGTATTCTGACCTTGAACTCGAGAATAGTATGCTATTCACCTGCTATTCATTTTGGGTGGAGATGGAATAAATGAAGGTGTGGCAGAGGTGTGTCTACAGATATGGCATATTCTGACCGTGACTTAATTCCTTAATAATTCCACCAGCTTTACACGCAACGAAACCATAAATAAGGTCTAGCGAACCTGCCGGTTCCAAGTGGAAATGTATGTACAGTCGTGGCCAAAAGTTTTGAGAATGACACAAATATTAATTTTCACAAAGTTTGCTGCTTCAGTGTCTTTAGATATTTTTGTCAGATGTTACTATGGAATACTGAAGTATAATTACAAGCATTTCATAAGTGTCAAAGGCTTTTATTGGTAATTACATGAAGTTGATGCAAAGAGTCAGTATTTGCAGTGTTGACCCTTCTTTTTCAAGATCTCTGCAATCCACCCTGGCCTGCTGTCAATTTACTTCTGGGCCACTGATGGCAGCCCATTCTTGCATAATCAATGCTTGGAGTTTGTCAGAATTTGTGGGTTTTTGTTTGTCCACCTGCCTCTTGAGGATTGACCACAAGTTCTCAACGGGTTTTCTGGCCATGGACGCAAAATATCGATGTTTTATTCCCCGAGCCACTTGGTTATCACTTTTGCCTTATGGCAAGGTGCTCCATCATGCTGGAAAAGGCATTGTTCGTCACCAAACTGTTCCTGGATGGTTGGGAGAAGTTGCTCTCTGTGGATGTGTTGGTACCATTCTTTTTCATGGCTGTGTTCTTAGGCAAAATTGTGCTGCCATTCCTGAGCAAGCTCTGTACTGGTGGTGCCCCGACCCCGCAGCTGAATCAACTTTAGGAGACGGTCCTGGCACTTGCTGGACTTTCTTGGGCGCCCTGAAACCTTCTTCACAACAATTGAACCGCTCTCATTGAAGTTCTTGATGATCCGATAAATGGTTGATTGTGAAGCCCTTTTTGTGCAAAGCAATGATGACGGCACAAGTCTCCTATCAGGTAACCATGGTTGACAGAGGAAGAATAATGATTCCAAGCACCACCCTCCTTTTGAAGCTTCCAGTCTGTTATTCGAACTCAATCAGCATGACAGAATGATCTCTAGCCACACTCACACCTGTGTTAACGAGAGAATCACTGCCATGATGTCAGCTGGTCATTTTGTGGCAGGGCTGAAATGCAGTGGAAATGTTTTTTGGGGATTCAGTTTATTTGCATGGCAAAGAGGGACTTTGCAATTAATTGCAATTCATGTTATCACTCTTCATAACATTCTGGAGTATATGCAAATTGCCATCCTACAAACTGAGGCAGCAGACTTTGTGAAAATGTATATTTGTGTCAGTCTCAAAACTTTTGGCCAAGACTGTACTTTATTTTTTCTGAGAAAAATAACAGCATTCTCCATGCACTGTAATTTACAACTTGATAAGTGCAAGGTAAATGATAAATCCGTTTGGATAAGTGAATTGGATATCTAAATGACACTTGTTTTTACCTTAAAAGCGCTGGAGACAAATGTGAAACCATAGCAACAAACTGAAGCATATCAACATATACACTTTCCCACAGTAAAGTTGATGAAATAATGTGCCTTTATGCAGAATTTGAATTGTATGGCCTTTTAACTTGCAGGGATTCTCGAATGTCAACCTTTTACTGCAGTGGGGTAAATCAGGGTCACACAGAGTGTTTCTTGGTAGTCTTAAACAAATCTACTTTGAAACAACAAAAAAGTGTACACCTCACACACATTGTCATGCACTTAAAAGACGACACATCGAATTCCAAGAGTGTGCAAAGCTGTCATCAAGGCAAAGGGTGGCTATTTGAAGAATCTCAAATATAAAATATATTTTGATTTGTTTAACACTTTTTTGGTCTCTACATGATTCCATGTGTGTTCTTTCATAGTTTGATATCTTCACTATTATTATACAATATATAAAATTGTAAAAATAAAGAAAAACCCTTGAATGAGTAGTGTATCTCTGTATGCAGACGATATATTGTTCTATTTGGGCAATGCACCTCAGTTATTACCTAACCTTTTCAGCATTTTTAATAACTACAGCTCTATAGCTCAACTGGACAAAATCCTTTATTTTCAAAAGCCAAAAGCTTTATTGCCCCTGAGCAAAGCAATGTGTATTTCACAGCCGCCCCATTTCCACTACTTGGGAATTTACATCTTTCCTACTTTGCAATCAATAAATAGTCAAACACAAATTCAACACCATCTTAAGAAGCATAGAGTCTGATGTAGAAAGATGGGAGCAAATCCCAAACTTTTTCCAGTCTTGATTCTCAATAATGAAAATTATTGTATTACCAGAATCAACTTTTGTAGTTTCATGATCCCTCTTTCACCACCACCAGGATACTGGAATAGACTACATTCTTTACTTGCTAAATCGTTGGGGCCCCCTTGCCAGTAATTCGACCATGATTACTAAATTTAGATAGCTGACCACTAGACTAACTTACCAATCTAAACATGTTTAGCTGACATGGGCTAATTAAGTGACTATCAGTGACTGACAATATGATAAAAACTGCTGATGCACAACCAAATTTCGAAAATGCACCTTGTGTATTTCACTATTCTAAATTGCAACAGTAAGTTGAGACCTCAACTTAAATAAATAATAATAATTTGTTCCAATGGTCTTCAAAAGGGTCAATTGCCCATCCCTGAACGAGGTGGTCATCCTATCTCTTTCCATCAATTGTCTTAAAGTGGGATTCACACAAATGACGGCAACTGTGTCTCAGGATCCAAACTCAAAAGGCAGCTAGCTACCAATAAACGTTTGAATAGACTTTCAAAACAACAAATTGAGCTCTCCCTCGTTCCGCGTTCAACAGGACGCGGTGGTAAGTATAATCAAAACTTGTATCTCATTATGGTAAATGGTGAAATAAGTATAGCTAGTTATTATTGTCATGAATTAGCGGTCTTTACCTGGCTAAAAGAGAAGGAATATAATATATATTGTTTACTGGGAACTCGTTCTACACCTTTAGACTAAGTTTGGGAACTGGGAACTCATTCTACACCTTTAGACTAAGTTGTATGGGAAAAGGACTGGGGTGGCAAAATATATTTCTCCCATGGGCAGAGAAACTCAAAAGGAGTTTAACTAACAATATAATATGATATAATATGATATTAACTAACAATCATTTTGATCTGAAGGTGCAAACTGTTCAAACAGATACGCAAGTGAATCCTTTTAAATATGTTATTGGTCCATAAACACATTTGGCTCATTCATCTATATCGTCCAAATATTGATGATCCACTTTTCTTTGAAAATATATATAATAATTTAGCGAGCTTACAGGCAATGCATGATTCTTCCGAGTGGCGCAGCAGTCTAAGGCACTGGATCTCAGTGCTTGAGGCGTCACTACAGACACCCTGGTTCGATTCCAGGCTGTATCACAACCGGCCATGATTGGGAGTCCCATAGGGAGGTGCACAATTGGCCCAGCATTGTCCGGGTTTGACTGGTGTAGGCCGTTATTGTAAATAAGAATTTGTTCTTAACTGACTTGCCTAGTTGAATAAAGGTTACATTTAAAATATTATAATTTAGGTTTTAAGTACCTTAATCAAACATATGGAAATCACACTACAAACTATCAACCTCATACACTTAAGGAAATTACGAATATTATGGATATATTGGAACTAGTGTATATATGGAGGCTTAAATATCCTGACCTAGTGAGATATACATGACGGAGGCTCAATCAAGCTAGTCATCTTGACTACTTTCTTATGTCATTCTCCCTGCTACCAAAAGTTTAACAAGTGTTGATAGGGGACAGAATGCGGTCAGACCATCAAATAATATATATATATATATATATATATATATATATAGGACAGAATAATTTCTAACCGACTTTTCTGACATAACAGTGGTACAGCAGATCCCCTTATTGTATGGGACACTTTAAAATGTGCCTTTAGAGGCAATGCAATACAATACTCACCTTTAAACAAAAACATTTTAGGTGACATTTTTTAAAGGAAAAAAAGGAATTATACCATTTGAGAAAGCAGGCCTGGTATTCATAGATGGCTTTGAATTTATATATAAATGCCTGGACTATTTTAATTTTGGAGAATCTCTTATACAATGGGTTAAAGTTAAATATAGTATCACAGTTGCAAAATAATAAATATGGCTACTTCTCAGAAAATATTAAATTGTCAAGAGGATTAAAACAAGGCTGTCCACTATCAGCATATTTATTTATTATGGCCATCGAAATGTTAGCTATTAAAATCTGATCAAACAATAATATAAAGGGGCTAGAAATCCAGGGCGTCATTGTACGCTGACGATTCATGCTGCTTTCTTTCAAATCCGCAGTTTGGATCCCTGCACAGCCTCATAGAGGATCTAGATAATTTTATACCAAATGATGATAAATGCACCAAATTATGTATTGGCTCTCTAAAAAATACAATGTTTACCATGTAGTTTACCCAAAAATGGTCCCACAGTAAAGTAGACATACTTGGTATTCATATCTCAAAAGAAAGAAAGGATCTCACTACAATACATTTGAATAGAAAGTTAGACAAATTAGATAAGATATTGCTGCCATGGAAAGGACAACACCTGTCTATTTGTGGAAAAATCACCCTGATGAATCATTTAGTCACATCCCAGTTTACCTTTTTACTTATGGCCCTGCCTACACCTAACAACTTTTTTTTAAATTATATGAGCAAAAAAATAATACACTTTATTTGGGTTGGGTTAAAATGCGGAAGAATGCATTCAGTTGTGCAACTGACTAGGTATCCCATTTCCCCAGCCTCCTTAAAACTAGACTTGCTCTTGGCAATCATCTTAGACATAACACATGTAACAGCTCATGCTGGGAACACTCTAGGGTATTTCTCTGATAACCCATCAGTTTCCTTTACTCGGGCACCTTACAAATGACATTATTTGTCACAACCCATTCACAGGTAGGCTAGGCCTCACTCCAATGACCACGGGAACAGAAACAAGATCAGACTTGAGTTCCACATTATACAAATGAACGTCCATGCATCTCCACGCCTTGAACCAAAACACTGTTACCAGTTGCTGATGTGTCAGACAAAGACAAAACACCCTCTAAAATGAAGGACTGGGCTGCCCCAGTGTCTCACTGTTTCTTCACAGGCTACCAAACAACATCACCACTCTGCAGAGACACAAACCCATCTGAAACAAAGGGCTCATACAAATCTGATCCAAAATCTTGTTTAGGAGATAAACCAGTCCCAACCAGAGACTTCATGGGCTGGAGGGCTCCCACAAGAAGAAACTGCTTTTTCTTTCTCTTATTTTTCTGTTTCAACTTAGGACACAATATGGCCTTTCTCACAGTAGTATGGCCTTTCTCATAATGACGAATTAGCGGATACAAAGAACCCGTTTTCTGCCCATCCCTGTCTTTGGGCACTGGGGAAAAAGACTGAAACCTTGTAGTGGGAGATGACTTCTCTGGATAGACTTTTGTTTAGTAAGTCATTTTATGTGTCAACACAAACAAGGACTTTGTCTCGAGAGGGAGATCCTTGCGCTCGTTAATGTAGGTAACAGCCCTTTCGCGAAGGCAATTTCTGAACTGCACAAGTAGTATGAGTGTTTTTAAACCCTCAAGGTCCTCTGCCTCTTGAGAAGCACACCACCGATCAAAAAGACATGCTTGTTCCCTTGCGAATTCAACAATACTTTGTGTCTCTCTTTCGCAATTTACAGAATTGTTGTCTGTATGCCTCTGCGACTAACTCGTAAGCCCGAAGGATGGCAGCATTAACAGTGTTATGATCTGAACCCTGATCATGAGATAGAGTGGCATAGATGTTGAGCTTTTCCCATGAAAACACTTTTGGAGGAGCAGCGACCAGATATTGCGTGGCCCTTTTCTGTGGCAATCGGCTCAAACAGAGTAAAATATACACGTACGTCCACCTCCATTTCATTGAAAGGCGGTACAAGCCAGATGTTCCTACCAAGATGGAACGCTGTTGAGAGTGCATGATGGCCTGAATGGATACTGAGTGCTTCCAGATCTAACTATTTTAATCAAATGGCATGCTCTAACCCAAGTTCCCATTTCTTTAAATCAAACTCTAATCTCTGTTGATCCATTTTTTCCTGTAGTTCTACCTCCTGCAGCTACACGTCTACAAGGTTTGCTCTACTACCTGTAGCACCCTTTTAATCATCCTCTCTCTCCAGGAGTATTTCCTTCTCCACAAAAACAGCATCGAGTAACTATTTGACAACTTATTTTGAATGGGTAGATGTCATACTAATCAGATTTGCCTTCTTACGTCTTACGCTTATCTCCCCAAGTAGGATTTTCCACAAATGCTTCCATGTATTTTTTTCTGTGCTTATTACATTGTTAAACGGATTTCACCAGTCTTATAACCCCCCTACGTTGTTTGTCAGTCACAAAAACGCTACAAAATAAATGTAGCCTGAAAAGACAATCTGAAGGAAAAGCCCACACCCATTTAGAATGAGGCGTAACAAAGAATATGGACCAAACTTAACAGGGGATACAAAACAGATTCAGGCTTTGTTTGACTAGCTAAAGTGGAAGCTCTAAGGTGGGGTGTAGCTCTCCCAAAATCTCCTCTCAAAACAATGCCAGGGAGGGGTTCTACTAAGCTATATGGAATTGTTTTAAGAAGGTCATACCAAGGATCATTTAGCTATTTGTTTTTGAATTTTAAGACCCCTTGAAGTATAAAAAATATACAATATATATGTTTTTAAATGTAATGAAAAATGTGTTTTGGCCTTGCTATTAGCCCATCCAAGAGCATTGAATAACAGATTCAATACATGGAACAACAGAAGACCCCCCCCCCCAAAAAAAAAACATCTAAAGGAAGTTTGTTCTGAAGTGTCTGTCCTATGTTTGAGAGATATAAGAAAGATCAGGAAACATTAAAAAAAAGGGTTGGCACTAATCAGTGTCCATATTATACAGTACTATTCATTTTTTCAACTGGTACTGGGGGACCTTCAGACGAGTCTTGTGAGGCCTGTGGGCTTCCTAGAGCAAAATAACGACATGTACGTGTTCGTGAGGGTCTCACCTTTCCACAGAGGGGTCATATTAGTGTGTAGCTGTATCGACTTCAGACAAGTCCCAAGACGCTTGTGTTCGTGGGAGTCTCATCTTTCCATAGAGGGGCAACACATCCTGACTAACGAGGTAACTTCAATCAGTGCTCGCCACCCCTAATCAGGACGTATCGAATTGGAGAGAAAATCTACAGCCTATAACACCCTACAGGTCAGTGGCTATCACTAACAGCTCTCATCTGTATCTGGGTTAGGTTAGTTTGCTTTGAGAACCACTTGCAGTAGACAGGTCTTGTCTGGACTGTAAACCTGTTCTCCACCATAGCAAGGAAGGCAGCAGTATCTAATCTGATTTATACAGCTCCTATTTGAACAGAACAGACCCTCTTTCTCAAATCCAATCCACGTGGAAATATTACACACTTTGGCTGTGAAGGGACTACGTGATTGGCAGGCATGTGTGTGTGCTTGTTTGTGTGTGTGTGCATGCCTGCTTGCGTACGTGTTTGAAAAATATGCTTCAAATGTGTGCGCATGCCAAAATTCATGTATGGAGGAAGTATTTGATTGGCTGATACAACTCTACTCTTGCAGCCAGAACTGCTTCACATAGCTTCAAATGTCATGAGGTGGGGAGAGAGCCTGCACCAGACTCAGCCCCAAAGAGCGAGAGGAGTGATCTGAGAGAAAGTGTAAGAGCATTGATAGTGAGATAGAGAGGATAGATTGTGTGTGTGTGTGTGTGTGTGTGTGTGTGTGTGTGTGTGTGTGTGTGTGTGTGTGTGTGTGTGTGTGTGTGTGTGTGTGTGTGTGTGTGTGTGTGTGTGTGTGTGTGTGTGTGTGTGCGCGCGTGCGTGCGTGCGTGCGTGTGTGTGTGTTTCAGCCCTTGAGTGCCATGCATACAGGGACCTTTGAAATGTTTGGATCCTTTTTTTGTGTGTGAGAGAGGTGCTCAGAGTGTAGAGCACAGAGAAAAGGAGTGTGTTCAAGAGAATGTGTTCAAGAGAGTGTTCACTAGAGAAAGAGAGAGAGAGCGAGAGAGAGCAGGCACACAGACACAGAGGGCTGTGATCACATGCTTCTTTCTCTGCACAGCACGCTGTTTTTGTTTAGCCTCTCTGGTGCAGCTGAGAGCGAGAGTCGCTCACACTGTCAGAGAGCACTGCTGCCTAAGCTTGAGTGGAAAGTTTCCACAGCATGACCAGAGTCAGGACTCAACTTCTCCTGTCCCACTGAGAGTAAGCCATACCGAAGAAGAGACAGAGGTAAGAACAATATGCTACACAGCAAATCCAGCTCCAGCTGAGACTGGAGACTCTCACAGTGTCTGTCAGACTCAGCAACTGAACTATAACGCACATCAACAAAGGCTCTTTTCACCTGAATGTTGAAGTTGAGTAGAGATTTCAGGGAGACGGGTGAGAAAAGAACGCGGTGTGCTGTTGTTGGAGGATAAATATTTGATTGAGAGAAGTTGGTGGAACAGGTGTTTTTGGACAATGTGTTTCCTAAAGAAAATCGGGGAGAAATCCCACCCCGTTTGTTTGTTAATGAGCTCTGGAAATGAGTTGCTACCATTGCAGCAACTTATAACTCTGCCAAAAATATGACCGAGTGTCAGCGTCTGGGGCACATAGAGAGATGCACTACTTTAATTTAGCCTCAAGGCCGGTCTGATAAGCAGTGTTGCAAGTGAGGTGGTATTTGCTGTGAGCGTGTGTCCGTGTCAAAACTTCTGTAACAAAAAAAGTGGGTGTGCATGTTGATGTACACTGAACAAAAATATGTCAACTGTTCGTCTCATTTTTCATGAGCCGAAAAAAAAAGATCCCAGAAATGTTCCATATGCACAAAAAAGCAAATGTATCACAAATTGTGGGCACAAATGTGTTTATATCCTTGCTATATCCTTGTTAGTGAGCATTTCTCCTTTGCCAAGATAATCCATCCACCTGACAGGTGTGGCATGTCAAGAAGTATTTCTGTCTGCACTAGAGCCCTTTTGTGGGGAAAAAACTCATTCTGATTGGCTGGGCCTGGCTCCCCAGTGGGTGGACCTGGCTCCCCAGTGGGTGGGCCTATGCCTTTCCCCACCCATGGCTGCGCCCCTGCCCAATCGTGAAATCCATAGATTAGGGCCTCATTTATTTATTTAAATTGACAGATTTTCGTCTTTGAACTGTAACTCAGTAAAATCTTTGACATTGTTGCATGTTGCGTTCATATATATTTTTTATCAGTATACATACTGTATGTGTATGTGTGTGTGTCCAAGACATTAAATCTAGCTTTGCCCTGTGTCACCCATGGCGTGTTTGAAGCGTGGCGGATGACATCACAGAGGGGTGGCTCCCTGACGGCCTCATTGAGATTTGTAAAAGAACATGAATTAGTTAACATGTGGGGGTTGCGGGGGGATGCGGCAACTTACCTACAGTGAAGATGATCACACATCTAGCACACAAGCTCTCCTTGTGTAATCAACACAGAGGATGCTAAAACAGTATAGCAGTTTAATTAAGTTAGTGTTATAGTTGATGATATAATAGCTATATTGGGTAAAAGTAATACGAGGATCCTAATGCATAGTAATAGCGTTACCACTGTAGACTTTCTATGCGTCAGTGTCGGCAGTAGCAACAGTAGCTATAGATCCTGAGAGAACGGAGGACGCTATATTCTAGTCACATGCTTGTTTCATTATTCCTTTCTTTACCTAACTTTTCTGTCTCTCTCGCTAAGCTGTTAGATAGGCAACATAAAAGATCATTCCCCTTTTGAAAACGTAATGTCAAAGTACATCTGGAGCTTGTGACTAGACAGAGAGTGCCTCAGGCACTTGACAGTCCTCCCCACACCTATATTGCCTGCCAGGTCCCAGTCAGATACCAGCCTGAGATAGCCAGGTCCTCCTCTCTTCCTTCCCTCTTTCTCTCTCCTCTCTCCTCTCTGTCTCTCGATCCCTCTCTCCGTTCTCTCTTTCCTCTCCCTCGCTCTCTCTTCGATCGGCACCCCTATCTGCTCCACCTGCACCTGCCAGCTGATTAATTATGACCAGCAGACAACTGAGAGGGAGAGATAAATCACTAACATGGGAGAGTGCTCCCTTCCTCTGTCTTTTACTGTCTCTTCTCCACCTTTCTCTTTATCTCCCTCTCTTCCTCTCTCTCTCTCTCCTTCTCTCTCTCTCTGTCTCTCTCACACACACAGCGGCGTCATGCACCCATCAACACTGTCTCTCTCCTCCTCCACTGACGTAGCATATCTTTGCTCCGTGGTGCACATCAGAAGGAACCACTTACTGAGGAGAATGGGGGGGGTTAGAGGAGTAGTCTTTGCATGGTCCAGTCAGTGTGCCCCCTCTGCAAAATACCACAGACAGATCTTTTTTTTATTATGATGATAAAATGTGGACTTAAAAATTAAGTTTGGTACTTGATTTAACATAAAAAATTAAAAAAACAGGACAAATCTGAGGGGAAAGGTTCACAAATGTTCACACACCTCATTTCTCTCTCTCTCTCTCTCTCTCTCTCTCTCTCTCTCTCTCTCTCTCTCATTATTATCTCACTCACTCCTCTTTCTTTGCCTCTCCCTCCTTCTGTTTCCAGCAAGGCTACACAGATTGTTATTTGCAGAGCAGCCGTGGGCCGGGGCTTTTGTTTCCAGTAAACCCTGGGGCTATTTATAGTGTGTGTGTGTGTGTGTGTGTGTGTGTGTGTGTGTGTGTGTGTGTGTGTGTGTGTGTGTGTGTGTGTGTGTGTGTGTGTGTGTGTGTGTGTGTGTGTGTGTGTGCGTGCATGGTTTGGCAGCGCTCACTCGCTCCACACTTCCGGGGGTGTCTGTGTTTCATTGACTGTGCCGACAGAGAGTTTGACAGAGGGAGAGAAAAGGCCAGTTGGGAGCGGTGTAGGTAGCACATGGGGTGGCAGTTAGGGGAGTGGTCTGTTACTCTGGAAGGCTGGGATTAATGGGTTTTAAGGGTAGTGTGTGAGTGGTGCTATACTTCCTGGACAGTATTAAGAACATGCTAAGCAATAAGAATGTTTATACTTAGTAGACTGGTAGTTTGGAGTTGTGGCTTTGTACTCTGTCTATTAAAACTTGCCGATGTCTAGTTTGACTGGCCTCTGACCTATATATTTATAGTTTTCTGTGTAATTCTCCAGTCAGACAGTACTCTTCCACCCAAAAAATGATGTCATTGTTCTTCCCTGCTTGTCCATGAATACCCCTCGGAAAATGAATTGAGGCCCTCTAGGTTCTGGGCCCTCCTCGTTGAGAATCCCTTTTCTAGGGCGTCTGAGGAGTGTTCTTGTGCACTCGCCAGTTCTGCCACCATTTGATCGGAGGAGACAGAGAGAAATATCCTCACCACCACGAATGACATTGGTGATAAAGCAAAAAACACGTAGTCCCCCACCACAGACACCAGTGGACCATGTTTAAGTACATTTGTTTACAGATAGCTGGTCACCACAGCTCATGTGAAATAACCAGCTTTCCCACAATGCAACACATTCTACTGTATGTTGTCCACCTCATCTCTCTGGGACAATCCCACTGGATTCGTAAGAAAACACCCCATCGTTGGAAACACATGATTTTTTTGTTGATGACATTTTCTGTTTGTTGCCAAACGCTCTGAAATTGAGCGAGCTTGAAATATTGACGTATCTTGACAAGAGAACCTAGTCCAGAATGAAGACTTGTGTACATTAATCATAACATGCTACATAATAGATTAAGTGAACTGCATGACAAAACCTGGAGAGGATTCTTAGCAAACAGCCCACCATGCTAGCTCACGCACACACATACGTAGGCAGACAGGGATGTACACACACACACACACACACACACACACACACACACACACACACACACACACACACACACACACACACACACACACACACACACACACACACACACACACACACACCAATCTACTCATGGGGTTGTTACGTAATAAGAAGTTAGCATATCACTTAAAGAGACAATGTGCTGATCAAACAATAAACAAGCCGCCACTCAGCCACTGATTTGATAAATACACTCCCCTACGTATTTGTTTGGACAGTGAAGCTAAAACTTTTGATTTGGCTCTATACTCCAGCATTTTGGATTTGAAATCAAATGTTTCATATGAGGCGACAGTGTTTGAGGGTATTTTCCTACATATCTGTTTTATCGTTTAGAAATGACAAACTTGTTGGATGCATTTGCAGTTTGTTTTCGTTGTGTTTCAGATTATATTGCGCACATTGGAAATTAATGGTAAATAATGTATGTCATGTTGGAATCACTTTTACCCGAAATAAAAGTATAATATGTTTCTGAATACTTCTGCGTGAATTTGGATGCATTCTACCATGATTACGGATAATCTAGAATGAATCATGGATAATGAGGAGTGAGAAAGTAAGAGGCACAAGGATCATACCCCCTCAAATTATAACCCCCCCTGTTATGGTTGAGAGGTTAGAATGTCTTGCAAATGCATCCAGCAAGTTTGTGGAGTCGCAAGCTTGACGTAGTCATTGCGTGCTTGGAATATGGGACCAAATACTACACTTTTGACTACTTTAGTGCACATTTATACTGCCTATAGAAAGTCTACACTACCTTCAAATTAAAAATCACAGTGGGATTGAAATTGATTTTATTGTAATTTTTTGTAATTGATCTACACAAAATACTTCATAAGGTCAAATTAAAAAGAAAATTCTACACATTTTTACCAATTAATTCAAATGTAATAACTATATAAATATAGTCGTTGCATAAGCCTTAACAAATCGCATATTAAGTGATATGGACTCACTCTGTGTGAAATAGGGGCTTTGACATGATTTTTTTAATGACTACACCTTCCTCTGTTCCCCATACATGCAACATCTGTAAGGTCCCTCAGTCAAGTATTGAATTTCAATAAAGAACGGCAGTGATTGGTAGATGGATAACATTACCAAGGCATTGAATATCTCTTTAAGCATCGTCAACTGTATAATTATGCTGTGGATGATGTATTAAACAGCCCAAACACATCAAAGATGCAGTGGTCCTTCTGAACTGAGCTGCAGGAGAGGAAGGAAACTGCTCAGGGATGTCAAAATAAGTCCATTGGTGATTTTAAAACAGCTAGAGTTCAATGGCTGTGATGGGAGAGAACTGAGGATGGATCAACAACATTGTTGTGAATAAACAATAATGACCTAAATGACAGAGTGAAAAGAAGATAAAAAATATACAGAATATTCTAAAACATGCATATGTATGTACCAATGCAGTAAAGTAATAATATAAAAAAACATTGAAAGGAATACACTTTTGTCCTAAATGAAAAGCCTTATATTTGAGGAAAATTCAACACATCACTGAGTAATTGCCTCCTTAATTTCATGTGTGGTGGTGGCTGAATCATGGTATGGGAAATGCTTGACATTGGCGAAGACTGGGGAGTTTAAAAAAAATGAAACGGGATGGAGATATGCACAGGCAAAATCCGAGAGGAAAAGCTGCTTCAGTCTGCTTTACAGACACTGGTAAAGGAATGGACCTTCAGCAGGACAATAATCTACAACACAAGGCCAAATCTACACTGGAGTTACTTATCAAGTGAATGTTCCTGAGTGGCCAAGTTACAGTTTTGACTTAAATCGGCTTGAAAGTCTTTGGCAAGACTTGAAAATTGCTGTCTGGTCATGATCTCCAATTTTTAAAAGAATAGCGAGCAAATATTGCACAATACAGCTCTTATGAGACACATCCAAGATGACTCACAGTTGTAATCACTGCCAAAGGTGTTTCAAAAATGTCGGGGTGTATTTAATCAAGGTATATTAGTGTTTAATTTTTCAATAATCTTACACAAAAAATTACAATTTTCTTCCACTTTGACATAACAGAGTGTTAGGTGTACTGCAGACCATTGACAAAATTAAATACATTTTAATCCCACTTTATTATAAAATAAAATGTGAAATCCAAGAGGGGTGTAGCCTTTTATCTAGGCACTGTAAGTTAATTTGTCCAAACTTATGACACCGTCAAATGGGTGGACTAGATACATAAAGTGCTTTTATTTCTAAACGGTAATGTATAAAAATGCTGTCAAAATAAAGGTGACATTCTGTACTGTCGCCAAACATTTGAATGCGGGAGTATCGAATCAAATGTAAAGTTCTACTGATGAAATAAATACGTAGGGATTGTGGCTGGAGAATTTGAACTACTCTCAAATTCATAGATGGATGTAAAATTACAGTTTTAATTATGTTTTGAGGTGCTACAGTGTTTGTTTACAAATACATTGTTTCTTTTATTGGGTTCTGATGGGGTTAGACAATTGAACTAAGCATATGGCCATTCATACAGTTGAAGTCGGAGGTTTACATACACTTAGGTTGGAGTCATTAAAGCTCGTTATTCAAACACTCCACAAATGTCTTGTTAACAAACTACAGTTTTAGCAAGTTGGTTAGGACATCTACTTTGTGCATGACACGAGTCATTTTTCCAACAATTGTTTACAGACAGATTATTTCACTTATCATTCACTGTATCACAATTCCAGTGGGTCAGAAGTTTACATACACTAAGTTGACTGTGCATTTAATCCAGCTTGGAAAATTCCAGAAAAGTATTTCATGGCTTTAGAAGCTTCTGATAGGCTAATTGACATCATTTGAGTCAATTGGAGGTGTACCTGTGGATATATTTCAAGGCCTACCTTCAAACTCAGTGACCCTTTGCTTGACATCATGGGAAAATCAAAAGAAATCAGCCAAGACATCAGAAAAATAATTGTAGACCTCCACAAGTCTGGTTCATCCTTGGGAGAAATTTCCAAATGCCTGTAGGTACCAAGTTTATCTGTACAAACAATAGTATACAAGTATAAACACTATGGGACCACGCAGCCGTCATACCGCTCAGGCAGGAGACGCATTCTGTCTCCTAGAGATGAACGTACTATGGTGCGAAAAGTGCAAATCAATCCCAGAACAACAGCAAAGGACCTTGTGAAGATGCTGGATGAAACAGGTACAAAAGTATCTATATCCACAGTAAAACGAGTCCTATATCGACATAACCTGAAAGGCCACTCAGCAAGGAAGAAGCCACTGCTCCAAAACCGCCATAAAAAAAGCCAGACTTCGGTTTGCAACTGTACATGGGGACAAAGATCGTACTTTTTAGAGAAATGTCCTCTGGTCTGATGAAACAAAAATAGAGCTGTTTGGCCATACTGACCATGGTTATGTTTGGAGGAAAAAGGGTGAGACTTGCAAGCGGAAGAACACCATCCCAACCATGAAGCACTGGGGTGGCAGCATCATGTTGTGGGGGTGCTTTGCTGCAGGAGGGACTGGTGCACTTCACAAAATAGATGGCATCATGAGGTAGGAAAATTATGTGGATATATTGAAGCAACATCTCAAGACATCAGTCAGGAAGTTAAAGCTTGGTTGCAAATGGGTGTTCCAAATGGACAATGACCCCAAGCATACTTCCAAAGTTGTGGCAAAATGGCTTAAGGATAACAAAGTCAAGATATTGGTGTGGCCATCACAAAGCCCTGAACTGAATTCTATAGAAAATGTGTGGGCAGAACTGAAAAAGCGTGTGTGAACAAGGAGGCCTACAAACCTGACTCAGTTACACCAGCTCTGTCAGGAAGAATGGGCCAAAATTCACCCAACTTATTGTGGGAAGCTTGTGGAAGGCTACCCGAAACGTTTGACCCAAGTTAAACAATGTAAAGGCAATGCTACCAAATACTAATTGAGTGTATGTAAACTTCTGACCCACTGGGAATGTGATGAAAGAAATAAAAGCTGAAATAAATCATTTTCTCTACTATTATTCTGACATTTCACATTCTTAAAATAAAGTGGTGATCCTAACTGACCTAAAACAATGAATTTTTACTAGTATTAAATGTCAGGAATTGTGAAACTGAGTTTAAATGTATTTGGTTAAGGTGTATGCAAACTTCCGACTTCAACTGTATATTCTTCAGGAATCCATGAGTATATATGATGAATTTAAATGTCCAAAAATGGATGTAGCAAACATAGATTGCCCCTTTAAGCCCTGTTTATACCTGGTTATAACATGCTTTGTGTTTCCTGATCTTGTCCACATTCTGATTGTGCCCACATTTCACGAGGTTACACATGATGTTGAAATGTGTCTCTTATCCACCGTTGTTCCTGTAACAAGAAAGCGAAGATAATTGAACTAAATGACTATCATCATGAAGTGCTTTGAGATGCTATTTAAGGGCCATATCACCTCCACCTTACCCAACATCTTACACCCACCTCAATTTGCATACCGCCCCAACAGATCCACGAACGTCGCAATCTCCCTTGCACTGCACACTGCTCTATCCCACCTGGACAAGAGAAATAACTATGTAAGAATCCTGTTCATCGACTACAGCTCAGCCCTTAACACATAGTGCCCTCCAAGCTCATCACTAAGCTATGGGCCCTGGGTCTGAACCCCGCCCTGTGCAACTGGGTCCTGGACTTCCTGACGGGCTGCCCCCAGGTGGTGAAGGTAGGAAACAACATCTCCACTTCACTGAGCCTCAACACTGGGGCCACACAAGGGTGTGCTCTCAGCCTCCTCCTGTACTCCCTGTTCACCCATGACTGTGTGGCCATGCACGCCTCAAACTCAATCCTCAAGTTTGCAGACGACACAACAGTAGTAGGCTTGATTACCAACAACGATGAGGCGGCCTACAGGGAGGAGGTGAGGGCTCTCGGAGTGTGGTGTCAGGAAAACAACCTCTCACTCAATGTCAACAAACAAAGGAGATGATCGTGGACTTCAGGAAACAGCGGGAGCACCCCCCTATCCACATCAACGGGACAGCAGTGGAGAAGGTGGAAAGTTTTAAGTTCCTCGGCGTACACATCACTGACAAACTGAAATGGTCCACCCACACAGACAGTGTGGTGAAGAAGACGCGGCAGCGCCTCTTCAACCTCAGGAGGTTGAAGAAATGTGGCCTGTCACCTAAACTGTGGCTTTTACAGATGCACAGTTGAGAGCATCCTGTCGGGCTGTATCACCGCTTGGTACGGCAACTGCACCGCCCACAACCGCAGGGCTCTCCAGAGGGTGGTGCGGTCTGCACAACGCATTACCAGGGAAAAACTACCTGTCCTCAAGGACACCTATAGCACCCGATGTCACAGGAAGCCCAAAAAGATCATCAAGGACAACAACCACCCATCACTGCCTGTTCACCCTACTACCATCCAGAAGGTGAGGTCGGTATAGGTCCTGGGACCGAGAGACTGAAAAACAACTTCTATCTCAAGGCCATGAGACTGTTTAACAGCCATCACTAACATAGAGAGGCTGCTGCCTACATACAGACTTGAAATCATTGGCCACTTTAATAAATGAAACACTTTAATAATGTCCCTTTAATAATGTTTACATATCTTGCATTACTCATCTCATATGTACAGTATATACTGTTTTCTATACTATCTACTGTATCTGAGCCGCTCATCCATGTACTTATATATTCTTATTCCATTCCTTTACTTAGATGTGTGTGTATTAGGTATTTGTTGTGAAATTGTTCGATATTACTTGTTAGATATTGCTGCACTGTAAGAACTAGAAGGACAAGCATTTCGTTACACCCGCAATAACATCTGCTAAACACGTGTATGTGACCAATGACATCTGATTTGATTTGATTTTACAACAAGTCTAGACTGCATTGTTAGAATCTAGTAACATAAGCATTTTGCTGCACCATTATAACACCTGCTAAACTTTGATTTATCCATCCACTCTGTCTGCGTTTCCAGGTCCCTCCGTGTATACAACTTATTTGACAGATAGTCTTTGAAAATAATATGTATTTCTTTTAAGAAACATTTTGATGACATAAGTCAATGGTGCCCCCCTGTCAATCATTTTAGATGGCAATTATAATGATTATCTAGAGGGTGTAACTGTCCAGTATGGAATCCCGTCCCTAGTGTGTTTTAATGTGTACACATGGGCTTGTTACTGTGTTGTCATCAGTTGCTGTTGTTACCTCAGCCAGTAACCTCAGGCACCTCAGATACATGATTGGGTTGTGTAGAGGTGTTGGTATCAATAGTGTGGTGGTCAGGCAATGGTGATGGGGGTAGTTGTCAGAACAAGTGGGATTGTAGAGGTGTGTGTGTGTGTGTGTGTGTGTGTGTGTGTGTGTGTGTGTGTGTGTGTGTGTGTGTGTGTGTGTGTGTGTGTGTGTGTGTGTGTGTGTGTGTGTGTGTGTGTGTGTGTGTGTGTGTGTGTGTGTGTGTGTATTGAGGTTACTTTACCGGATTCATCCTATCCTCCTGATAATATCAAATAATATAAAACTGTTCCATATATATATAGTGCCCTCATTGTGCTATATGAGGACACCCTTTGTGTTGAAATTTGACATTTCCTTAGTACTCCAATGTTTACCCCAAATGCGCCCACATTCATATAGCAGTGTGTCTAGCTGTGGGATTGCCTATAGTGACAATTTAAGTGTTTTAAAGCTGTATAGAGAGGGGTCTCAAGGGTAAAGCTTCCTGGAAAACAGACAGATTACCTGCTGTCAATCTGTGACAAACAGAAGGACACATTACACACTTTCTTGGAATATGAACATGAGTGGCAAGAAATATATAGCCTTTGCACCCAGGGCCATTCGTATGGGATCAATTCAATTCAATTCAAGGGGCTTTATTGGCATGGGAAACATGTGTTAACATTGCCAAAGCAAGTGAGGTAGATAATATACAAAAGTGAAATAAACAATCAAAATGAACAGTAAACAGCGATCCATGTCAGTAGGATTAGGAAAGCCCTCGCAGCTCTGTGAAAAACACAACTATTTTGTTTACGAAACTGCCAAGGCCTTGAATCCACCAAGGAATATTTGATTTACAAACAAGCGCCCTGCCTTGGGTTGTGATACAAATAGTGACTTCGGGGTCCTTTAAACAAGCAACATCTAACTGTAGCTCTACAGGCTTTCTGCTTCCGCCCTTGGAGCCGGAGCATACACACGTACTTGTACATCCACATCCGACCAATCAATCAAATATTTACGAGGCGTATAGGAAATGAGTCAAACATGAAAATGCAAGATTATAAATAACACATGACCCTTTCCTTCACGATGGATGCTCCGTTTCGGCTCCTGCGCTTCTTTAATTCAGGAAGGAATTCTGTTCACCTCGAATTGACATTTCCAGAACAAGCTTCCTTCCCTCTCATTTCTCTATGGTTCACTTGTGTTGTGGATGGCATTATGAAGTAGTGATACTGAGTCGAGCTAGGCTTCTTTTCAACAGAGAAGTGTTTTCACTTACTGTACCTCCCGTCTGCCCACAATCACTTCCATTTTCATATGCGGTAGTACCTAATTGTACTAAGTACTGCTATAGTACTAAGGTGCCCATACCTAAGTAGTTTCCGTCATATTGCTTCCATCCGTCCGCTCCTATCAGCTCTGGACAAGGGGAGTGACTAAAGGGGGATAGAAGGGGTCAAGCTTTGGAGTGTCCTTGTGGAGAGTAGGGCTGGAGTTGCCTGCCTGATAACCCCGGAATGGACAATTAATCAATTTACTGATCCAGGTCCTCCTCAGGCTCAAGGCAGCAGACTCTTCACGCGAGGAGCCGTGTGCTGCACGCTTCTGTACACCACTGCCCTGATGTGGCTAACCATGATGTCTCTCTCTGGTTGGAGAAGACGTTTGATTTAGAGAGGTTGCGGAATGTTTTTTTTGGTTGAGGAGAAATTGTAGAAGGTACTTTTGTGGTCATTTTTATTGATGTCTTTTAGCACATCCCTGAGACAGCATGCTGCTCTGCCACAGCATTCCGCTCACATTTCATTCTGTTAATCAGAGCTAAAGGCTCTGAGATAAAGGCTCTTCGACATGCAGCATGTTTTCCAAGCACCCACAGGGTGGTCTTAAGGATTCAAAGATCAGCAGTGTCATGGGTATATATAGAAGACACATAAGGGATGTTTACCCCTGGGCAACAAACTCAACAGTCTTTCGGTGTCATGTAACTACGGCACGTAAGATACAGTAGTTCGTGCAATAATATTACCTACACGCTCCCTGCTGTATTTGTGGAAGCATAAATGCGAGGTCTTATTGGATATACCAAATGGAGGTGTTGCTAACATTCGTGTTGCCATTAAGTAAGTAAGTAGCCTTGAACGAGCCTTGGCTTGTGTGCGCTAGAACAGTGAATATCCTGTTTCTGTAGTATGAGGCAGCTTGATGTACAAGTACACCCCCTGGACAGGACACTAGTCTATTGCAGGGCCTTACCCCCAATCCAACTCCTTAGCGCTGAGAGCCAAGGAGAGACTCATCAGGTCCCATTTTTAGGGCCCTTTGTATGACTCCGCCTGGAATCAAACTCCCAACCTTTCAGGGAGGACAAGGCTACTGTGGTTAGTCTATCTAGAACCTAAAAGGGTTATTTGGCAGTCCCTATAGGAGAACCCTTTGAAGAAACCGCGTTGGTTCCAGGTGGAACCATTTTGACTGAACATGCTTATGGAGAAACATGCCGTTTCCAGTTGACAGATGATGCTTATGTTGGTTCTGTCTGTTCCTCTGCACTATGGGGTCAGAACAACATTTACAGCATAGACTAATTATGTAATTCAGGATGCTACTGTACAACTCTGTGTTCACAACTGTATTGACCAAATAGCTCACTGTATGCTTTGAGCACAAAATGTATGGTGAACCTGGAGTCAAAGCAGTAGCTGAGTTGGTTGTTAGTTTATCAGTGCTCCTCTCAGCTGATTGAAGTGTGACCCTCCAAGGCTGCTTGGCTTTTGGCTTTTGGCTGCACTCTGGCTCTGTGCGGAGCTACACAAAGGCAGACTGTGTGACAGACTGCACAGGGAGTTGGAGGTGAAATACCCAGAATAAGGGGTAGAAGTTTGTAGGATTTTAGACCAGTTGTTATGGCTCTTGTAATTGCTTCAAAGTCCATGAAGTGGAGATCATGTCGCAGATCATGATGGAAAACAGTGGTGCATGATCAACCTCTTATCTGTTAGGAGGGCTGCTGTTAGTGTCTTTATGCTTATTAATCAACTGTAATTGTTTGAGATTAACAAGCTTGGGCACATCTGTCATGATGTCCAGTTCGGCTCTAAGCATCTGCTGTTTTGTTTCAGTGCAGTGATAGGCTATTGGCTAGGTAATAACGTAACAGAGTCACATATTTCCACTGAGTTGAATGTTGATCAAATCTTCCTCACGCATTTGCTCTTCCCTTTGCATAGACTATTGACATAATATGTATTTATCAATATATGCATACTATTCAAATGCAATATATACTGTATGTTGTAGAACATTTACATTTCACATTTTAGTCATTTAGCAGACGCTCTCATCCAGAGCAACTTAATCACGGAACTAGTGTACATCAGTTTGTTACATTTCAAATGCACCTGGAACTGTGGTAGGCAGGAGGCTTGAGATGGGATTGAAGTAGGTAGCTTGACATGAATCGCCATGGCAGAGTTGATTAATGTTCGCACCAAGGCAATCCGAGACTAGGCCTTGATTTACGTATGTTTGTCGCCGAGCCTTAATTAAGAAAGGTCGCCTTCAGTCAAGGCCATGGACATCATCCATCTTAACATTAACGACGATGAATCGGAGTTGAAGGACACATAGTAGTCAGTACGGTAACACATCCATTCTATGTCCATATTTTAAGATCTTAAAAGCTCTGTCTGCAGCTAGAGAGAGCTCACTAATCATCCTACAGTCAAGGGACAAGGGCTTGATTTCATTTCCAGAAAAAGCATGTGGCACGCACGCACACACACACACACACACACGCACGCACGCACACACACACACACACACACACACACACACACACACACACACACACACACACACACACACACACACACACACACACACACACACACACACACACACACTCCTGACCACTCCTGACCCTAACCCCCACCAATAATTAGCCAATCAGCGTTGAGCTGAGCTCAACTGAGGGTTGTCCTGGTGCAGGAAAATGCTCACCAAGGCAGGCCATGTCTGGTCTCTTTGGAGGCCAGTTTGGATTTGGCTTCACACCAATCAAATCACATCCTAAGCAAAACGTCATTTTCATTTCTGGTCTTTTTGGAGGCCAGTTTGGATTTTGCTCCTCACCAATCAAATCACATCCTAAGCAAAACGTCATTTTCATTTCTGGTCTGATTGTGTTGATGTCCTGCTGTATCTAGCTTGTTAAATTAGCCCTTTCCTAAGCCATGGATGGAGATGGGATTTGGAATAAATCATTGGCTTGTACAAATAATTATGACGGCGATTCTGATCTAACCATAAATGAATATGTTGTGCCACTGGCCTGAGACGATGGAAGTGCAATATGAAGCCTAGCCCTTTCAGGCTCACGTTAATTAGCAATCTAACTTAGCTGGTTGATTGTTGCCCATATGAGGAAGTCAGGCTAGTAAGAATTTTATCTAGGTAGCCTATGACAACAAAAACTAAAAGTGCATTGTATGACAGAGCCATTGACCACTTTGCCAACATGAAAGAGAGGAGGATGGCATTGTCGTTCAACTAGTTTGCATGTAGGGTGAGTCAAAAAAGAATAATATTTGCAAGCAAGCACGCACGCACACACTCACGCACACACAGACAGAAATCAGTACCATAGACATCCACATGATATTTAGCAACATAAATAGTTGTTGGTATCTTTAACTTCTTGAGAATACTTGACACGCAGACGTCCCAAGTATGCCCCTGGAAATGCAAATGCGCTACGCTAAATGCTAAATGTACTCGTTACAACTCAATCTTTGATCAAAATTCACAAGCAGGGTATTGAATTAAAGCTACACTCGTTGTGAACCTAGCCAGCAAGTCAGATTTTTAAAATGCTTTTCGGCGAAAGCATCAGAAGCTATTATCTGATAGCATGCACCCCCCAAAATGCCAGCTCGACACGTAAACAACAGATTTTGCGATAGCCGGCGCTACCCAAAACGCAGAAATAAAATATAAAACATTCATTACCTTAGACAAGCTTCTTTCTTGGCACTCCTATATGCCCCATAAACAAATCAAATCAAATCAAATCAAATTTTATTTGTCACATACACATGGTTAGCAGATGTTAATGCGAGTGTAGCGAAATGCTTGTGCTTCTAGTTCCGACAATGCAGTAATAACAAGTAATCTAACTAACAATTCCAAAACTACTGTCTTGTACACAGTGTAAGGGGATAAAGAATATGTACATAAGGATATATGAATGAGTGATGGTACAGAGCAGCATAGGCAAGATACAGTAGATGGTATCGGGTACAGTATGTACAAATGAGATGAGTATGTAAACAAAGTGGCATAGTATAGTATAAAGTGGCTAGTGATACATGTATTACATAAGGATACCGTCGATGATATAGCGTACAGTATATACGTATGCGTATGAGATGAATAATGTAGGGTAAGTAACATTTATATAAGGTAGCATTGTTTAAAGTGGCTAGTGATATATTTACATCATTTCCCATCAATTCCCATTATTAAAGTGGCTGGAGTTGAGTCAGTGTCAGTGTGTTGGCAGCAGCCACTCAGTGTTAGTGGTGGCTGTTTAACAGTCTGATGGCCTTGAGATAGAAGCTGTTTTTCAGTCTCTCGGTCCCAGCTTTGATGCACCTGTACTGACCTCGCCTTCTGGATGATAGCGGGGTGAACAGGCAGTGGCTCGGGTGGTTGATGTCCTTGATGATCTTTATGGCCTTCCTGTGACATCGGGTGGTGTAGGTGTCCTGGAGGGCAGGTAGTTTGCCCCCGGTGATGCGTTGTGCAGACCTCACTACCCTCTGGAGAGCCTTACGGTTGAGGGCGGTGCAGTTGCCATACCAGGCGGTGATACAGCCCGCCAGGATGCTCTCGATTGTGCATCTGTAGAAGTTTGTGAGTGCTTTTGGTGACAAGCCGAATTTCTTCAGCCTCCTGAGGTTGAAGAGGCGCTGCTGCGCCTTCTTCACGATGCTGTCTGTGTGAGTGGACCAATTCAGTTTGTCTGTGATGTGTATGCCGAGGAACTTAAAACTTGCTACCCTCTCCACTACTGTTCCATCGATGTGGATAGGGGGGTGTTCCCTCTGCTGTTTCCTGAAGTCCACAATCATCTCCTTAGTTTTGTTGACGTTGAGTGTGAGGTTGTTTTCCTGACACCACACTCCGAGGGCCCTCACCTCCTCCCTGTAGGCCGTCTCATCGTTGTTGGTAATCAAGCCTACCACTGTTGTGTCGTCCGCAAACTTGATGATTGAGTTGGAGGCGTGCGTGGCCACGCAGTCGTGGGTGAACAGGGAGTACAGGAGAGGGCTCAGGACGCAACCTTGTGGGGCCCCAGTGTTGAGGATCAGCGGGGAGGAGATGTTGTTGCCTACCCTCACCACCTGGGGGCGGCCCGTCAGGAAGTCCAGTACCCAGTTGCACAGGGCGGGGTCGAGACCCAATAGTAGAAGACATCACTATTGGGTCTTTTTTTCGTTTAAATCGGTCCATATATACCCAAAATAGCTTTGTATGGAAGTTGTGTCATTCAGAAAAAATCATCGTTTTTAAACGCTGCGTAATTTTTTAAAATTAAAAAAGTCGACGATAAACTTTCACAAAACACTTCGAAATCCTTTTGTAATCCAACTTTAGGTATTAGTAAACGTTTATAATCTATCAAAATGATTACAGGGCGATGTCTCTTCAATAGGTCTTCACTTCAAAAACAATGCCATCTGATATCTCCCTCAACTGCATCCGGGTGAAGACTGGGAAAATGGAGGTCAGAAAGATGGATTTTCCAACAATTAATTCAATTGAAAATTAGGACAATGGCGCCATCGTGCGGAATTTGTATGAATTGCAGGCAGATTCCCATTAAATTCTGTTCTCTTTTAACAACTGGTGGAAGTGACTTATGGAAATTATTTTTTGCTTTCAGAGAGCAGTTTTTCTTGCGTTTTTCAATGAAACACACGATCTGTTATAGTCACAGCCGTGATTTAACCAGTTTTATAAACTTCAGAGTGTTTTCTATCCACACATACTAATCATATGCATATACTATATTCCTGGCATGAGTAGCAGGACGCTGAAAAGTTGCGCGATTTTTAACAGAATTTTCAAAAAAGGAGGGGGTAGAAGTAAGAGGTTTTAAGTTGGTTTTTCAGAGTATTAAACTATGCATATATATATATAACATAGTTGATTTGATGATGTTTAAATGTTTCAATTGAAATGGTTCTGGAGTAGCGGAGGCAGCACTCCTGTTCTCTTTGTGCTGACTTGCGGTAACTCTGTGGTTCAAAATCAGTAGTTGTTTCGTAAACTGTCGAAAACAACTTGCTTGACCATTTTGCAGGTCATATAACTGTTTGTTACATGCAATGTTTGCTTTGGGGACTTCACAGATGTTGCTCTCTGGTTTAGTAATGAATCAAACATGCGTGTGGTTGAATTTATTCCACCACTGTGTGACTGTTGTCTTTTTGTTGTCCCGGCCTTTTTGTATATCACGGTGGTGTATGAACCAATGGGTTATAGAACGAACAACGCAATTATCACAATATAGGTTGTAATATGTTTTTTTACTGGCTTGTCCTCCTCAGTGATCTTACCCACGTCACCACTACCGCAACCAATCCAAATCAGCCACGGTTTCCAAAACCACCAACCAAACCTTTCGATGACGCCACCTCTAATGTCATCACTACAGACAACTCGCTCTGCTATATCAACCTTTATTGTTGTGTTGTAAAATCTAATCTGGGAATCTTAAAACCCTAGAATAACATTCTAAAATGACCTTGTCTGTACTTTTCTTAACTTTATGTTGGCATCAGTGGCGATACGATATGAACTGACAATCACTGATATTCTTCAGACAGAGAGAAACCACAGTATCCAGATTACATAAACCCAGTCCCCAACCAGGCCATTGCAGTCTTGTCCGGCTCACTGGGCCTGAAGAGTATTATGCAATTTGTATGGAATCATGAGCTGTTTTGGTGGTATCACGCACTGAGCACATCAGAAAGTCATTAAACATTGATGGCTGTCATGGGAGTTCTCAGAAGACTGCCCAGCTCCTGCAGATGTGGAGGAGAGGAGCATGATGCTGGAGGAATGCACTGAACCGGCTTTTTCACTAGCCACTGTTGTCTATTGAAAAACCTAATATAGCATCCATGTAGTGGTCATATGTAACGTACATGGAAATACACCTGGTGAATTGACTGTGTATATGTTCACAATTAGAACAGCAATTATGATTGTGTGCTGATGAATAAACGGCATCCACACCCATGTCTGCATGTGTTTACAATAATCCCATGAAGGGATGTAAGCAATGTTTGTTTAGCCTGGCTGTGTCTCCTCTTCTCACAGAGAGCTCCTGAGCAGGCTTTGACCCCTGACCTCCAGGTGTGGAGGTGTACCATGTGTTCTCCCGCTCGGGGGGCGTGAACCCATCTCTGCTGTGAGGAGTCGTCCTGTGGGACCATGGGAACATCGACGCTGGGGAAGGCAGCCCCCCTCAACATGCTACTGGATGCCTGCATCCAGGCTTTTAGTGAGTGACCAATCAAATCGTATTACATTTTATTTGTCACATACACATGTTTAGCAGATGTTATTGTGGGTGTAGCAGAATGCTTGTGTTGCTATCTCCAACAGTAATATCTAACAATTCACAACAATACACACAACCTATAAGTAACATAATGGAATTAAGGAATATATAAATATTGGGACGATCAATGTCGGAGTGGCATCGACAAAATACAGTAGAATAGAATACAGTATGTACATATTAAATTAGTAAAGCAAAAATATGTAAACATGATTAAAGTTACTAGTGTTCCATTATTAAAGTGGCTCGCGACTTCAAGTCTATGTATATGTATATATGGCAGCAGCCTCTGAGGTGCAGGGTTACGTAACCGAGTGGAAGCCGCCTAGTAATGGTTATTTAACAGTCTGATGGCCTTGAGATAGAAGCTGTTTTTCAGTCTCTCGTTCCCTGCTTTGATGAACCTGTACTGACCTCGCCTTCTGGATGATAGCGGGGTGAACAGGCAGTGGCTTGGGTGTTTGTTGTCCTTGATTCTCATTTTGACCTTCTTGTGACATCGGGTGCTGTAGGTGTGCTGGAGGGCAGGTAGTTTGCCCCGGTGATGCTTTGGGCGGACCGCACCACCCTCTGGAGAGCCCTGCGGTTGCGGGCGGTGCAGTTGCCTGGTATGGCACAGAAACACAGTGGGGAAGCTATCTCAGTGGTGTGTGATGTCATCCATACAGTATACACTGAGTGGACAAAACATTAGGAATGTCTTTCTAATATTGAGTTGCACCCCCATTTGCCATCAGAACAGCCACAATTAGACTGGGCATGGACTCTACAAGGTGGCGAAAGCGTTCAACAGGGTTGCTGGCCCATGTTGACTCCAATGCTTCCCACAGTTGTGTCAAGTTGGCTGGATGTCCTTGGGGTAGTGGACCATTCTTGATACACACGGGAAACTGTTGAGCGCGTAAAACCCAGCAGCGTTGCAGCTCTTGAAACACTCAAACCGGTGTGCCTGGCATCTACTACCATACCCCATTCAAAGGCACTTCAATCTTTTGCCCTGCCCATTCACCCTCTGAATCGCACACGTAAACAATCCATGTCCCAAATGTCTCAAGGCTTAAAAATCCATCTTTAATCTGTCTCCTCCACTTCAGCTACACAGGTGACATCAACTGCATTCCCTTGGTCAGTCTATGTCATGGAAAGAGACAGTGTTTAGAATGTTTTGTACACTCAGTGTAGATGTGTTCTCATTGTTCCTTTTCTATGGTGTGATCCCTCTCCACAGATGACAATGGGGAGTTGCAGTCCAACCAGCTCCCTCGCACTCTGCTGCTGATGCATCGCTGGTATGTCACGTCCACAGAGCTGGCCGGGAAGCTGCTCATGATATATCCTTCCATGTGGATTCTCATCAGACCAACAAAGAACAGTTGTCATATGCCATTCAAAGCCTTTCTGGTAGTGTTTAGAAATGGCAGAGTATATACTGTAATATGGGCGCTATGGAATGCTGTGTTCCCTGACTGTGCCAAATTTATTTTCTGGGTGGACACTGACTAACCCTGTGTGACTTTTCCTGGGCATACAAAATATCTGGTTTATTTTGAGGGATAGTATATCAGTCAACTGTTTGTGTCATTTCTAGCAACCAATTATGATTGGTTGATCGCACAGCTCTGGGTTAAGGCAGATTGTCCTATCAAAGCTACTGGAAGAATTAGACGTGTTAAGTGCACGTGCATTTGAGAGCAACGTTCGAGATGGAGAACCGCTTCAAAAGGAAGAGCAACCCGGATCGAATCGATAGCTATTAGCGTTCCATTCCTCTTTATGATTTGTACCTAGTGTGCCTTGACTGTGCATTTGAATCTGATTCAGTTAGCAGGGTCCTGGACAGTGTTTTCCTGGAGACTCCATACCACTAAGTGGTTTGATGTTTTTGCTTCTGGTTAGACACCCTGAGATATTACAATGCCTGGCGTCAGGCCTCTCCACTGACGAACCCCATCTTTCCCCTGCTGCTGGTTGGAGTAATGGCTGTGGTGCTCCTGATGGAAGATTCCCTTATTTGCAGATCTATAATCAGATTAGCCATCACCCTAACTCCAATCCTAACCTTACCGTAAGGAAAGTGCTACAAATATCTAACCTGGGACCAGTTTGCAGAAACTCTCACCTTCTCCATGCGGTATGAAGCTGCCTCAGAGTAGAGCCAGAGCAGAGAGCCTCTTTCATGTGACAGAATAAGAAGGCACTACTCTGCCCTTTCTCTCACTTTTTGCTTTTGCATTAACCCAACAAAATATACAGTACTTATCGTTGTCCTTCAGCTGTTGCTGAGATGTATTTTTAGCTCCTACACCTAATGTGTATCTCATTGAATCGCCTCCACGTTTGTGAGTTAGCCCGTGAGAATATCTTTCAGTGTTCTGGAGAGAAGGCGAGACCAACTGATTGTGTGTGTTTTCCACAGTCATGTATACATCCAATAAGCCTCCATCCTGACCCTCCATGGTGGGAGAGTTTCATAGTACCACAAAGAAGGCAGAGGTTAGTCTTCTCTGCTGCATGGTTGTGACTATATCCTGGGCAGAGAAATAGCTGCGTTCCTTTTGAAAGTGATAGTAGGCAGGCTACGCTCCAGACCTGGCTCCCTGCCCAAGGCCTCTCCAAAGCTACTTCTAAGATCTACAGGTAACTGCCAAAATAAAGGAAACACCAACATGAAGCGTCTTAATAGGGCGTTGGGCCACCACGAGACGCCAGAACAGCTTGAATGCGCCTTGGAATAGACTCTACAAGTGTTTGGAACTCGAGGCATGCGACACAATTCTTCCACTATAAAAATCCTTAATTTGGTGTTTTGTTGGTGGTGGAAAACACTGTCTCAAGCGCCGCTCCAGAATCTCCCATAAGTGTTCAATTGGGATGAGATCTGGTGACTGAGACATGCGCACACACACACACACACACACACACACACACACACACACACACACACACACACACACACACACACACACACACACACACACACACACACACACACACACACACACAGTCTTGTACAGCTAACCATTTGGGGGCACACAATTCAGTCCCATTCAAAATCGTATTTTCCCTGACCCCTAACCCTAACCCTAAACCGTACCCTTACCCTTACCCTACCCTTACCTTAACCCTTACCTTAACCCAAAAACATAACCTTAACCCTAACCCTAAAACTAACCCTAGCTCCTAACCCTAACCCTAACGTAATTCTAACCCTAACACTAATTCTAACCTTAACCCTAAACCCCCTTGAAATACCATTTGACCTCGTGGGGACTAACAAAATGTCCCCAGTTTGTCAAATTGTTGTTTGTTTTCTATTCTTGTGGGGACTTCTGGTCCCCACAAGAATAGTTAAATACGTCAACCCCCGCACACACACACACACACACACACACACACACACACACACACACACACACACACACACACACACACACACACACACACACACACACACACCTTTAAACCCCCTATGCTCCTTTTGAGACCCCTCTTTCAAAGTCACTGAGATCTCTAGCCATGGTTAGAGTTGCAAAATTCCGGGCATTTTTTTTATACATGACCCTAAGCATGATGGGATGTTTAATTACCTCATTAACCACACCTGTGTGGAAGGACCTGCATCCAATATACTTTGTATCCCTCATTTCTCAAGTGTTTCCCTTATTTTGTCAGCTACCTGTACATTTCAACGGTTCGAGGAGGAAAAACATTGGCAAGTGACAATTATTTAGAGAATGTGCACATGCATTGGTGGAGAGGTTCATAACATGGCCAGAACTTTCATTGTTTTTATATTTCCACATACTGGGCATTCCTCTTTGAACACTTTAGTTATTCTTCATTAGAGACATTTTGTCCAACTGATAAATGTGCAGCTGCTGCTTCTCATGAAAGATGTTGTTGGGGGGGTTGGAAATGTGGAATGTGTGTCCATTCGTAATAGGGCTTGGGACACGGTCTCCAAAAAGTGCTAAACTGTCCTTGACACAACCCCACATACCGTGACTGCCAGGGAGATGAGTGCCAAAGAACGAGACTGAAGATCTGCTATTTAATGAGGTAAAGAAAACACTGCTACATACCAATGAGTTTCTGCGCTCTTTAGTATTGAAGATGTTTTGTATTGCTAGGCTGAAAATGCCCTGAGGGTTGTAGGCTCCTCTCTTGGGGCTCTGTGACTGACTGGCTGGTGCAATGAGAGTTGAGAGGATGTCATTACAATTGACAGCCATTGGCTGTCCTCATGAGACGTGGGTCGCCGCCTGCCATCTGCAGTGGAGATACTGTTTTGTGCGAAAGCGTTCAGTGAATTAGGAGTCTTGTGATCTATTATTTACCCCAAAAACGTCCTCAGGCAATCTTTAACAGAGTACACAGACACTCATTTTCACTGGTAACCCCTTTAAAGCGATTCTCTACCACCGTCTGCCAATCCATTAAAAAATGTGTCCTATTATTTTGTGTGCAACCTTTACATGAAAGGAAACACTAAATAAATCATCTGATTTTAATGTTAACTACTGTAACGAGGGGCCATACTAAAGTCCATGTTATATTTTGCATTGAATTTGTATCCGAAGGGGGAATACCACAATGGCCATTCCCTTGTCAATGGTTCTCTGTATTCATTTGTTATTTCCACATTAGGGAAACATGATTTGTTGGGTTGATAAAATCTAGGCCACGTTTATGACCATGGTTGCTGGACTTGCCCATCTCACCACTCCCCTTAGCCACATCACACTACAAATCACTGAGCAAGGAGCCCCCGGCAGTCCTTGTGCAGGGTCAGTACCCTCAACTCTACCTTTTCCTTCTGAGTCTATGGTGTCATTGTGAATCATTCCTATTCTATTGGAACTGCTGCTTGGGGCTACACACTATGATGTTCAGCCAGACTGCCCAGCCATAATGTCCACATGCAAACAGTAAACATATTGCGTAACTGCTAACATATTAGTGCTAAATCAGCCATCCGTGTGTGTGTGCGTGTGTGTCAGGTACTGGATTACGGTGTTTCCTGCAGAGTTTAACCTGGACATGGGCCTTATACGCCTCACTGAGGAGTTCAGAGACGTGGCAGCTCAGCTGGGCTGTGAGGAACACTACAAACTCATTGATATCTCCACCATGTGAGGAACTACCCAAGGATGGGCACGCACGTGCACACGCACACGCACACGCAGTCAGTAGAGAGTTTCCAGTTTCAACAGACTGTGTGTGTTTCTTTCTAGCCCGTCATATGACTGGATGAGAAAGCTGACCCAGAGGAAGAAGCAAGCCAAGAAGGGCAAAGCCTCACTCCTCTTTGACCACCTAGAGCCCATGGAGCTGGCGGAACACCTCACGTTCCTGGAGTACAAGTCCATCAGGAGGATATCAGTGAGTGTCCCTGGTGGAAAAAGACTTGTGCCCTTTCCTCCCTAACCCCTGTGTGTGACATTCCTCAAGACTCTTTCCAAGAGTGCTTTTTCCACAGAACTCTTTTTTTTTCTGTTACTAACTACAGAACAAAGCTTTGGCTGTCAACTAACTTCATCCCCAGGATAATTGCACACCACCACAGAATTTGATCTGAGATACGTTTGCTGTACCTTTCAGTTTGTTTTATTTACTGGGCAGTTCACTTGTAAATTCACCAGCGACTGAGGGAACACTGTATACTGAATATGCCAATGACGTCTGTGTTATTAACTCAGCGGTACTGTACATGCCACGTACACTAACTCTCTCTTTCTCCAACCCCCAAACCCAGTTCACAGACTACCAAAGCTATGTGATGCACGGATGTCTGGTGGACAACCCAACGCTGGAGCGCTCCATCGCCCTGTTCAACGGAGTCTCCCAGTGGGTTCAGCTCATGGTGCTCAGTAAGCTGACACCCCAACACCGTGCTGAGGTCATCACCAAATACATCAACGTGGCCCAGGTAAGAAGAGGGAGATGGTATCTCTCTCAATTCAATTCAAGGCTTTATTGGCATGAGAAGCAAATGTTAACATTGCCAAAGCAAGTGAAGTAGATAATAAACAAAAGTGAAATAAACAATAACAATGAACAGTAAACATTACACTCTCGGAAGTTCCAAAAGAATAAAGACATTTCTAATGTCATGTTATGTCTATATACCGTGTTGTAACGATTTGCAAATAGTTCTCTCTCTGTCTCTCTCGCTCTGACAGCTGTGGAGGTGCTGTTTCACGCTTCTTCATTCTCTCCACTTACATCCAATATTCCATAACTCCTCACAATTTAGAGTGTAAAACCCGCCCACTCTGACACAAGCAATTGTAAAGGAGGTGAGGGCAATTTATTGAGGCATAAATTCTCATTAACTTAGCCCTAGCCTCCTGAGTGGTGCAGTGGTTTAAGGCACTGCCTCACAGTTGCTAGCTGTGCCACTAGAGATCCTGGTTCGAGTCCAGGCTTTGTCGCAGTCGGCCGCGACCGAGAGACCCATGGGGCGGCGCACAATTGTCCGGGTTAGGGGAGGGTTTGCCCGGCAGGGATGTCCTTGTCCCATCGCGCTGTAGTGACTCCTGTGGCGAGCCGGGCGCAGTGCACGCTGACATGGTTGCAAGTTGTATTGTGTTTCCTGCTTCCGCGTTAATCAGGCATCATGTCTAGAAGCAGTGTGGCTTGGTTGGATCATGTTTCGGAGGACTCATTCTCCTCTTCTGAGTCCATACGGGAGTTGCAGTGATGAGACAAGACTGTAACTACCAATTGGATACCACGACAAAGGGGTAATATTTTTTTAAATATATAAACTGTACGGCACTGTAACACTTGAAATGAATAGGGGTTTCTTTCACCATCTTTTTGTGCAGAACATCTCTCATTATAAGTATGTGAACATCCTGAAGGAGAAAGAGGAAGGGAAAGGGAC
The DNA here is from genome assembly GCF_045791955.1 of Oncorhynchus clarkii lewisi. Taxonomy (NCBI): domain Eukaryota; kingdom Metazoa; phylum Chordata; class Actinopteri; order Salmoniformes; family Salmonidae; genus Oncorhynchus; species Oncorhynchus clarkii. The sequence continues at coordinate 10,269,110 of NC_092169.1, forward strand.
TCATGTACCATATATTGATCAGACAGTTTGCTGAGCCAGACTTGCATTAAATCATCTGTATCAATGGAGCTGGAACATTGTCAATTAGATCAGAACATGTGTGTGCTGCCCACACATACTTTCTTTTGTCTTATAGAATGCCTTCTCTTATATGCTTTCCTCATGTATTTTTTATTTTATTTTGTTTGACAATTTAAAATACATAACAATGTTACACCCGGCAACAGATACATATACAAAAACTCTTAAAAACGACATGGCACAAAGTCGGTGGCACTGCCTCTGGTGGCATAAGAATGTGAGTCACTTACACGGAACCCAAACCGGCTAAGCGCGTGCGCCATCGTGTGCCATCGTGCATAAATCTATTTTGTCGCCCCACACCAAACGCAATCACGACACGCAGGTTAAAATATCAAAACAAACTCTGTAACAATTACATTAATTTGGGGACATGTCGAAAAGCATTAAACATTTACGGCAATTTAGCTAGCTAGCTTGCACTTGCTAGCTAATTTGTCCTCTTTAGCTAGCTTGCACTTGCTAGCTAATTTGTCCTCTTTAGCTAGCTTGCACTTGTTAGCTAATTTGTCCTCTTTAGCTAGCGCATGCGAGTGGTGTAGTCAGGGTATTACTGAAGTAAAATAGCTTTTAAGATGCATGGGGACTATGCCATACAGGATGTTGTGGGGATCAATCTCAATTTCAGATGAATGACCCTTTCATCAACCATTATCCACTAGAGTTCTCTGAGTTCAGAAAGGCCATCATGAGAATGAGGGCTAAGATTCAGTGTTACCCTTCCTATCAACAATTGAAGCCTATAGCTTATTGTGAGAAATGGTATTTCATAATGCTGTTTAGCAGGTTGCATATCACAACGTATCTCAACATTAATCCATGAGAACTTTCACAAAAATCATTACATAGGTGACCTTGAACTCGAACTCGCATAGTATTTTCAATAGTTATGGTGGCACATTGTCGTTGAATTACTTTTGATCCATCCCCTTGCTCTTTTTGCGATAAACCAAACAGATCAGTGCAGGCGGAATCCTTGCGCTATCTGACGTAAGACAATGATATGTTAGCACAGGGCGTCCCTCCAGCAATTACGTTTCATCATTATTAATGTGATTCTCCATGTCTAATTGCTGTGTGCATGGGGGGGTGCAAATTATTGTCTGTATTTCTTAACAGACATTAAGCATCATGCATGCTATTAGGCCTCTCAATCTCATCAGAGACCGGTGGCTTCTCTCTACCATTATCATCTACCAGGATTTAGATATAGGAATTATTCAGAAGACCAATGACAAGCACTCATGCTCATGTCTGCCTCCATTGTTTATGCAGGTCATCTGTCAGCTACAATGAAATGGCCTACCCTTTAAATGCAGAAGCGTGACCGTTTAACTCAAGAGGGCTCTTTAGTTTTTTTGTAAAGCTTCTCGCATTTTTAAATAAGATGTTCAAGCACTTTCCCCTCATGCAATTGATTCCATAAGCACAATGTAAAGAGATCAATTTATGTTGGTTTATGTTATTTTAGGTACTGTTTTTTTATTAAGGTTATTTTAGGTGGCCTCACAAGTGGTGCAGCAGGCACTACATCGCAGTGCTTGAGGCGTCACTACAGACCCTGGTGAGTTCCCAGGCTGTGTCACTACCGGCCATGACCGGGAGTCCCATAGGGCGGCGCACAATTGGCCCAGCATCGTCCGAGTTAGGGAAGGGTTTGGCTGGGGGGACTTTACTTGGCTCATCGTGCTCAAGCGACTCCTTGTGGTGGGCCGGGTGCCTGCAGGCTGACTTTGGTTGTCAGTAGGACGGTGTTTCCTCTGACACATTAGTGTGGCTGGGTTAAGTGGGCAGGTGTTAAGAAGCGCGGTTTGGCGGGTCATGTTTCGGAGGACGCATGACTCGACCTTCAACTCTCCCGAGCCCGTTGGGAAGTTCCAGCGATGAGACAAGATCGTAATTGGATCGCAATTGGATACCACGAAATTAGGGGAGAAAAAGGGGGTACATTTATTTTTATATTTTAGGTTTGTTTGTTGTTTATTGTAATTTTTTCTTGCACTGTTTTCTCGTTATCTATATTTCTCTCTATCTCTCTATTTATCTCTCTCACTCTACCTCCAATCTCTTCCACTTTGTTCCATGCCACTCTGTCCTTCAGAAACTCCTCCAACTGCAGAACTTTAATACACTGATGGCCATGGTTGGAGGTCTGAGCCACAGCTCAATTTCCCGTCTGAAGGAGACCCACTCTCATCTAGCACCCGAGGTCAACAAGGTCAGCACGTACGCCTGCCTGTGCTCTGTCACAGCCTCACTAATATCATCTGATCGGGTTCTACACTTGAATTGACTTTAGATCATGGTCATAATCATTTAGCGTCTGCTAAGGAACAATGTAGGTCAATTCATCAACTGCCATGTAGTGATGGTTTCAGAAAACACACCACGCAGAATTGGTATCTTCTTCATTTCCTGCCATTTGATGTTACATTCAGTGTTGGGGAGTTGTGAACCACATGTAATTTAATTACATTTAGCAGAAGCTTGGTGGTAGTTGAACTAAATTAAAATATTGGTAGTGTTTTCAGTAGTTCATAACTTGTTTTGCCATGTGGTGTAGAGAATTATTGGAACTCCAGCACATTTTTTTATAGGGAAGCTTTAATGTAGCTTAACTTTTTCCAGTGTGAAGTAATTGGTAGCTTGGTGAACTATATTTTCATAGTAGATTCCCTGGCACTGGTCACTCTCTCTGTAGCTTTCCGGTGCTGTATCTAATATCGATCCTGTCCACTACTTCCTGCCGTCCTACCCCTCCCATCAGATCTGGAATGAGATGACGGAGCTGGTCTCCTCCAATGGGAACTACTGTGCTTACCGCAAGGCCTTCACAGACTCCGAAGGCTTCAAGGTCCCCATCCTGGGAGTCCACCTGAAGGACCTGATCGCCGTGCACGTGGTCTTCCCCGACTGGGTGAACGATGACAAGGTGAACATCGTAAAGATGCAGCAGCTCTACCTCACCTTCAACGAGCTGGTGTCCCTGCAGAGTGCTGCAGCCCAGGTGGAACCAAACATGGACCTCATCTACCTGCTCACTGTGAGTGTCCCGGCCTAAAAGGTCCCCCATCAACAGGAAATGGACTTGTTAATCGTTCAGTCACATTTCTCATTTCAGTGGGTCTCAAACCACATTTTGTAGGATCATACAGAAGAGTAACATGATCATAAATGGCTTTGTTATTGCAGAAACACTAAGTCTATTTTCATGTTTAATCTTAAGTGATTTCCCCAGCTCTCTCTAGACCTTTACTACACTGAAGATGAGATATATGAGCTATCCTTGTTAAGGGAACCACGGAACCCAAAGTCTTTGGTAAGTCTCCATGTTGGGGTCTATAGGCTGCATTGTTGGATCTATGGTTATTATAAATATCAACTGAAATGTATAAAGAACAGAAATAATATTGGATACCTGAGTGGTCCTATCTTCAATCCATCTTTTCCCACTCCACAGCCTACTTCTCCAACAACCCCCAACAAGCCAATGGCCCCTCTGGACTGGGCATCAGGTGTGACAACCAAACCTGACCCCAATGTGGTGAACAAGCACATCAGGAAGGTGGTGGATGTAGGTTGTGGTCTGAACTGAAACTCTTATTGACTGATGAAATTACATTGTAGTAGAAAACTAAGTTTTCAAAAAAACCAACAAGACTTAAACATGTTATTATCTATAAGATGAGTTACCCATTCAGAAATATCTCATACATGACTTCAAGAATCAGTCTGTGGCTATTTCTGTCAGAATACCAAATATTTGAGTAGGTACTGTATATGAACCATTTCCACGATGGTTCACAACAACTACTAAAATATGAATCACACAATTGCTGGTGCTTGTAAATCAGTTGAAGTCCTTTGTTTTTGTCTTATTCTGGGAAGTCTGTATTCAGGAACTACGACCATGATCATGATGGCTACATCTCTCAGGAGGACTTTGAGAGTATTGCTGCCAACTTTCCTTTCTTGGACTCTTTCTGTGTGTTGGACAAGGACCAGTGAGTGACCCTGTCTACCATTGACATTTTCAAGCTTCAGAAGTGTCACAGCTAAGTCACCTCATCCTCCTCTTCTATCTCCCTCTTTCTGTCACCAACAAACACTCTCTCACATCGCCTCTTTCTCACTCATACACACACAGGCACCAAGCACGCACACGCGCACACACACCCAACCCACACAAGCACGCACCCACCCACAGATTCAAGTTCCACACATGCAACCACATTTTGACATTTCCACACTAACCCATCTCCTCAAACATCTCACCTTGTTTGCCCTTCACATATGCACCCCATATCTCTCTCACTCTCTCTTATACACAAACACAGTAATGTGATTCTTGTGCCTAATATTTGCCTTTAAAGCAATTATGAGCATCCATGATGCAATAGGACTGCAACTGTGGGTGTTCTAAAAACCCTGTGATTTCACAGGCATCACCCATTTTTCTCCACACAAACCTACAGTGTGAATGAGGTCATTGGTGTTGTCAAACCTCCTATCGTAAATCTGCAGGAAAACACTCTGAAGTCACAACAGAGTTACGTCTGCTTTAGCCCTGCCCTGCGTTGACTAGGAGTGGTGCTTTGTCACCATGGCTTGAGGAGGGGGAGGTGAAGGTTATGGCAGCCCATGAAGGACACGCAGCGCCACACACAGTGCTCTGCCCTCGTGTCCTGGGTGGTTCGCCTGTTCACTGGAACGCCTCAAATCACATTTCAGATCGCCTGAGCAGCTCCATGACTCAGGAAATACGTCTGGGAGGCTAAGCTCCTTAGGAGGGAGACTGGATACATGCAGAGGCTGGAGCTGCTACAAACCACCTGGGTGTCTGATCTAGAGCATTTTTGTAGGTCTCTCCATGTCTGGATAAGACAGAAATAAGGGTTGGGATTTACTGTAATGTTTGCAGAACAAAAGCTATCATTCGCGCGATCTTATTATTCTCTTATCTGTATTCTTTGTCTTCTCCCCCCTCACTCCAGAGATGGCCTGATTAGTAAGGATGAGATGATGGCTTACTTCCTGAGGGCCAACCCCTTGCTCCAGTGTAAAATGGGCCCTGGTTTTATCCACAACTTTACGGAGATGACGTATCTGAAGCCTACCTTCTGCGAGCACTGTGCTGGATTTGTATGTATACTGTGCACCTTGTGAGAAACATGAACTGTTTATGCTCAGCGACACGGCAATTTCGGTTGGAAGAAAAGTATAGGCTTTCTGGTAGTTTCTGTCAGGAACTCTGTGCTATATATTGCCGTCAACTTAGCGCAAGCCCTCAGTCAGCTACCAAATGATACAGCGCTGAGAGAAGATGTCCATCTTTATTCCTTGAAGTTGATACCCCATGGCTCTTAATGACCTTCTGAGACAGAGATTATTCACAGTGTATAGAGGGGTTTCAAAATACAGAGATGCAATATGTTGACATGAGTGCAGGCTACATTGTTTACAGGTTTATAAAGAAACACTGACTAGCGTTGGTGGAACAATAATGCAATTTACATTGTGATGGCAACACTCACATAGTCAACAATGTGTCAAAACATGTACACAAGTGATGTTCCCTCTAGCTTTCTATTTGTGTTGATTTAGGCATCACTTAGTGAAAATAAATGAGAATTTCTATAGATAATTCCTCCTCTTCTTAAACGAGCACGCACACAGGTACACAAATAAAACACACATACGAGTTTACAGGAAGGGTGTTATGAGACATTGTATCCTGTTTACAGTTTTTTTTTACATCACTTTGGTGCTATTTTCACAAGTGTGGTACATTTTCAAAACTAATAGTAAACGCCAAACTGTTAAACACTCGCAATACAGCAAGTCTTATATTCAAAACCTTTGTTTGGTGAAAAAGTGACTGTGATTTTGTCTGTTATACTTAGTCAATTTAAAATGTGCTTAGAGTTTGAAACAACTGCCTTTTTAGTGGTCTGTTTTGAAATTTGGTCACATCTTACTTGGAAAGTCCGGATTTCCCATCTGTATAGTGGCTTGCAAAAGTATTCACCCCCCCTTGGCATTTTTCCTATTTTTTTGCCTTACAACCTGGAATTAAAATATATTTTTTTGGGGGGGGTTGTATCATTTGATTTACACAACATGCCTACCACTTTGAAGATGCAAAATATGTTTTTTATTGTGAAACAATCAAGAAATAAGACAAAAAAACTGAACTTGAGCGTGCATAACTATTCACCCCCCCAAAGTCAATACTTTGTAGAGCCACCTTTTGCAGCAATTACAGCTCCAAGTCTTTTGGGGTATGTCTCTATAAGCCTGGCACATCTAGCCACTGGATTTTTGCCCATTCTTGAAGTTCAAGGGTTCTGCTGGTGTACAGCAATCTTTAAGTTATACCACAGATCCTCAATTGGATTGAGGTCTGGGCTTTGACTAGGCCATTCCAAGACATTTAAATGTCCCTCTTAAACCATTCCAGTATTTCTTTAGCAGTATTCTTAGGGTCATTGTCCTGCTGCAAGGTGAATCTCCATCCCAGTCTCAAATCTCTGGAAGACTGGAACAGGTTTCCATCAAGAATTTCCCTGTATTTAATGCCATCCATCATTTCTTCAATTCTGACCAGTTTCCCAGTCCCTGCCGATGGTGTTCTCGGGGTGATGAGAGGTGTTGGGTTTGCGCCAGACAGCATTTTCCTTGATGGCCAAAAAGCTCAATGCTCATCTGACCAGAGTACCTTATTCCATATGTTTGGGGAGTCTCCCACATGCCTTTTGGCAAACACCAAATGTGTTTGCTTATTTTTTTCTTTAAGCAATGGCTTTTTTCTGGCCACTCTTCCGTAAAGCCTAGCTCTGTGGAGTGTACGGATTAAAGTGGTCCTATGGACAAATACTCCAATCTCCGATGTGGAGCTTTGCAGCTCCTTCAGGGTTCTCTTTGGTCTCTTTGTTGCCTCTCTGATTAATGTCCTCCTTGCCTGGTCCGTGAGTTTTGGTGGGCGGCCCTGTCTTGGCAGGTTTGTTGAGGTGACATATTCTTTACATTTTTAATAATGGATTTAATGGTGCTCTGTAGGATGTTCAAAGTTTCTGATATAAAAATTAAAAAAAAACCTGATTTGTACTTCTCCACAACTTTGTCCCTGACCTATTTGGAGTGCTTCTTGGTCTTCATGGTGCCGCTTGCTTGGTGATGCACCTTGCTTAGTGGTGTTGCAGACTCTGGGGCCTTTCAGAACAAAACATGTATGTAAATATACTCAGATCATGTGCCACTTAGATTGCACACAGGTGGATTTTATTTAACTACTTATGTGACTTCTGAATGTAATTGGTTGCACCAGACCTTATTTAGGGGCTTCATTTTTTGTTTCAAATTTTTTGAAACAAGTAATTTTTTCCATTTCACTTCACCAATTTGGACTATTTTGTGTATGTCCATTACATGAAATCCAAATCAATTTTACTCGCAGGTTGTAATGCAACAAAATAGGAAAAACGCCAAGGGGGATGAATCGATGTAGATGCTCTACAGATGCCCATACTATCTGTTGATAAGTAACTGCAGGCTATGGTTTCGGTGAGGTTTAGAATAATGGTTAAGGTTAGAGTTAGGGTTACTAGATAGTTGAAATGTTATTGACAGTCTGTAGAGAATCTACAGCTGGACTATCCAAATAAAGTGTTACTGAATGTTGTGCTAAGAGTTTTTTTTTCCTCACCTTTATTTAACCAGGTAGGCAAGTTGAGAACAAGTTCTCATTTACAATTGCGACCTGGCCAAGATAAAGCAAAGCAGTTCGACACATACAACGACACAGAGTTACACATGGAGTAAAACAAACATACAGTCAATAAATAATACAGTATAAACAAGTCTATATACGATGTGAGCAAATGAGGTGAGATAAGGGAGGAAATACAATATAGCAAGTAAAACACTGGAATGGTAGATTTGCAATGGAAGAATGTGCAAAGTAGAAATAAAATAATGGGGTGCAAAGGAGCAAAATAAATAAATAAAATAAATACAGTAGGGGGAGAGGTAGTTGTTTGGGCTAAATTATAGGTGGGCTATGTTACAGGTGCAGTAATCTGTGAGCTGCTCTGACAGTTGGTGCTTAAAGCTAGTGAGGGAGATAAGTGTTTCCAGTTTCAGAGATTTTTGTAGTTCGTTCCAGTCATTGGCAGCAGAGAACTGGAAGGAGAGGCGGCCAAAGAAAGAATTGGTTTTGGGGGTGACCAGAGAGCTATACCTGCTGGAGCGCGTGCTACAGGTGGGTGATGCTATGGTGACCAGCGAGCTGGGAGAAGGGGGGACTTTACCTAGCAGGGTCTTGTAGATGACCTGGAGCCAGTGGGTTTGGCGACGAGTATGAAGCGAGGGCCAGCCAACGAGAGCGTACAGGTCGCAATGGTGGGTAGTATATGGGGCTTTGGTGACAAAACGGATTGCACTGTGATAGACTGCATCCAATTTGTTGAGTAGGGTATTGGAGGCTATTTTGTAAATGACATCGCCGAAGTCGAGGATTGGTAGGATGGTCAGTTTTACAAGGGTATGTTTGGCAGCATGAGTGAAGGATGCTTTGTTGTGAAATAGGAAACCAATTCTAGATTTAACTTTGGATTGGAGATGTTTGATGTGGGTCTGGAAGGAGAGTTTACAGTCTAACCAGACACCTAGGTATTTGTATTTGTAGTTGTTGTGAAAGTATACTACATATTTGTGCAAATTGCACCAAAGCGATTGTAAAAGAAAAACGGTATTACACAATGGTTTACACTGACCCCTCTGACCATATTTGCAGCATGAATATGTTCCACATTACAAATCCTAACACTCCTTCGTATTTTTCCACCTCCCTCCTATTCCTGCCCCTCTGGACATGTTGCTCTTAGCTCTGGGGAATAATCAAACAGGGATACAAGTGCAAAGGTAGGCTCTATGGACTGTAATGTTCATGTGTATAGAACTACATATTTAAGACATTTGGAATTTTTCAATGCATGCACTGTGAGGGCTTTGGTCTGACGGTGCTGTTATGTGTTCTGTTTCAGATTGCGGTGTGAACTGCCACAAGCAGTGCAGAGAGCTGTTGGTACTGGCCTGTAGGAAGCTGCCGCGTTCCACCTCTTTGCAAAGTGTCTCCCCTGGAGGCCTGACCCACAGCTCTCTACCCAGCAGCCCCACCATGCCCACCTTCAAGGGTACAGCAGCACTTCAGTGATACACCAACAGCGTTTCAACTAACTTGGTCAGTGTGTTTCATTCCTGTCGTACTGTCTTCCATGCAGATGAGGACGAGATGTTTGAGTTCCCCTCGGTGACACCTGGAGGTTCTGACCTGGAGCATAAGTCCATCACCCTGATGACGGGCTCAGCCCAGCGGATCTATGTGGGTTTACAGCGGGCCACCACCAGCCAGACCACGCAGACGGAGCACCTGTGGCCAGAGCACACCTGGGGGCCTGGGGATGGGGGCTCCCACACCTTCCCCAAGATGAAGTATCGACCACACCGGCAGGCCTCTAAGAGCAAAGGCTTTGCCCGCTGGGAGAACGAGGCCCAGGAGGAGCCCAGGGGTCGGCGGGAATCCCAGGAACAGACGGACAGACCTGCAGAGGTGGTGCAGAACGGGATAATACCACACAGAGAGAAGGTAATTGCTGCTGAGGTGTGTGTGTATGTGTGTGTGTGTTGAGTGTGTAGATGGATCAGGATCTCTGTATATTGGTCTGTATATTGGAAAGTGTGAGTACCTGTGTGTGTGTGTGTGTGTGTGTGTGTGTGTGTGTGTGTGTGTGTGTGTGTGTGTGTGTGTGTGTGTGTGTGTGTGTGTGTGTGTGTGTGTGTGTGTGTGTGTGTGTGTGTGTGTGTGTGTGTGTGTATTGTTTTGTGTCTTTAGGGAAGGTTAAGGTTATTTTAATTATCTGTGACACAACATATGTCACATTGAGTCTCCCATTATCACTCATTCTCCCCCAAGTGGTTATTACCCACATCCTGTTCGTTCATGTTGATCCTCTCTCATGGATGTTTGAAGACTGTATTTTCTTTCTAATAAAAGACCAATTACAGCCTTACAGTTATTATTGTGTTATACATGTTTTCTTATCAAGCCCCAAATGGATAACCTGGCCGGATCAGATTCAGGGATGCAGAATAACACAGTGAATGATGAATCTATTTTACCTATGGCCTCACAACCTCATAATATTTTGTTATTAAAGCCTCATTTATTTCCCTCCCCTTGGAAACAAGGGATTCAGTTACAGGGCACCGAGGGGCATTTTCTCTTTCATTCATTGGGAGTATCTAGATCAGGGATCATCAACTAAATTCAGCCATGGGCCAATTTATTATTAAACGGATGGTCGGGGGGCCGGATCATAATAAAACAAATCATTTGTAGACTGCAAATTGACCGCAAGAAGCCTAAACAGAAACATAATAATTTCAATCCTTGATTACATTTGGGGACATTGCCCTGCGTAGGGTGCTGTCTTTTGGATGGGACGTTAAAACGGGTGTCCTGACTCTGTGGTCATTCAAAATCCGATGGCACTTATTGTATGAGTAGGGGTGTTCCAGTGTTGTAGTGGTGAAACAGTGACATACACTCTGAATGACCTATAAATGATAAATCCCATATTGGTCTTTCACAGTCAGGCCAACCCTAGCTGGCCTATAGTAGGCCTACTATTGAAACTGAGTCCGAAGTTCACAGGTTTCAGATTTTCTCAAATTTTTCAGGTTTTCGTTCTCAAAGTCACACTTTTTTAAACAGAAAAACATCAAAGTGATATGTTCTAAGCCCATAACAATGGTTAATCCACATTAGGAGACCACTTTTGAGTTCTGGGAAAATCTGAGACATTTAGATTTTTGAGAGTAATTATCCTTTAATTCAAGTGTGCAGGCACACGAGATGGAGTTTGCAAAATAAATGGCCACTGGATTAATGCAAATAATCATCATGATATCATTCTGACAACAAGGCATGGCCTACTTTGTAGCTAGTTAACATTTAGAGGTTTTTGGGAAAGCCTTTCCTTCTACCAGAAGACGGTTTGGCCTATTTTTTTACTTCATGTTATGAAGTACAAGTATCTTACCTTGCTTCAAAGTAGCCTATAGCCAAAGTCCCACCATAGAAATGTGGAGGCGGCCTCCCGGGTGGCGCAGTGGTTAAGGGCGCTGTACTGCAGCGCCAGCTGTGCCATCAGAGTCCCTGGGTTCGCGCCCAGGCTCTGTCGTAACCGGCCGCGACCGGGAGGTCCGTGGGGCGACGCACAATTGGCCTAGCGTCGTCCGGGTTAGGGAGGGATTGGTCGGTAGGGATCTCCTTGTCTCATCGCGTACCAGCGACTCCTGTGGCGGGCCGGGCGCAGTGCGCGCTAGCCAAGGTTGCCAGGTGCACGGTGTAGCCTCCGACACATTGGTGCGGCTGGCTTCCGGGTTGGAAGCGCGCTGTGTTAAGAAGCAGTATGGCTGGTTGGGTTGTGTATCGGAGGACGCATTCAACCTTCGTCTCTCCCGAGCCCGTACAGGAGTTGTAGCAATGAGACAAGAAAGTAGCTACTACAACAATTGGATACCATGAAATTGTGGAGAAAAAGGGGTAAAAAAAAAATAAATAATGTGGAGGCAATCTTTCTAAAGGATATTTTGATCTCTGTCCATGAAACAGCGTGCATGTGGGGTGCGTATTTTAGAACTGTGTTTTCCTGCAAATTGCATTTTGGAACATTCACATATAGACCTACTACATTGCTGCACCTAAAATGTGAAGAAATAATAGTTTGATCAACATTTTAAGCTAAACATTCCGATCTGTTCTATCAGCCCTATTTATTGAAACGGCGCATTCCTCCACTACACTGTGATACGCATCGTGGAGATTTAAGAAGCGAGTATATATATATATATATATGGTGGCAAAGTAAAAACAATATCGCAAGTAAAACACTGGAATGGTAGATTTGCAGTGGAAGAATGTGCAAAGTAGAAATAAAAATAATGGGGTGCAAAGGAGCAAAATAAATAAAATAAATACAGTAGGGAAAGAGGTAGTTGTTTGGGCTAAATTATAGGTGGGCTATGTACAGGTGCAGTAATCTGTGAGCTGCTCTGACAGATGTGGGTATGGAAGGAGAGTTTACAGTCTAACCAGACACCTAGGTATTTGTAGTTGTAGTTGTCCACGCATTCTAAGTCAGAGCCGTCCAGAGTAGTGATGTTGGACAGGCGGGCAGGTGCAGGCAGCGATCGGTTGAAGAGCATGCATTTAGTTTTACTTGTATTTAAGAGCAATTGGAGGCCACAGAAGGAGAGTTGTATGGCATTGAAGTTGTTAACACAGTGTCCAAAGAAGGGCCAGAAGTATACAGAATGGTGTCGTCTGCGTAGAGGTGGATCAGAGACTCACCAGCAGCAAGAGCGACATCATTGATGTATACAGAGAAGAGAGTCGGTCCAAGAATTGAACCCTGTGGCACCCCCATAGAGACTGCCAGAGGTCCGGACAGCAGACCCTCTTATTTGACACACTGAACTATATCAGATAAGTAGTTGGTGAACCAGGCGAGGCAATCATTTGAGAAACCAAGGCTGTCAAGTTATGCAATGCCCACTGAAAAATAAGTGGGTATACCCTCCACTAGACCACTGGTGTGTTCACCCTGGTTTCATGGCTAAATTCCCAACCTAGCTACATTCCTTAATGGCCACCTAATTATCCCCTTCATTCCAAATTGGCATATATCACCTCTCCACCTGATAGCTGAGGTGGAATTAGCATTCTGGCACAAAAATGGTTGCCGTGCATCACTGAGATGGGTGCTACACATTGATGGTGGATGATGTGAGTTTCCCTCTATGTAAAGCACTTTGAGTACCTCAGTTGGTAGAAAAGCGCCACATAGGCCTAAATCCAATCAATTATTATTTATTATTATTTGTATAAGATCACATATGTCTCTCTATTATGCCTGAAATAGTTGAGCACAAATGTCCAAAATTGAAGTCCCTTGAAGCTGATGTTTTAAAGTCTTTTATGTCCAACAATTATTTATTTTTTTTAAAGATGGTGGCCTGTGTCAAAAAGTTGATTTTCATCAGTTAATATTTTGGCTCAAAAGCAGGGCGTTGAATATTTTATCGAGACAAATCATGCTGTTATAACCTGAGGCACTAATGGTATTATTAGGTCATCTACCTTAGGAATATTTGGAAATACATGAAAGGATGGAAGGTGACTTGCGAACATGCTGGCTCCTCTATTTTTAGACATTCAATCAAACATATTTGCAAGTGGTTTCCATCCTAAGAGCCTCAACAAAACTCACTACCAAATATTGCTTTATCCCATTATGAGACACTGTATTTAGTATTTATTATGATCCCCATTAGCTGCTGACAAGGCAGCAGCTACTCTTCCTGGGGTCCAAATATGGTTAAAACAACTACATCCAAACACAATCGTAAATAAAAGAAAACATCAAAAGACATTACATTATTACTCAATTATTACAAACATACAATATAAAATTCACAATACCATAACATTACTGTGTGTGTGTGTAGAGTTAGAACTGTTATGATGACCGTATTGCAGCCACAATGGACACATACTCAGCCCAAGGGCACAACCGCCACTGGCCGCAAAAGGCATGGATGTTTTTAGGGGGCATTACGGCCACACAAAGGGGATGCCGCTGAGAATTTTGAAGCATTATCAAGTGTTTCTCAATTTGTGAATGACAGACTGAGGAAGTGCAGTGTAGCCTGCGCTAAAAACAAAGACGAGGTTATGCCTTTCAAACAACTTTTTTCAAATCATTATTCGAGTCCCATCATGCAGTGTTAGAATGTATTAAAAATCAAAACACTTCCTCAAAACGCTTCCTCCGACACATTGGTGCGGCTGGCTTCCGGGTTGGATGCGCGCTGTGTTAAAAAGCAGTGCTGCTAGGTTGGGTTGTGTATCGGAGGACGCATGACTTTCAACCTTCGTCTCTCCCGAGCCCGTACGGGAGTTGTAGCGATGAGACAAGATAGTAGCTACTAAACAATTGGATACCACGAAATTGGGGAGAAAAAGGGGTAAAATTCAAAAAATACAAATCTAAACCCAACGTTTGAAAACAAACTGAAGTTGCATAAATAACTCTAAATTAAGCACACGGTACGACCTGTTTCTTTGTTAACCACTCAAATCGATTGGAGAAAATATCCTTTCTATTTTATTCAGCTTTGTTCAATTGTATTCTTAATACTATAAAATAATTCCACAGAATTCTAAACAAATCTTGTCTGCTAAGTAAACTAGTGTAGCCCACAGCCATATGGCATAGCCAGATCAGAGCCTAACGTAAGAACAACTCAGAGTATGCTATTCTGAAAATGTACTACATTTTCTTCATATCATGTTTCTTTAGACCTGTCTAAAACAAATAATGGATTTATTGTGAAGGTGTTGACTAAATTACATAGATTTATTAGACTTGCGTGGAAGCCAGAAGATGCTAAATGTGTTTATGTTAATTAACGGTGAGTTACTGTGAGACTGCCAGTTATTTGCACGACAATCAACGGCTGACAAAATGTCATGACCACCACAGCCCTATGTGAGTGTGTGTGTGTGTGTGTGTGTCTCTTCACAGTCCGCAATGTGCTGTGAGGTGCTTTCAACACGTCAATACCTCTCATAAAGAAGTAGTGATGCAGTCAATCTGATCTGTACTTTGAGCCAGGAGAGATTGACATGCATATTATTGATATTAGCCCTCCATGTACATTTAAGTGCCAGCCGTGCTGCTCTGTTCTGGGCCAACTGTAATTTGCCTCTGTTCTTCATTTTGGCATCTGACCATATAACTGGGCAGTAGTCCAGGTGTGATAAAACTAGGGCCGGTAGGACTTGTTTTGTTGATAGTGATGTCAAGAAAGCAGAGCAGCGCTTTATCACAGACAGACCTCTCTCCATTTTAGCTACCGTTGCGTCAATATGTTTTGACCATGTCAGTTTACAATCTTGGGTTACACCAAGGTTTAGGGTTTAGTGAATGACTTGTCCCAAATTCAATGCTTTTAGTTTTTGATACATAGCAGGCTGTTTTGCCGGCTGTTTGAACTAGTGCTTTGGTATTCTTGGGTAACGGAATTATTTTTGCTTCCCTCCAGGCCTAAGGAAACACACTTTCCTGTAGGCTTAGATTGAGAAGATGGCAAATAGGAATGGCAATAAAGTCCGCTACCAACCTCAGTAAAATCTGTCCAAGTTGTCAGTACCAGGTGGTTTGTCATTATTGATAGACAACAATCATTCAAAATGTTCCACACTCACTTTACATAATTCTAAATTACAATGCTTGTCTTTCTTAATTTGGTCAGTTATGTATGGACACGAAGGTTCAGAGTTTGTTGTTGGCATGTCATGCCTAAGTTTGATAATCTTGCCAATGAAAAAGTCATTAAAGTAGTTGGTAATATCAGAGGGTTTTGTGATGAATGAGACATCTGATTCAATGCAGGATGGAGCTGAGTTTGCCTTTTTCCCCAAAATATAATTTTAATATAATTTATAAATAATATAATATAATTTAAAATATAATTTTTTTCTCCAAAGATTTTACATTTATTTTTGTTTCATAGTAGTTTCTTCTTCTATTTGTTTAGTCACATGATTTCTCAATTTACAGTACGTTTGCCAATTGGCTGTGTGGACAGACTTATTTGCCATTCCTTTTGCCTCGTCCCTCTCAACAATAATGCTTCCATTTCTCATCATCCACAGGAATTTAGCAATTTTTAGAGTCAGTTTCTTACTGGGTGCATGATTATTATACTGAACAAAAATATGAACGCAACATGTAAAGTGTTGGTCCCATGTTTCATGAGCTGAAATAAAAGATTCCAGAAATGTTCCATTTGCACAAAAAGATTATTTCTCAAAAATGTTGGCCACACATTTTACAGGAAATCAGCATTTCTCAGTTTCCAAGGTAATCCATCTACCTGACAGGTGTGGCATATCAAGAAGCTGATTTAAACAGAATTATCATTACACAGGTGCACCTTGTGCGGGGGACAATAAAAGGCCACTCTAAAATGTGCAGTTTTGTCACACAACACAATGCCACAGATGTCTCAAGTTTTGAGGGAGCGGGCAAATGGCATGCTGACTGCAGGATTGTCCACCAGAGCTGTTGCCAGATAATTTTCTGTTAATTTCTCTACCATAAGCCGCCTCCAATGTTGTTTTAGAGAATTTGGCAGTATGTCCAACCGCAGACCACTTGAAACCACGCCAGCCCAGGACCTCCACATCCGGTTTCTTTACCTGCAGGATCGTCTGAGATTCGTCACCTGGACAGCTGATGAAACTGAGGAGTATTTCTATATGTAATGAAGCCCTTTTGTGGGGAAAAACTCTGATTTGCTGGGCCTGATTCCCCAGTGGCTGGGCTTGATTCCCCAGTGGTTCGGCAAATGACCTCCCAGGTCTAATTCATTTATTGAAATGTACTGATTTCCTTATGTGAACTGTAACTCAGTAAAATTGTTTTCATAAATATGTCAAGTGCAGCGTCTGGTTGCTCCTCAATAAACAATACAACACAATATTCTTTACATCTTCAGCATAGGAATCACTACAGAACCTCTTTTGTATGATCTCTTATACACTATTTTAGGCCCAGCCTTCAGAGCGTAAAACCTTATCATTGGCCAATTTCTTACCAATGCAATCTAATTGTAAGGAAAAACAAGAATACAATAACTGAATGTCTATTTACAGTAGTGACTTCTTGGGAATACCTGGCTAGTGTGTTCCTGTCTTCTCTCCTCTATCGTGAGCTCTGAATTTGTGACTACAGTGCGTGTCTCTCCTCTTGCACTCAGGACAGCTGACTTGGACACACCAAGGGCCGAACCCAGGGCTCCAGGAGGCCCTTGGAAGCCCGCATCAGGAAGCTCTCCTCACTGGGCGAAGTACTTGGCTGCTTGAGGCCCCCGTTTGGTGACCTGGAGTAGGATGGACTTCCTCTGGCCTATCCAGACAGGTGTTCAGTGAACCTCATATGAATACTGATGTTTAATCCCGAACCAGGGATGTGAGTGATGGGACTGAAAAAGCCCTTGTCCTCAATGCTCCCCAGCTCTACACACCCTGCCTTCACAACCCATCAGTGTCATTGGAAAAGGATCCTGGACTACTTACAGTACATGTGATTTAGGTTTGTTGGGGCTCACCAGTGTTTGACTGACTGAACGTAAATGAGCGGGTGTCCACCTGTGCCTGTATGAATGTCGGAGCATGTACATGCTTCCTATTGCATTTGTGTGTGGTCTGTGGAGCACATATGTGTGTTATCTACTGTTGATTTGCTGAAAAAATTAAGTTATTTGGGTCACGTGGCTTAGTTGCAATAATGTATCATGTTTGATTGACATTTTGAGGACACTGTGAATGTTTTATGATGGACTGGGTGGGGGATGCAACGTGAGAATGCATTTGGAGATGTGAGAATGAATTAAGAGATCAAGATGTAAAGCAATAGAAAGTTAAAGGTGAAGATGAATATGAGGGAAAAAGTGGCAGGTACATTGTTTCTAAGGGTAATGGATTAAAAGTGGCATGACATGTAGCATGACAACTGATGATCGTTTATGAGCCAGTTCTATATCTTAGTCTGGAATACAAGAAATGGTACTTGTTGTGTTAGCATGAGGAAAAGAACAATGCAACCACTGAGAGTTGTGTTATAAATTTAAGGAAAAGTTGTTTTTTGGTTAGTCAAGAAAGCGTTATTATTTTCAGCCTTATTATTTCAAAGGGATTTGATAGTTTAAAGTATTCTGGTTATTTCAAAGCCTTGCAGGCTGAATATGTGAATATGGGTCAACAATGTTTCTCATTGTCCACATAAATAGAGACACCATTTGAGTGACCTTTGACCTATTTTCATCAGCTGAAGAATCAAGCCTGTTGCATTCAGGCAGAGGTAATGGAATCTCCACTAAGCCTTCAGTCAGTGGAGCACTGATTACGCACTTGCTTACAGTGGCACCAGGTGTGAGCCCAGGTGCTTGTGCTGTGGTTGCCAGGCATCAGTTGAGTGAGCAGGTAAGTTCCTCCATCACCAAGGATACAGCAGGTTACGTAAGGGGAGGGAGTTTATTTTCATCTGTAGAGAGACTTCTTGTAGGGCCTCAAGGTAGGGACAAGTAGGTACGGGCAGGTGAGTTTGACATGGAGGTCTCTGTAATGACAATAGAGTCTGACCTTCTGTTCGACACAGTAAGACAGAGCCAAGAACAGGACTGCAGGGTCAGAGGACTCCATGTTGGGGGAGGAGCATGGGGGAAATATTGTGTATATTTGCAAGAGATATCCAAGGCTTCATATACAAGAGCTAAAAAGGTCCAATGCAGCCGTTTTTTTTATCTCAACATCAAATCATTTTTGTGTAACAATTAAGTACCTTACTGTGTTTCTGTTTGACCATTTTAATTGAAAACAAACACAGATTCTTAGCAAAGAGCAATTTCTCAAGCAATAATTTTGCTAGGACTGTCTCGGAGTGGTCTGAGAGGGGAGGGGAAAACTAGCTGTTATTGGCAGAGAGGTTTGGAACTCTCTTTCTTATTGGACTATTAACTAATTTACCTCCTGGTGATGTCACCAAGCAGACCAAAGCTCTGTCCCACCAAAACAGGCTGAAATTTCAGACAATATTTTCAAACAGCTCTTCTGCAAAGGGCATTATGGAAATATACTGCATATAAAACACAGGAAATTGCGTTTTTGACTGCACTGGGCCTTTAAGGGATGACAACGATTCAGTGCTTAGTGGGTGACACGAGTCAGTGCAATATCACTCTCCTTGCTGCTGGACTACTCATGGATAATGTGATATTCCTGCAAGGTCTCCTAAACCCACAATATCATCATACCTGGCTAAAATCAAGGACAGCAAAGTGTTGTGATGCCACAGAGATTCTTTCCATATGCTTGGCTGAGCTGCTTTCGAGTACATTGGTCTGCATAAGTTCTCATTGATCTTGGTGCCAGATCTTATATAGCTCTACTGGAGTTGTTACGTGTTGGGTATTGAGAACATACACATGCATGTATAATGTTACACTAATGAATGCCACTAAGCTGACCTTTGAATTCTCTGCTTGTCTCACATTCACATACACTTCTATGTACAAAAGTATGTGGACACCCCTTCAAATTAGTGGATTTGGCTATTTCAGCCACACCCGTTGCTGACAGGTGTATAACATCAAGCACACAACATTAGCAGTAGATTGGCCTTACTGAAGAGCTCAGTGACTTTCAATGTGGCACCGTCATAGGATGCCACCTTTCCAACAAGTCAGTTCTTCAAATTTCTGCCCTGCTAGAGCTGCCCCAGTCAACTATAAATGCTGTTCTTGTGAAGTGAAAACGTCTAGGAGCAACAACAACTCAGCCGCAAAGTGATAGGCCACAAAAGCTCACAGAACGGGACTTGCCCGAGTGCTGAAGCACGCAGTGCCTAAAAATAGTCTGTTATCGGTTGCAACACTCACTACCGAGTTCCAAACTGCCTCTGGAAGCAACGTCAGCACAATAACTATTTGTTGGGAACTTCATGAAATGGGTTTCCATCAGTGGAGACTGCTGAGGGGAGGACAGCTCATAATAATGGCTGGAACGGAGCAAATGGAATGGCATTAAACACATGTTTTGATAAGATGGGGCCAAAGAGGATGGCTGATGTTTTACATGCTCCTAACCAACAGTTGTTTTGCAACTTATTTATTCACTTATTTTGTATGTAATGTTGCAGCTACCGTCTCCTATGACTGAAAATAACTTCTGGACATCAGAACAATGATTACTCACCACGAACTGGAAGAAGCTATATCTCTTAACGAATCCGACGAGAAGGATATACTGCTTTCCTGGGAACAGGCCCAAATCCCCATCATTTGCGTGAAGAAGAAGAATCCGTAGGCGAGCGAGTAAACTCCCACTGCCATCCGTTCTACTTGCTAACATGCAATCATTGGAAAATAAAAATTGATGACCTACGATTACCCTACCAACGGCACATTAAAAACTGTAATATCTTGTTTCACCTAGTCGTGGCTGAATGATGGCACGGATAATATAGAGCTGGCAGGATTTGCCATGCACCGGCAAAACAGAGAAGAAGCTATGTCTGGTAAGACGAGGGGTGGGGGTGTGTGTCTTTTTGTCAATAACAGCTGGTGCGCGATATCTAATATTGAAGAAGTCTCAAGGTATTTCTCGCCTGAGGTAGAGTACCTTATGATAAGCTGTAGACACACTATCTACCAAGAGAGTTCTCATCTATATTATTCATAGTCGTCTATTTACCACCACAGACCGACGCCGGCACTAAGACTGCACTCAAACAACTCCATAAGGCCATAAGCAAACAAGAAAATGCTCATCCAGAAGGTGCGCTCCTAGTGGCCGGGGACTTCAATGCAGGAAAACTTAAATCCGTTTTACCAAATTTTTACCAGCATGTCACATGTGCAACCAAAGGAAAAAAAACTCTAGATCACCTTTACTCCACACACAGAGATGCATACAAAGCTCGTCCCCGCCCTCCGTTTGGCAAATCTGACCATAATCATATCTTCCTCATTCGTGCATACAAGCAAAAACTAAAGCAGGAAGTACCAGTGACTCACTCAATACGTAAGTGGTCAGATGCTACGCTACAGGACTGTTTGCTAGCACAGACTGGGATATGTTCCGGGATTCATCCAATGGTATTGAGGAGTATACCACCTCAGTCATTGGCTTCATCAATAAGTGCATTGACGACGTACGGTGACCGTACGTACATATCCCACACAGAAGCCATGGATCACAGGCAACATCTGCATCGAGCTAATGGCTAGAGCTGCTGTTTTCAAGGAGCGCGACACTAATCTGGACGCTTATAAGAAATCGTGCTATGCCCTCAGACTAACCATCAAACAAGCAAAGCGTCAATACAAGTTTAAGATCGAATCCTACTACACTGGCTCTGACGCTCGATGGATGTGGCAGGGCTTGAAAACTATTATGGGCTACAAAGGGAAACCCATACGTGAGCTGCCCAGTGACGCGAGCTTACCAGACAAGCTAAATGCCTTTTATGCTCACTTCAAGGCAAGCAACACTGAAGCATGCAAGAGAGCACCAGCTGTTCTGTATGACTGTGTGATAACACTCTCGGTAGCCAATGTGAGGAAGTCCTTTAATCAGGTCAACTTTCACGAAGCTGCAGGGCCAGATGGATTACCAGGACGTGTACTCAAAGCATCCGCGGACCAACTGGCAAGTGTCTTCACTGACATTTTCAACCTCTCCCTTACCGAGTCTGTAATACCTACATGTTTCAAGCAGACCACTATAGTCCCTGTGCCCAAGGAAGTGAAGGTAACCTGCCTAAATGACTACCGCCCGGTAGCACTCACGTCGGTAGCCATGAAGTACTTTGAAAGGCTGGTCATGGCTCACATCAACAGCATCCTCCCGGATACCCAAGACCCACTCCAATTCGCATACCGCCCCAACAGATCCACAGGTGACGCAATCTCAACCATAATTGGGTAGAAATACATCCAACACATGGTTTCCATGTGTTTGATGCTATTGCATTTGCTCCGTTCCAAACAGTATTATGAGCTGTACTCCCCTCAACAGCCTCCACTCGTTTCCATGGCTGATCAGCCGCATATAAGCCTAAGATAACCATGCGCAATGCCAAGTGTCGGCTGGAGTGGTGCAAAGCTTGCCGCCATTGGACTCTGAGGCAGTGGAAATGCGTTCTCTGGAGTGATGAATCACGCTTCACCATCTGGCAGTTCGACAGACGAATCTGGGTTTGGTGGATGCCAGGAAAACGCTACCTGCCCAAATGCATAGTGCCAATTGTAAATTTTGGTCGAGGAGGAATAATGGTCTGGGGCTGTTTTTCATGGTTTGGTCTAGGCCCCTTAGTTCCAGTGAAGGGATATATTGACGCTATAGCATGCAATGATATTCTAGATGATTCTGTGCTTCCAAATTTGTGGCAACAGTTTGGGGAAGCCTCTTTCCTGTTTCAGCATGACAATGCCCCTGTGCACAAAGCAAGGTCCATACAGAAATGGTTTGTCGAGATCGGAAGAACTTGACTGGCCTGCACAGAGCCCTGACCTCTACTCCCTCGAACACCTTTGGGATGAATTGGAACGGCGACTGCGAGCCAGGCCTAATCGCCCAATATCAGTGCTCGACCTAACTAATGCTCTTGTGGCTGAACGGGAAGCAAGTCCCTGCAGCAATGTTCCAACATCTAGTGGAAAACCTTCCCAGAAGAGTGGAGGCTGTCATAGCAGGAAAGGGGGGACCAACTCCATATTATTGCCTGTGAGTTTGGAATGAGATGTTTGACGAGCAGGTGTTCACATACTTTTGGTCATGTTGTGTAAATACCACAAAATGACTTTGCTTGTTTTGAAAAAGGTTCTGAGTTATCATGTCTATAAGGGATATTATGACAATAACAACTTCACTTCTACAACGACATACTTTTTTGTATTCGGGACACATTCCAACAAGACTTTATATTATTTCTGTCAAATTATTGTCAACAATATTGATGACACTATTATCAACATTAACTGGTCTACTTGAGAAAAGTGTGTTCTCACTTGATTGTACGTTTTTCATCTATTTTCATACTGTCTAATGTATTGTTTATGTAGAGCATTTGCTAGCATTGTTTAATATTTATTCACATTTTTATAAATGTACAGATTTTCAGCACCAAGTATTCAGTTTAGAATTGTCAGATTGTTATTGAAGGTTACCACAGAAAACTCTCATTCAATGCTTTCCTGAAACCAATCACAGTCTCTAGCCCTGTTACCTGCTGACAGTCTTTGTTTGAGGGAAAAGTAAAACCAACACATTCTGAGGCCAAAAAAACTGTCATTGCAGTCCAATATCAGATGCATTATTAGAGAGGCAGAATTCACCAACTAATCAAACTTGAATACTGGATTTATGTATATAATATGAATGCACCCCTGGCTGAAGCTGAAGCGCGGCTGGGTCATGCAGCAAGACAATGATTCAAAACACACAATCAAGTCTAAATGAAAATGGTTAAAAAGCAATAAAAGAAATGCAACTTCATAGGCTACATCCAAATATATACATTACCTTGGTCAATTACCTTATTTATGTGTTAAACGCATTACCTTGATGGATTATGTTGGGGTTATGGTCTTTAAAAACAGTATATTTTTGAACAAAGGAAAAATAAGTGATGATAATATAATGTATTTATAGAAGTTTTACATTATTCCTATGAACCATCTGCTGTTAGTAGCCTACTCATTTCCCATATCTTTTCATATTTCACTTTTATGTATAAATCTGCTCTATACTGTGCTTCAATGTTGTCCTGTTCCATCTTGTCAACCATGTGCTATGGGTTGATTTGCCAAATCTGTCTTCTCTCTCTATCTCTGCTTAGACCTATGTGTGTTGTATCTTCACTGGGGGGCACCATGTCTTAAAGATAAACCCCTGGAGTGCTAAGAATTCTGTTTCTCCATATGTGGCATGTAAACTATCGACCTTTACACTGTAAACGGACAAATAAAGAATCGACTCCTGTTTATCAGACTGGAGTACCAGTATTTGTTTACATGTTGAACCAGTGGGATGTAGAGAGGGAAGATGGGGTGTCCACAACAGGATGTCTCCCACAGAAAGCAGATACAGTTAAGTTAGATCTAATTTAGAAAGAGGAAGCAACATCTGAAAAAAATGCCTTTCGTGTTCTATTAAAATGTCTGAATTCACTGTCATCTAAAGTGAAATGGGAAATGTAAAATGTGTGTTATCAGACACCACCCCCTAGTGGTGGCCAAATGGCACAGATCATCTACAATTTATCATTGTAAATCAAACATGCCAAGTGATATGGAAGCTCGTTCCCGCCACGAAAAAAATGAACCTGACTACCAGTTATGAGATAGTAAGTCGAAATTATGAGATAGTAAATCAGAATTATGAGTCTTTGTTATGAGATATGTAAGTCATAATTAAATTAATGTCATAATGAGATACTAAGTCAATTATGAGATAGTAAGTTATTTGTATGAGAAAGTTACTTACTATCTCATAAATGACTCATTATGAGATACAGTGCTGTAAAAAGTATTTGCCCACTTTCTGATTCTCTACTTTTGTATATATTTTTTAACTGAATGTTGTCAGATCTTCAACCAAAACCTAATATTAGATAAAGGGAACCTGAGTTTACAAATAACAAAAAAAAGATCTACTTCTTTTATTTATTTAACTAACAAAGTTATGCAACACCCAATTCCCCTGTGTGATGATGTAATTGCCTCCTTACACTGAACAAGTGGTTGTGGCACCTTTAGCTGCAATGACTGCAACCAAATGCTTTCTGTAGTTGTTGATCAGTCTCTCACATCGCTATTGGGGAATTTTGGCTCACTCTTGCATGCAGAACTGCTTTAACTCAGCGACATTTGTGGATTGTTAAGCATGAACTGCACGTTTTAAGTCCTGCCACAACATTTACTAGGCCATTACAACAACAATAACAATTTTTTTTAACCATTTTCATGTAGACTTGATTGTGTGTTTTGAATCATTGTCTTGCTGCATGACCCAGCTGCGCTTCATCTTCAGCCAGGGGTGCAACTTTGGCTTTAGAAGTGTGGGGGGGGGGGGGGGGGGGGGGGGGGTGACATCAAAGCCTACCTCGGAGGCGTCCGCATGGTTCTAAAGCACACCGTTGCCTCGTATTGTATCACATTCCAATGACAAAACTGCAATTTCAGAATGTCCCCCGTCCCCGTCCCCAGTGAAAGTTGCGCCCCTGGCTTTAGCTTACAGACAAATGGCCTGACATTCTCCTGTAGAATTCTCTGATACAGAGCAGAGTTCATGGTTCCTCCTATTAAGCCGTCCAGGTCCTGAGGCAGCAACGCATCCCCAAACCATCACACTACCACCACCATGCTTGACTGTTGGTAAGAGGTTCTTACTGTGGAATGTAGTGTTTGGTTTTCACCAGACATAATAGGACACATCTCATCCAAAAAGTTGACTCAAGTTTGCCAAGAAGCACCTGGATAATCATCAAGACCCTTGGAAAAATGTTCTTTGGGCAGATGACATTGGTCCCATTATGCCTGGGGGCGAGCTTCCATAATATGAGAATAGGATAGCTGCCCAGATTACTTCAGTGACTTCCCACAGACAGTACCTCAGAATCAGAATCACCTTTTTTCACCATATGGCTGCTAGTGATAGACAGCATTTAGAGGCAGAATACAGAGTTTAAACAAAGGTTACATACATTATATACAACTAGGTAGAGTGAGCATAGCGCTGTAAGAGAATCAGCGGATATACAAATGTACAGTGGGTATACAGTTGCTATACAGTGAATGTACAAATTTACAGTATCAGTATGAATATATTTAAATGCAGAGAAATGAACAGAGTGCAATGCAGTATAGTGCAGTTATTTTGTGTACAGTTCAGAGATGGCTTGATGCGGTGTGCAGCATAAAGTTCCTAGTCCTTCAGTCTCTATGGGCCAGAAGGAAGAAACCTTTCAGGTGGCGGGAGGTTTTGGTAATGAGTGACCTGAACCGCTTGCCAGAGGTGAATTTTTGGAGGAGGGATCAGCGATAATCTTTCCTGCACACTTCTTTGTCCTGGAGTCGTGCAGGACTACGATTGAGGCTGGTGGCAGCCCTCTCTGCAGACAGGACAATGTGATTGAGGCTGGTGGCAGCCCTCTCTGCAGACAGGACAATGTGATTGAGGCTGGTGGCAGCCCTCTCTGCAGACAGGACAATGTGATTGAGGCTGGTGGCAGCCCTCTCTGCAGACAGGACTATGTGATTGAGGCTGGTGGCAGCCCTCTCTGCAGACAGGACAATGTGATTGAGGCTGGTGGCAGCCCTCTCTGCAGACAGGACAATGTGATTGAGGCTGGTGGCAGCCCTCTCTGCAGACAGGACAATGTGATTGAGGCTGGTGGCAGCCCTCTCTGCAGACAGGACAATGTGATTGAGGCTGGTGGCAGCCCTCTCTGCAGACAGGACAATGTGATTGAGGCTGGTGGCAGCCCTCTCTGCAGACAGGACAATGTGATTGAGGCTGGTGGCAGCCCTCTCTGCAGACAGGACAATGTGATTGAGGCTGGTGGCAGCCCTCTCTGCAGACAGGACAATGTGATTGAGGCTGGTGGCAGCCCTCTCTGCAGACAGGACTATGTGATTGAGGCTGGTGGCAGCCCTCTCTGCAGACAGGACAATGTGATTGAGGCTGGTGGCAGCCCTCTCTGCAGACAGGACTATGTGATTGAGGCTGGTGGCAGCCCTCTCTGCAGACAGGACAATGTGATTGAGGCTGGTGGCAGCCCTCTCTGCAGACAGGACAATGTGATTGAGGCTGGTGGCAGCCCTCTCTGCAGACAGGACAATGCGATTGAGGCTGGTGGCAGCCCTCTCTGCAGACAGGACAATGCGATTGAGGCTGGTGGCAGCCCTCTCTGCAGACAGGACTATGCGATTGAGGCTGGTGGCAGCCCTCTCTGCAGACAGGACAATGTGATTGAGGCTGGTGGCAGCCCTCTCTGCAGACAGGACAATGCGATTGAGGCTGGTGGCAGCCCTCTCTGCAGACAGGACAATGCGATTGAGGCTGGTGGCAGCCCTCTCTGCAGACAGGACAATGCGATTGAGGCTGGTGGCAGCCCTCTCTGCAGACAGGACAATGCGATTGAGGCTGGTGGCAGCCCTCTCTGCAGACAGGACAATGCGATTGAGGCTGGTGGCAGCCCTCTCTGCAGACAGGACAATGCGATTGAGGCTGGTGGCAGCCCTCTCTGCAGACAGGACAATGCGATTGAGGCTGGTGGCAGCCCTCTCTGCAGACAGGACAATGCGATTGAGGCTGGTGGCAGCCCTCTCTGCAGACAGGACAATGCGATTGAGGCTGGTGGCAGCCCTCTCTGCAGACAGGACAATGCGATTGAGGCTGGTGGCAGCCCTCTCTGCAGACAGGACAATGCGATTGAGGCTGGTGGCAGCCCTCTCTGCAGACAGGACAATGCGATTGAGGCTGGTGGCAGCCCTCTCTGCAGACAGGACAATGCGATTGAGGCTGGTGGCAGCCCTCTCTGCAGACAGGACAATGCGATTGAGGCTGGTGGCAGCCCTCTCTGCAGACAGGACAATGTGATTGAGGCTGGTGGCAGACCTCTCTGCAGACAGGACAATGTGATTGAGGCTGGTGGCAGCCCTCTCTGCAGACAGGACAATGTGATTGAGGCTGGTGGCAGCCCTCTCTGCAGACAGGACAATGTGATTGAGGCTGGTGGCAGCCCTCTCTGCAGACAGGACAATGTGATTGAGGCTGGTGGCAGCCCTCTCTGCAGACAGGACAATGTGATTGAGGCTGGTGGCAGCCCTCTCTGCAGACAGGACAATGTGATTGAGGCTGGTGGCAGCCCTCTCTGCAGACAGGACAATGTGATTGAGGCTGGTGGCAGCTCTCTCTGCAGACAGGACAATGTGATTGAGGCTGGTGGCAGCCCTCTCTGCAGACAGGACAATGTGATTGAGGCTGGTGGCAGCCCTCTCTGCAGACAGGACAATGTGATTGAGGCTGGTGGCAGCCCTCTCTGCAGACAGGACAATGTGATTGAGGCTGGTGGCAGCCCTCTCTGCAGACAGGACAATGTGATTGAGGCTGGTGGCAGCCCTCTCTGCAGACAGGACAATGTGATTGAGGCTGGTGGCAGCCCTCTCTGCAGACAGGACAATGTGATTGAGGCTGGTGGCAGCCCTCTCTGCAGACAGGACAATGCGATTGAGGCTGGTGGCAGCCCTCTCTGCAGACAGGACAATGCGATTGAGGCTGGTGGCAGCCCTCTCTGCAGACAGGACAATGCGATTGAGACTCAACAATTGATGCATAAAACCGGATCAGAATTGACTGGGAGATTGAGTTTTTTCAGCTGCAGCAAGTAGTGCATCCGCTGGTGTGCCTTTTTGGTGACTGTTGTGATGTTGTCCTCCCACTTCAGGTTGTGGGAGATGATGGTCCTCAAGAATTTGAAATGATTCCGCAGTGAGTTATCAATCTCGAGGTGGAAATATTTGTCTGTGTTAACCTGAGTTCCAGGTTATTGCGACTGCACCAGGCCACTAGCTGGTCAACCTCTCCACGGTACATGGACCGACCAGAGTGGTGTCATCTGCAAACTTGAGTAGTTTGACAGAAGCATTGTTGGAGGTGCAGTTCAATCTTGGCTTCATCAGACCATCAAATCTGGTTTCTCATGGTCTGAGAGTCCAAGCGGGCTGTCATGTGCCTTTTGCTGAGGAGTGGCTTCCGTCTGGCCAACTCTACCAGAAATGTCTGATTGGTGGAGGCTGCAGAGATGGTTGTCCTTCTGGAAGGTTCTCCCATCTCTACAGAGGAACTCTGGAGCTCTGTTTGCTGATGTCAACGTTGTAAACAGAGTGCCCCATGATGGCAGTGGGGTTATGGTATGGGCAGGCATAAGCTAAGGATAACCAAGACAATTGCATTTTATCAATGGCAATTTGAATGCACAGAAATACTGTAACGAGATCCTGAGGCCCATTTTTCTTTTAAGGTATCTGTGACCAACAGATGCATATCTGTATTCCCAGTCATGTGAAATCCATAGATTAGGCCCTAATAGACTTATTTCATTTGACTGATTTTCTCATATGAACTCAGTAAAATCTTAGAAATTGTTGCATGTTGCATTTATATTTTTGTTCAGTATATTTAGCAGTCTTATGGCTTGGGGGTAGAAGCTGTTCATGAGCCTTTTGGTCCCAGACTTAGCACTCCGGTACTGTTTGCCATGTGGTAGCAGAGAGAACAGTCCTGGGTGACTGGAGTCTTTGAGGGCCTTCCTCTGACACTGCGCGTATAGAGGTGTACTTGGCCTTTCGCACTAGCCTCTGTAGTGCCTTGCAGTCGGATGCCAAGCAGTTGCCATACCAAGCGGTGATGCAGCCAATCAGGATGCTCTCAGTGGTGCAGTTGTATAACATTTTGAGGATCTGAGGGCCCATGCCAAATCTTTTCAGCTTCCTGGGGGGGAAGAGGCATTGTCTAGCCCTCTTCATGACTGTGTTGGTGTGTTTGGACATGATCGGTCCTTAGCGATGTGGACATAGAGGAATATAAAGCACTCAACTCGCTCCACTACAGCCTCATCGATGTGAATGGGGGCGTGTTCAGCCCTCCATTTCCTGTAGTCCATAATAAGCTCCTTTGTCTTGCCCACGTCAAGGGAGGGGTTGTTGTCCTGGCGTAACACTGCCAGGTCTTTGACCTCCTCCCTATAGACGGTCTCATCGTCATTGGTGATCAGGCCCACCATCATCGTGTCATCAGCAAACTTGATGATTGTGTTGGAGTTGTGCGCAGCCATGCAGTTGTGGGTGAACAGGGAGTACAGGAGGGACCTACCCTCACCACCAGGGGGCGGCCCCTCAGGAAGTCCAGGATCCAATTGCAGAGGGATGTGTTTAGTCCCAGGGTCCTTAGCTTAGTGATACGCTTCATGGACACTATGGTGTTGAATGCTGAGCTGTAGTCAATGAACAGCATTCTCACATAGGTGTTCCTTTTGTCCAGGTAGGAAAGGGCAGTGTGGAGTGCGATTGTGATTGCATCATCTGTGCATCTGTTGGGGCGGTATGCGAATTAGAGTGGGTCTAGGGTATCCGGGAGGATGCTGGTGATGTGAGCCATGACCAGCCTTTCAAAGCACATCATGGCTACCGAAGTGAGTGCTATGGGGCGGTAATCATTTAGACAGGTTACCTTCGCTTCCTTGGTCACAGGGACTATGATGGTCTGCTTGAAACATGTAGGTATTACAGACTGAGTCAGGGAGAGGTTGAAAATGTCAGTGAAGACACTTCCCAGTTGGTTGCGCATGCTTTGAGTACACGTCCTGGTAATCCATCTGGCCCTGTGGCTTTGCGAAAGTTGACCTGTTTAAAGGTCTTTCTCACATCGGCCACCGAGGGCGTTATCACACAGTCATTCAGAACAGCTGGTGCTCTCGTGCATGCTTCAGTGTTGCTTGCCTCGAAGCGAGCATAAAAGGCATTTAGCTCATATGGTAGGCTCGCGTCACTGGGCAGCTCGCGTCTGGGTTTCCCTTTATAGTCCGTAATAGTTTGAGCCCTGCCACATCCGACGAGCGTCAGAGCTGGTGTAGTAGGATTCAGTCTTAATCCTGTAATGACACTTTGCTTGTTTGATGGTTTGTCCAAGGGCATAGTGGGATTTCTTATAAGTGTTCTACTCCTTGAAATTGCCATCTCTAGCCTTTAGCTCGATGTGGATGTTGCCTGTAATCCATGGCTTCTGGTTGGGATATGTACGTACGGTTACTGTGGGGACGACGTCGTCTATGCACTTATTGATGAAGCCGATGACTGAGGTGGTATACTTCTCAATGCCATTGGATGATTCCCGGAACATATTCCAGTCTGTGCTAGCAAAACAGTCCTGTAGCGTAGCATCTGTGTCATCTGACGACTTTCGTATTGAGCGAGTCACTGGTACTTCCTGCTTTAGTTTTTGCTTGTAAGCAGGAACCTGGAGGCTATAATTATGGTCAGATTTTCCAAATGGAGGGCGGTGGAGAGCTTGTATGCATCTACAGTGGGGCACAAAAGTATTTAGTCAGCCACCAATTGTGCAAGTTCTCCCACTTAAAAAGATGAGACTGTAGGAGGACTGTAATTTTCATCATAGGTACACTTCAACTATGACAGACAAAATGAGAAAAAAAATCCAGAAAATCACATTGTAGGATTTTTAATGAATTTATTTGCAAATTATGGTGGAAAATAAGTATTTGGTCAATAACAAAAGTTTATCTCAATACTTTGTTATATACCCTTTGTTGGCAATGACAGAGCTCAAACGTTTTCTGTAAGTCTTCACAAGGTTTTCACACACTGTTGCTGGTATTTTGGCCCATTCCTCCATGCAGATCTCATCTAGAGCAGTGATGTTTTGGGGCTGTTGCTGGGCAACATGGACTTTCAACTCCCACCAAAGATTTTCTATGGGGTTGAGATCTGGAGACTGGCTAGGCCACTCCAGGACCTTGAAATGCTTCTTACGAAGCCACTCCTTTGTTGCCCGGGCGGTGTGTTTGGGATCATTGTCATGCTGAAAGACCCAGCCACGTTTCATCTTCAATGCCCTTGCTGATGGAAGGAGGTTTTCACTCAAAATCTCACGATACATGGCCCCATTCATTCTTTCCTTTACACTGATCAGTCGTCCTGGTCCCTTTGCAGAAAAACAGCCCCAAAGCATGATGTTTCCACCCCCATGCTTCACAGTAGGTATGGTGTTCATTAGATGCAACTCAGCATTCTTTGTCCTCCAAACACGACGAGTTGAGTTTTTACCAAAAAGTTATATTTTGGTTTCATCTGACCATATGACATTCTCTCAATCTTCTTCTGGATCATCCAAATGCTCTCTAGCAAACTTCAGACGGGCCTGGACATGTACTGGCTTAAGCAGGGGGACACGTCTGGCACTGCAGGATTTGAGTCCCTGGCGGCGTAGTGTGTTACTGATGGTAGGCTTTGTTACTTTGGTCCCAGCTCTCTGCAGGTCATTCACTAGGTCCCCCCGTGTGGTTCTGGGATTTTTGCTCACCGTTCT
Source organism: Oncorhynchus clarkii lewisi (assembly GCF_045791955.1). Lineage (NCBI taxonomy): Eukaryota > Metazoa > Chordata > Actinopteri > Salmoniformes > Salmonidae > Oncorhynchus > Oncorhynchus clarkii. The sequence goes on from NC_092169.1 coordinate 10,300,992, forward strand.
TATGATCATTTTGACCCCACGGGGTGAGATCTTGCATGAAGCCCCAGATCGAGGGAGATTATCAGTGGTCTTGTATGTCTTCCATTTCCTAATAATTGCTCCCACAGTTGATTTATTCAAACCAAACTGCTTACCTATTGCAGATTCAGTCTTCCCAGCCTGGTGCAGGCCTACAATTTTGTTTCTGGTGTCCTTTGACAGCTCTTTGGTCTTGGCCATGGTGGAGTTTGGAGTGTGACTGTTTGAGGTTGTGGACTGGTGTCTTTTATACTGATAACAAGTTCAAACAGGTGCCATTAATACAGGTAACGAGTGGAGGACAGAGGAGCCTCTTAAAGAAGAAGTTACAGGTCTGTGAGAGCCAGAAATCTTGCTTGTTTGTAGGTGACCAAATACTTATTTTCCACCATAATTTGCAAATAAATTCATTAAAAATCCTACAATGTGATTTTCTGGATTTTTTTTTCTCATTTTGTCTGTCATAGTTGAAGTGTACCTATGATCAAAATTACAGACCTCTCATCTTTTTAAGTGGGAGAACTTGCACAATTGGTGGCTGACTAAATACTTTTTTGCCCCACTGTATGTGTGTGGAGTAAAGGTGGTCTAGAGTTTTATTATCTCTGGTTGCACATGTAACATGCTGGTGAACATTTGGTAAAACTAATTTCCAGCATCGGTCTATGGTGGTAAATAGACAGCTACGAATATAGTCTACAGCTTATCATAAGGTACTCTACCTCAGGTGAGCAATACCTAGAGACTTCTTTAATATTAGACATTGTGCACCAGCTGTTATTGACAAAAAGACACACACCCCCACCCCTCGTCTTACCAGGCGTAGCTTCTCTGTTCTGCTGGTACATGGAAAATCCCGCCAGCTCTATATTATCCGTGTCGTCGTTCAGCCACGACTCAGTGAAACATAAGATATTACAGTTCTTAATGTCCCGTTTGTAGAGTAATCGTAGGTCATCAATGTTATTTTCCAATGATTGCATGTTAGCAAGTAGGACGGATGGCAGTGGAAGTTTACTTACTCGCCTACAGATTCCCGGAAGGCAACCCGATCTGCGTCCTCTTTTCCTCTATCTTTTCGTCACGCAAATGACAGGGATTTGGGCCTGTTCCCGGGAGAGCAGTATATCCTTGTCTTTGGACTCGTTAAAGGAAAAAAGGGGATCTGGAAAGATACAAATGTAAAAAGCATGTCAAACATAATTTATATGTGAGAATTGTCAGAACAATCTGAGATACCAAAAATATTTTCCACCTACGCTGACATGGAATCGCCCCCTAGTTCACAACCTCATTCAATTGTAGCTGCTTGCAATGGACAGGAATCTAAACAGCTTTTACTTGTATATCAGTGAGAACTTGACGGCTGGTGAAGAATTCCTCAGATGCCTTGCAGCCAATAAGCCAGTCCCTGACTTCCTCAAAGGACTCAACCTGTCGGACGCAGGGAAGGCAGTCAAGGCACCAGGTGTACCAGAAGACCGGGGCTATGAGAGGCAAAGTCTGCTGAGAAAATCTCGTAGTCCAGCAAAGGAAAGCAGGAGCAAGAGCCGAGCAAAGAGCAAGGTGAGAAGCAAGTGCCGTCCGCGCAGCAGAAGTCTTACCCGAAGAAAAAGCCAGGCAAGAAGCAAAAGCAGACCACGGAGCAGGAGTCACAGTCGTGGAAAGAGCCAGGTCAGAAGCAAAAGCAAGGCTCGTAGTAGCAGCCGAAGCTGAGGGAAAAGTCAGACAAGGAGCAAAAGCAGAGCAAGGAGTAGGAGTCGCAGCCGTGGAAAGAGTCAGGGCTGAATGGAACATCACCCAGACCACAGGGACAAAAGGAGCCCCAGTCGGAGCTGTAGCGGCAGCAGCATCAGTAGTCACGCCTCCGCTTACAATGACCTGCTCCAGTGCCTCAAACTGGAGGACAGTATGCCTTCCATCAAGAATGCCATTCTCACAATCCAGGTATAGTATGAGAACGACGTGTCATCATGGGGTATGGTAAGTTAATGAATGTTCTACAGACCTTGTGAGATCCATTTTGCTGCAAAACTATCAATTATATCTGCAGTGAAGAAGGCTAGGCAATCTAACAAATGTAAAATAAATTCTCACAATAAAACTCATTGTCTTTTCTATTTGTTCCATAGGCCAATAACTTCAGCAGAGAAATCCAGAGCAGCAGTATTCCAGGTTGGCCAGAAGACAGGAATTTCTTCAAGTTCCAGATGGGCCTAATCCAGTCAGTGGACAGGAAGTTTCCCAGATGAGACAGCAGGAAACTGACAGCAATCTCCTCTCCCACGAGAGAGTGGGCTGTGATTTCTTCTGGCTGCAGGACACTAGGGAGGTATTGCCTGTTCAGAAACCGGAGGAGGTTGAGGATGAGGAGGACTTTCTTTATGGGAATGAGGATAACCAGGCAAAACAACGCCCTGCCACCCTACCTTTTGCACAGTCCACAACCATTACCCAGCAAAGCTATGCAGAGGTCTCACCGGCAGGCCCTCCTTACGATCAAAGCATGCCTCTGTTCGGGAACCATGGTGAAATCCAGGACTTCAAGTTGCCTCTTCCACTGGTCCAGTTCAATGTGAGGCCTGAATCGAGGGTACAGCCTGTCCCTGCTCCTGATGTGAAACCTGCCCCCACTGTGAAGGAGTGTGAGAAGATCAAGACCATGCTGAAAACCATTGGGCTGAATCTCAGAGATCAGTAAGTTGATGATCAAGCTGCAGCAGCAGACGGATGGGAAGATGCCAGAGCAGAAGGATGGGAAGATACCGGAGCAGAAGCAGGAGGAGAAACTGGCGTTACCAGCACCAATGCTGCCTCTTCCTCTTGTAGCTGGGGAATCACAGGAGCCCAGACTGGCCTCGCCAGCACTTGGAACAGCACCAATACGACAAGCACTGGAGTCTTTATAGTCCATTATTAAAGGTGAGAGCAGTCTATATACAACACATTCACTCTTACAGGAAACATGTGAATCTATATTACTTACCTGACTAATTGCATTTCACTTGCTTTCTTAGCAACAAGGGAGAAAAGTGCCGAGAGTGATCCACATGATAGCAACCATTCCCAGAGGATTTCAGGCAAACAAAAGGTAATTTACCTGGCAGTATCATTCCAATCACACTCTTTTCTCTGAGATAAAACTAATTATTGCTGATGATAATTACTCCTGATGTACAGTATCAGTCAAAAGTTTGGATACAACAATAATTCCAGGGTTTTTATTTATTTGTACATAGTAGAATAAAAGTGAAGACATCAACACTATGAAATAACACATGGCATCATGTAGTAACCAAAAAAGTGTTAAACAAATCAAATATATTTTATATTTCAGATCCTTCAAAGTAGCGACCCTTTGGCTTGATGACAGCTTTGCACACTCTTGGCATTCTCTCAACCAGTTTCATGAGGAATGCTTTTCCAACAGTCTTGAAGGAGTTCCCACATACGCTGAGCACTTGTTGGCTGCTTTTCCTTCACTCTGCTGTCCAACTCATCCCAAACCATCTCAATTAGGTTGAGGTTGGTGATTGTGGAGACCAGGTCATCTGATCCATCACTCTCCTTGGTCAATTGCCCTTACACAGCCTGGAGGTGAGTTTTGGGTCCTTGTCTTGTTGAAAAACAAATGATAGTCCCACTAAGCGCAAATGAGATGGGATGGCGTATCGCTGCAGAATGCTGTGGTAACCAAGCTGGTTAAGTGTGCCTTGAATTCAAAATAAATCCCCCGACAGTGTCACCAGGAAAGCACCAGTACACCACCTCCTCCATGCTTCACGATGCGAGCCACACATGCAGAGATATTCCCTTCACCTAATCTGCATCTCACAAAGACACAGCGGTTGGAACCAAAAATCTCAAATTTGGACACATCAGACCAAAGGACAGATTTCCACTGGTCTAATGTCCATTGCTCGTGTTTCTTGGCCCAAGCAAGTCTCCTCTTCTTATTGGTGTCCTTTAGTAGTGGTTTCTTTGCAGCAATTCGACCATGAATGCCTGATTCACACAGTCTCCTCTGAACAGTTATTTTCGATGTCTGTTACATGAACTCTCCGAAGCATTTAATTGGGCTGCAATCTGAGGTGCAGTTAACTCTAATGAACTTGTCCTCTGCAGCAGAGGTAACTCTGGGCCATCCTTTCCTGTGGTGGTCCTCATGAGAGCCAGTTTCATCATAGTGCTTGAGAGTTTTTGCAACTGCATTTGAAGAAACTTTGAAAGTTCTTGAAATTTTCCGGGTTGACTGAACTTCATGTCTTAAAGTAATGATGGACTGTCATTTCTCATCTTGTCATTATATGGACTTGGTCTTTTACCAAATAAGGCTATCTTCTGTTTACCACCCCTACCTTGTCACAACACAACTGATTGGCTCAAACGCATTAAGAAGAAAATAAATTCCACAAATGAACTTTTAACAAGGCACACCTGTTAATTGAAATGCATTCCATTTGCCTACCTCATGAAGCTGATTGAGAGAATTCCAAGAGTGTGCAAAGCTCCCATCAACACAAAGGGTGTCTACTTTCAAGAATCTGAAATATAAAATATATTTTGATTTGGTTAACACAATTCCATGTGTTATTTCATAGTTTTGATGTACAAATAAAGAAAAGCCCTTAGGTGTGTCCAAACTTTTGACTGGTACTGTATGTTGTGTACAGTATGTTGTGATGTGTAAACTGTAAAAAACTGCATTTTAATATTCTGATGAAATAGGACTTTCTAGAGCAAAGATGACCATGCGAGTCAGAGGAGATCGAGACAGGACCAAATTAAAAGGAAAGAGACTCTTGTGAAGAAACTGGAGGAATTTCTAAAGCAGGATGGTACATTATTATTCATTATAGACCCATCTTTTCTGTCTACATAATTTAAGCATTATTTGTTGATTCTATCATTACTTGCAAATAGAATGACTCTTAAATGCCTTTTCACTACTATATTTTTCAGGGTCTAGCTTTTTAATTCCTGTCATCAGGTTCTACTGCCAGAAGTGTGAGGAGTTCTTTGAAGACATGACCACTGCTGAGAGCCACGCAGCAACCCATCGGTGGAATGAGATTAGCATGGCAAGTACTTTTTTTAACCTTTATTTAACTAGCAGCTATAAAAAAAATACAAAAAATACAGTTGAAGTCGGAATTTTACATACACGTTAGCCAAATACATTTAAACTCAGTTTTTCACAATTCCTGTCATTTAATCCAAGTAAAAATTCCCTGTCTTAGGTCAGTTAGGATCACCACTTTATTTTAAGAATGTGAAATGTCAGCATAATAGTAGAGAGAATGATTTATTTCAGCTTTTATTTCTTTCATCACATTCCCAGTGGGTCAGAAGTTTACATACACTCAATTCGTATTTGATAGCATTGCCTTTAAATTGTTTAACTTGGGTCAAATGTTTTGGGTAGCCTTCCACAAGCTTCCCAGAATAAGTTGGGTGAATTTTGGCCCATTCCACCTGACAGAGCTGGTGTAACTGAGTCAGGTTTGTAGGCCTCCATGCTCGCGCACACTTTTTCAGTTCTACCCACAAATTTTCTATAGGATTGAGGTCAGGGCTTTGTAATGGCCACTCCATTACCTTGACTTTGTTATCCTTAAGCCATTTTGCCACAACTTTGGAAGTATGCCTGGGGTCATTGTCAATTTGGAAGACCCATTTGCGACCAAGCTTTAACTTCCTGACTGATGTCTTGAGATGTTGCTTCAATTTATCCACATAATTTTCCCACCTCATGATGCCATCTATTTTGTGAAGTGCACCAGTCCTTCCTGCTGCAAAGCACCCCCACAACATGATGCTGCCACCCCCGTGCTTCACGGTTGGGATGGTGTTCTTCGGCTTGGAAGCCTCCGCCTTTTTCCTCCAAACATAACGATGGTCATTATGCCCAAACAGTTCTAACGGAGGGTCAGTTTTATCAACTTTTCTCCAATACTATAGAGCCATTACCATGTCGATCAATGCTTGAATAGAAACCTAGTTCACACCCCCGATTTTGACGTCAACACAGTCGCTACAGTCCCATTAGTTTTCTTTGTAGCCTCGTTTGAATGTTGCGGTTGTGCACATTTGTACGGAATGTGGCGAGTTTGCATTAGCTAGCTTACGTGTAATAACGCTTCACTAATGCAGTTATCAAATGTGGCAGGACACAATGAAGGTGGCTTCGGCAGAGTAGACAACCGACTCAATCAGAAAGTTGAGCAGGTAAAGACAATTTTGACTAGCTATCCACGGTAACAGCTAGCTACAAAATTAACAGTAATAATGGTTTGTTACTGTTTTGGAATCTGTTCAATTTTGTTTGCTGGTATTTGAGTAACCAGAGCGGACAATATGTTGACATTTCTTCAATGGCAGAAGACCTTCAGAGACTCCACAGGTGAGGTTTGTCATAATTTCCCCCTGTACTCTTTCCACAGCTTTGCCTTTCTGAACACCTTCAGGGTTTATGCACATAAATAAAGGTTAAATAAAATAAATAATAAAATAATATTGTACCCTCAGAATGGACTATGGCAGGCGAAACAAGACTGCATTCAGGATTCAGGTGGAAAAAGGTCAGCAAAAACCTTTTCTTCATACAGATAATCAATCTATTATTTGACTTCGGAAGCCATTTTTGATAGTTTAATAATGCCACTGACGATCACAATGTTCTCTTGCCTTTTGGTGAAAGTATGTTAGCCTGTCTCTCCGAGAGAAAACCAGATATTGTTATTCTCGCTTCCTTTTCCCTTCTAGTCCATGGAGTGATATGCGATGAATCTGGAATGACAGATCTGGAGAACAAGCACTTAGCCAAGAGAGCCAAACACAGTCAGAAGGATGCTGGGTAAGGTGAGTGGCGTGACTAAACTGTTCATATTCTGGTCTTTTACAGTGATGGCAGCAGTAACTCGGATGACATGAGGACCTTCCCGAACAACTGGTACATAATCCTCTACTACCTCTTCCCATAGAATTAATTTGTCAGGTGTACCATCATTAGCTGTTGCTTATTACCATGTAATATAATAAATGGCAAAGAGCTTCAAGATGATATGCTAATAGACTAAACTTGTTTTTCCTTCTGATTATCCCTTGCCTGACCAGCCCATCAACCTCATGAATAGCTCCCTAATGTCCCTGTACAAGAAGGGTAACCCAGAGAGTGGGACTTCTCCCAAGAGGGAACAGTCTGCATCAGACAGCCCTGCCCAGGCTCAGTCCACCCCTCATAGTTGTTGGCACCAAGGTGTCTGCAGGGGGGTGGTTCAAAAACAAGGGCAGAGGCCCGGAGCAGGACAGCATCCTCATTGACCTGTGCAAAGAGGAGGCAGCCAGTCCTGCAGGAAATGAATGTCTTACAGCTTCCTATGCTGTCTTTCATCAGTTGTGGATTGCTACATGTCTCTTTGTCTCACAATTTGCTATAACAATTTGAATGCTTCTATTGACTTCACCAGAAGCAGACAAATGTCTCAATGCTCGAGCCTGAGAAGAAATTTAAAAAAGGCCAATTAAAAAAAAAATCGAAACATCAGAAAGCGGGAGTTTCAAAGCAAAATGCTGGCGACAGAGGCCAGTATCATTAACAAGAAAGGTAAAGGCTGCTTCCCACCTTACTTTGCTGATGTTTAAGAAGTCTAACATTGTAGTCAGTCAAGGATACAAACAATATACAGCAAACAGTTGAACATGTCAAGACATTTTACATTATCACTTGAAGTCAGAATGGTGTGTGTTTTATAAACTATAAGTTGTCCTCTGATTGTTCTAGCGATGACAAAATCCATTGAGCTACAGTATTCTACATTAAAGTTTGAAGATGTTGGCGGCAATGAAGACACATTGGCGGTACACTTGTTACATTGACATCTTTATTTTAGTGTTTTGTTTGCTTAGCTGTGGAAGCTCATTTAGATGTATCCAGGGTTGTGTTTTGACGCAGTAGAGATGATACCTGAACTTGTCCAATAAGAATGCTCGTATTCATTTCCCATTTCAAAGCATTTTGCTACATTGTATTCTACTGAACATGATGACCCAGGCGCTGAACCATAATGGCTTGTAGATTGAATTCCTGTCTGGCTCTTTGTAACTGTAGGAGGTGTGCAAGCTGCTGATCCATATGCGTCACCCAGAGGTGTACAAGCAGCTGGGGGTTGTCCCTCCACGGGAGTTTCTGCTCCATGGCCCCCTGGCTGTGGAAAGACCCTCCTGGCCCAGCCTGTGGTTGGTGTGATTCTGGATCAAGGTTATTTCAGATGTTTCACCTAGTTGGCTCAGGGATTTGAGCCAGCAACCTTTCAGTTACTGGCCCAACGCTCCTATCCGCTTGGCTACCTGCCATTATCATAGTTATTTTTTATTTCTGTTAAATTTGGGATTTTTACTTGCAGTTTTGTTTGTTAGTTTTCAGACCTGGTTTGCTAGTTTTTATTTAGTTTAAGTTGTATAAAAATATTTATATTTCGTTTTTATATTATTTAGTGTTAGGGATAGAAAGCAGGCATGGGAGGCTACGCTAGTCATTTGTGTTGAATCATTTTTTGGGGATGTCACTTCGCAACTGGTTGCAGTAATACAAGGTGACGGGTCAGGTTATAGGCTTGATTTTATAATTTTAAACCCATCTCAATGTGACGTGGATTTTAAAGGAATAGTCTGTGAGAGAGAGACTGATGTAAAAAAATATGGTGGAAGTAAAACGGGTCCTGTGCTGCTAACAGTATAGCTTCTTTCCCTGTCACCATACTGGGCTCAAACCAGTGGTCCTCTGCTCGTAGACACACGTGACCGTCCTACTTGACAACATACCAACCGTTTGAGCTATCGAAAAATATCTTAATTCAATAGCTCATCGGCGACATTTCAAGCTAGCTGTGCAGTGCGCCTACGGTACATTCTTAACTCCGTTACATTCACTTCTTTTAAACTCACTACACAGCGAGCGACCCCAGCCGTTGAGCTGAGCCCAACAGCCGATTTGGGTCATGGCACCAGTGAAATAAATGGACGTCAGTGTGCTGCTACTCAGTTATTTATTTCACTCATATTATTATCTATCCTGATGCCTAGTCACTTTACCCTCCCTTCATGTACATATCTACCTCAAATACCTACCTCGTACCCCTTTGATCCCCATTGATCTGGTGCTGGTACTCGTAGCTCCATTGTGTATTTTATTTATTCCTCTTGTTACTATTTTAAACTCTGCATTGTTGGGAAGGGCTCGTAAGCAAGCATTTTACGGTAAAGTCTACAACAGTTGTATTAGACTCATGTGACAATTTGATTATCTTGACAACGTACCAACCGTTTGAGCTATCGAAAAATACCTAATCGATAGCTCCATCGGCAACATTACAAGCTAGCTGTGGCGTGAGCTTATGGTACGTTCTTAACTTTGTTACAGAGCAAAACTCTTTCGCCCATGTTTACACCAATCCACTGCTTTTTAACTTTAGTAGAAAAGGCAGAATCTAGTAGGCAACCTACAGACCTTTTTTTGTCTTTCTGTTATCTAGTGATCGCTAGTAATAGGGATGCACAAGCTAGGCCTATTTGAAACATTGCCATCTCCCAGACACATTTTACCTGCCAGATTCAGTAACTAGACAATCTTCAAAAAGCTTAGGTTTTTGGCTGAAGTTTAGAAAAAATCTAATTTAACATAATTCATGATGGATTTTAGTTAGTTTTGTAGTCAAGTGTAATAGTTTTAGTTTTTCAAACGGGTTTGTTCATTATTTTGTTTTAATTCTTTTTTTGTTTACTATAATAACCTTGGTCTGAATGTTGATTTAATTTTTTTCTCACTACTGTGCAAAACCTGTTTTTTGGTAGCACTTTTACACATTTCCTGGAAAAATCTACAAATAATATAGTGGTTTCTAGGTGACTTATTAATTCCCTCTGCGTTACCAGGAAATGGAGTTGCCCTTGCTGAAGGTGTCTGCGCCAGAGCTGGTGTCTGGGGTGTCAGGGGAGTCTGAGCAGAAGCTGTGGTAAGTGTCACTCCTAAGTAGGGCTGACACCATTTAGTCGATTGTTTGGTGGATAGGCTTTTGGTCGAGCAGTCGCAAATATACAGTGTATCCGGAAAGTATTCAGACCCCTTGACTTTTCCAAAATGCATTACATAATTTTTCCTATCAGTCTACACACAATACCCCATAATGATGAAGCAAAAACAGGTTGACATTTTTGCAAATGTATATTAAAAAAATATATATTTTACATAAGTATTCAGACCCTTTACTCAGTACTTTGTTGAAGCACCTCTGGTAGCAATTACAGCCTTGACTCTTCTAGGGTATGACGCTACAAGCTTGGCACACCTGTATTTGGGGAGTTTCTCCCATTCTTCTCTGCAGATCCTCTCAAGCTCTGTCAGGTTGGATGGAGATCGTCACTGCACAGCTATTTTCAAGTGTCCAGAGATGTTAGATTGGGTTCAAGTCCGGGCTCTGACTGGGCATCTCAAGGACATCGAGACTTGTCACGAAACCACTCCTGCCTTGTCCTGTTGGAAGGGGAACCGTCACCCCAGTCTGAGGTCCTGAGCGCTTTGGAGCATGTTTTCATCAAGGATCTCTCTGTACTTTGCTCCGTTCATCATTCCCTTGATCCATTCAGGCTAAAGAGTTCAATATTGGTTTCAGACCAGAGAATCTTGTTTCTCATGGTCTGAGAGTCTTTAGGTGCCTTTGGCAAACTCCAAGCAGGCTGTCATATGCCTTTTACTGAGGAGTGGCTTCTGTCTGGCCACTAGTGTAAAGGCTTGATTGGTGGAGTGCTGCTGAGATGGTTGTCCTTCTGGAAGGTTCTCCCATCTACACAGAGGAACTCTGGAGCTCTGTCAGAATGACCATCGGGTTCTTGGTCACCTCCCTGACCAAGGCCCTTTCCCCCCCGATTGCGCAGCTTAGCTGGGAGGCCAGCTCTAGGAAGAGTTTGGTGGTTCCAAACTTCTTCCATTTTAAGAATGGCGGAGGCCATTGTGTTCTTGGGGACCTTCAATGCTGCAGTTTTTTGTTACCCTTCCCCAGATCTGTGCCTTGACACAATCCTGTCTCAGTGCTCTACGGACAATTCCTTCAACCTCATGGCTTGGTTTTTGCTCTGACATGCACTGTCAACTGTGAGACCTTATATATAGACAGGTGTGTGCCAAATCATGTCCAAATCATGTCCAATCAATTGAATTTACCACAGGTGGACTCCAAGTTGTAGAAACATCTCAAGGATGATTAATGGAAACAGAATGCACCTGAGCTCAATTTCGAGTCTCAAAGTTCCAACTCTCGGAAGCAAGATGTTTCGTTGTTGTTGGGGAAAGCCCTACTCCTGAGACCTTACTGTCAAGCTGCTACACAGGTTTTTAAATTTCATTTTACAGCTAACTGTGGCTTTTTTTAAGGACCGCTTGCTGAGACTAACAATTCTGGTCCTTTTACCCTTGCAGACCAGCTCCCCATGCATCCTGTTCATTGATGAGATTGATGCCATCACTCCTAAGAGAGATGGCATCCAAGGACATGGAGAGATGGATTGTTTCTCAGCTGCTCACTTGCATGGATGGTGAGAGATGCTAGTGGAATACATTTGTTGATTTCATCATTTCAGTTTGTTGATAGGAATATCTCAGTTTTTAGTACTTATGATAAAAATATCAATATGACATATTTTGTTGGCAGGCTTGGGAGAGGATCAATTCACGTTCTCTGGTACTTTTGGTTGACGTTCATCGTCCCTTCACTCATCGATATGTTCCTCCAGACCTGAACTCTTTAGCTGTCACAGCCCAGGTGATGGTTATTGGTGCCACCAATCGGCCAGGCTCTCTGGACCCAGCGCTGCTCCGGGCTGGACGCTTTGACAAAGAAATCTGTATGGGGATATCTGACGAAGCAGCTCGTCTCAAGTGAGTGGGCTTGTCTCCTATAATAATAGTGATGTTGACAAGAATGTGGTTGCTAGCTCTGGTGTTGCAACTGTAAGTCACCCGCCATGTGTTGATTCCTGCTCTTAGAATTCTGAAGACCCTTTGTCAGAAGCTGAAGCACCCTGAGGACTTTGACTACCGGCAGCTGGCCCGCCTGACCCCTGGGTATGTGGGAGCTGAACTCATGGCGCTGTGCCGCGAGGCCGCCATGAGCGCCGTCGACAGGGTCCTGCTGGAGATGCAGGACAAGAACCAGGGGCTGGTCCCCAAGGCAGAGGGGAGAGGAGAGTCAGAAGGGCCTCAGGGCACATGTCCTCTCCAAAAGGGCCCAGAGGTCCAGGAAGGAGCAGGTGATGAGAGCTGTCAGGCTTTAGCAGACACAGAAAATCAGGAGATGACAGACCTAATCAACGTACCACGAGAGATGAGCAGCAGCCTCTGGCCACAGAGACAATCTTCAGGGTGATATATTTGACTCCATTAAGCGTAGACTAGTTGTGTTTTTCACCAGGGCAGAATGCTGTACATAGTATGGGATCTACTATTCCCTCTGACCATTAAGGTGGAATGTTCACCAGATTCAGTGGTGTGAAAATGTTCCACTTCTGTCTTTACCACCAGGGGGAGCTGTGTCACCTGCTGTCTCTGCTGAAGAGCAGTGAATCTCTGTCTGAGGAACAGATGGCTGGCCTGTGCATCCTCATGTCAGACTTCCAGGGCTCACTGGCCAGCGTGCAGCCCTCTGCCAAGAGTGAAGGCTTCGCCACGGTGCCAGACGTCACCTGGAAGGATGTGGGGGCCCTGCATGACATCCGCGAAGAGCTCACCATGGCCATCCTGGTGGGTATCGCCTCGATAGGCCTGAAACAAAATATCTAATATGTTGGGCTCAGTGTTAGCCACTGCGCACCAACATATTAAGATTTAGACTTAATTTGAGCCAGGAGTTTTTCTGGTCAGGTCACATGGTCAGGAAAAACTCCTTGCCTCCTCCTTAAAGTATAATTGACCAGTTCCTTTGCTCTTGTAGTCTCTAAGTTGGTCAAGTTCAATATCAAACTATCGTGGTTAGCTCTTTAAGAAACATTAAACCATCTACTCTAAAAGTATAACACCATACAGCAATTGTCCCCACCCTAGAAGGTCATCAGAACAAAGGAAAATACCTGTTATGAGCATGTCATTTAGATCAATAGGGATTGACAGTGGGAACTTAACCATGTATAATTGGCTTCCTCACCAACAACATGGTAGTTTGACTCAACTGCTATGATTTGAATAAGTAGCAACACAAGGAACCATATGTCCTCTTTGGGTTCATTTAACAACTGCATGATGTCAGTCAATTTGGCACATTGTAAATGGGGCCGGGACGATACCATTATCTATATATTTTTTCCATGACAAAAATTAAAACAAGCTGTCCGAACTCATTGGTTCTTTATAAACCTGCTGTATTTAAAGTATTGTTTGGAAAATACATTTGACTCTGGATGACAACATAATGGTGTTTGTTTCTAACATTAGGGCTGTTTTCCTAAAGAAGTTAGTGTTTTGTCAGCTTGCTACAATACTAACGAGTATAGTGGTACTAGTATCATCTCGTCCCTAATTGTAAATGTTATACATACATAAAAAATTGTATGACAGGCCTTTTAAATCTATCTAGCTCTAAACACCAGATTCAGACTGGATTGTGGTAGGGTGTATTTCAAATTTTATTTGTCACATGCGGAGACTACAACAGGTGTGGTAGACCTTACAGTGAAATGCTTACTTACAAACCCTTAACCAACAATGTAGTTTTAAGAGAAATAAGTGTTAAAAGTATTTACTAAAATAAACTGAAGTAAAAAATAAATAAGAAAAATAACAAATAATTAAGTAGCAACAATAAAATAACAGTAGCGAGGCTATATACAGGGTGTACTGGTGTGAGGGCACAGGTTAGTCAAGGTAATTGAGATAATGTGTACATGTAAGTAGAGGTAAAGTGACTACGCATGGATAATAAACAGAGTAGCAGCAGCGTAAAAATGGGGGTGGGGGGACAATGCAAATAGTCCTGGTAGCATGCCAGCATTCATTCAATGTTGTTGACATCAGAAGGAATGCTGTGGTAGTGTGCTGTTTAGATGAATAAGGGCAGTGTGTGTGTAACTTTGTGTGTGTCCATAGGCCCCTGTGCGTTCTCCTGAGCAGTTCAAAGCTCAGTGCTCCTGCAGGGGTGTTGCTAGCTGGGCCTCCAGGCTGTGGAAAGACCCTGCTGGCCAAGGTACCATTTGCCAGCTGCTAAAATAAGTAGAATGTTGAAGGCTTGTTTTAAGTAATTAATCATTTAAAACAGTATACCATTTTCTCTTATTTCAGGCTGTTGCCAATGAGTCTGGACTTAACTTCATCTCTGTCAAGGGGCCAGAGTTGCTGAACATGGTGAGACGTTCAGCTATACAGATTCCTGGAGTGCCTCGACGTCACTCTTTTCCCTGTGACCCTTTGCCCTGTCCAGTAATATTGCCTCTGTGTTGGTAGATCTGCTGAAATGTATATTTGTAACTGAAGTGCCCCACTGAAATCAATAGCATCGCCGTAGCTCTCGAAAGCGTTCTCACAGAGAGCAGGCTTAATTGATCCAACAGCCTTTTTCTTAACCTTTATTTAACCTTTATTTAACTAGGCAAGTCGGTTAAGAACAAATTCTTATTTTCAATGACGGCCTAGGAACAGTAGGTTAAGTGCCTGTTCAGGGGCAGAACGACAGATTTGTACCTTGCAAGTTCAAACCCCCGAGCTGACAACCTTCCGGTTACTAGTCCAACGCTCTAACCACTAGGCTACCCTGCCGCCACCAAAAAAGTATTGTGAATTATTTACTTGGAGAGGGCTCCCGTTACCTGTAGTCACAGACATCAATAACCTTAATTGGCATTACATCAGATACCTTTCACACTGGGAGGTAAGATTCCTAACTCATGCCCACTGACTTTATATAATGTGAAGTAAAACACAAAGGATCCTGGGGACCTGAATTATTATCTTTGCATTATGTAGCTAAGACATTTTTGCGTCTCTTTTATTCAACCTGTGCGTTTCGACATGAGCTGGACATCGTTGTGTCTCTTGTCCCTCCGTAGGTCGGAGAGAGCGAGAGATGAGATTGACTCACTGTGCCCCTGCCGCTCCGGGCATGCGGTGAGAGGAGCCAATAATCCGCAATCTGATGGTCACCATCGTGTGAATGGAGGTGGATGAGAATAGTATTGTTGACATGTGGGTGATGGTGGCGGTGTGTCCTCAGTCTGGAGCCAGTGTCCGTGTGGTCAACCAGCTGCTTACTGAGCTGGACGGACTGGAGACAAGGCGGCAGGTCTTCATCATGGCGGCTACCAACAGACCAGGAGGACGTCTGGCATAATTTCACTCCCTCACTGACATGGATATTCACAAAGATTATTATTCAGTGTTTTGGGGTATGATTATATTGACACATGTACAGTTTTGTATACTTGTATGAAGCTACAATCAAAATCCTTGAAGTTATTCACCATTATTGACGCTGTCCCTGTAGATTTATTGACCCTGCTGTGCTGAGACCAGGCCGTCTGGACAAGACCCTGTATGTGGGCCTCCCACCTCCATCAGACCGACACGCCATCTTACTCACCATCACCAGGGTAACGTGGAATGCCATGGATGGAAGCTCACGATGTAAATGGTCCATGAGCCTCTCATAATGTTTGTTGCTGGGAGAAGGGTTGTTTCGTGATTACTGTGTCTGGCATAGGGGGGAAGCAAACATCATTTGGAGCAGGACGTGAGTCTGGAACAAATTGCCCGTGACATGCACAGTGACTGCTTTGCGCGAGTGTCCCACAGAAGGAAGG
The DNA here is from genome assembly GCF_045791955.1 of Oncorhynchus clarkii lewisi. Taxonomy (NCBI): domain Eukaryota; kingdom Metazoa; phylum Chordata; class Actinopteri; order Salmoniformes; family Salmonidae; genus Oncorhynchus; species Oncorhynchus clarkii. The sequence continues at coordinate 10,316,847 of NC_092169.1, forward strand.
AGAGAGCAAAATGCATCTAAACCTGTCTGTCTGCTCCACCGGGAGAAATAAAACCCACTCCCTTTGAACACCCTGATGATTTTGTTAGAGATGTTCACGCCGCCTTCCTCAACACAGTGGCTATAATAACACAGTGGATATGATGTGTTTCAGCGTATGTGTAATGTGTGTCTGTGTTCCATGCAGTGGGGCAGACCTGTCTGCGTTGGTGAGGGAAGCCTCTGTCAATGCTCTGAGAGCCTACCTCCTGACTCAACCCAACCCATCTTACACAGGTAATACTGGCCTAAAGACATCTAGGTCCTCTCTGCCTCTTTACTCTTGTTATTGTTTTATGGAACACTGCAAACTTGGTTTACTGCTCACATGCATTTCCCCATGTCTGCCATTTAGAAAGCTGGATTTCTGTTTACAATGCTTTCTAAGGCAAGATAAGCCAAGGTCATAGCAATTGTACAGTATCCTCCACCAGGGATTTGCGCTATTAGCCTCAAGGTCACCAGTCCACTTCCTCTCCGTCTGAGTCTGTACTTATTAACCCCTCAGGTCATAGCTACTCCAACGGCCCTGTGGCCGACATCAGGGTCAGCAAGCAGAACTTTGAGGACGCCTTCAAGAAAGTACGGCCGGTCTGTGTCTAAAAAGGTGAGATGCATTGGGACATGGACATATGAATGACTGCACAGACATGCAAGGGGAAGAAATGGCACAGCAGCCATTTTGGGAGGGGGTATGGATGACCACACACCATAGCAGTCAAATCTCCTGCACTGTCATCATTTATCCAGTGAGTGACTCGCCTCGAATCCAAATCGATTAGACAAGTAATTATGTCCCCAGTGAGTGTGTTTCTGGTAATGGCTTGTTGAGTTGCCTCGGTCATCCTTAGGATCAGCATTCCTAAATGTGGTCATTAACAATGGATGATCACATTATTCCCACACAGCCTCAGGGGGTTTGTGGACTATGGGGAACTAACTGTTCCGTAATTACTATTTCCATCCCTATTTGCATACAGATGTACATCTTTATGTTTTGCCCTATTTTCTCCCCAATTTCGTGGTTTCTAATTGGTAGTCTTGTCTCATTGCTGCAACTCTCATACGGACACGGGAGAAGCGGCATACTCCGAAACACAACCCAACCGAGCCGCACTGCCCACTTAACCCGGAAGCCAGCCGCACCAATGTGTCGGAGGAAACACCGTACGCCTGGCAACCGTACACCTGGCAGCGTGCCCTGCACCCGGCCCACCACAGGAGTCACTAGTGTGCGATAGGACAAGGACATCCCTGCCGGCCAAACCCTCCACTAACCAAGACGACGTTGGATCAATTGTGCGCCTGGACTTGAACCCAGAATCTCTAGTGGCACAGCTAGCACTGCCTTAGACCACTGCGCCATTCGGGAGGCCCATACAGATGTAAATTAAGCCCAAAGTAAACATGGTCTAGCCTGTGGTCATACAATGAATTTGTGTGCTTTTTATTTACACGCTGTGTTTTAGCCGAGAGGGACAACTGGGAGCTCTCCAGCAGGTGGTGTTTTTTCATTTTTGTTGTATGGAGGTCAATGAGTGTAGAAAAAAATATTTATAAAAATAAAATGGAATGGCTTATTTGATCGAATATAAGTGTCGCAATGATTAGGTTGTTACAAGTGTACTGATATAAGTAGGTCACATGGCATCCTAGCGACATCAAGAAATAAAGGGTTTTTATCGGAGTTCCACCTGGTTACCAGAGTTATAAACACCGCCTATTTTTTACATTTATATTTTTTTAATGTAATTTTTAACCAAACATTAACCACACTGCTACCCGTATGCTTAACATTAAATTAAAACCAAAAAGCATTAACAAAAAATTATGATAATGAATTTCTGTCTGTGGTAACTAATGGAAACCGTTGTGCCTGTTGTTCAAAAGCGAACCTACCGCTCATTGGCTAGAATCGTCCCACCTGATCTTGCCTCCTTCCGACTGCCTTCCATTTTTGAATACATTTATTTTCATTGTTGGAGTGGTCACTAGACTATCTGGTCAATATAATGGATACTCTGTGGTTTTAGGGACCACCCGCTGTAGACGCGTCTTTCTTTTTCCCAACGCAGTTAAGCCAAAACCACTCCCCGTTATTCAGAGGGGCGTTCTACAACCCTTTGAGCACTCTGCAAGTACGGAAGTGAATATCACGTAGCTCGAAATTTTCGTCACTGATTAATAACATTTGCCCTTGTATTTCAAGTTTACTGAGCTAGCCGTTAACGCTCAAAGACAGATTCTATGGCTGTAGCATAGCGTATTCGACTGAATGATTAGCTAATCAATATTTGAGAAATTATGAATAATAAGCATTTGCTTTTACCTGATAATAGACTACTAATGATAATAAAACAACATCTAGTAACGTTAAGTAGCCTAGGTTAATTTAGCTGACCTTCAGTTGAGGGAATTATCTTGAGACATTTTTACAACTCATTGAAACTCTGAATATAAATACATCTGCAAATGTTACCAAACATGATGATGATACTAGGCCTGCATTACGGTAGGCAGCTAATTGTTAAATTACACTTTCCATCCTTACCTTGGAAGGTCACTGTCTCTGCACTGATCGTCTGTGAGTGAGACAACGCTAGTTAGCCAATGGGAGCGTAGTAGGACATCTCTCAGAATAACGGGGCGTGGTTTTGGGGGGAGAGAGAGAAAATCATAAGGATTTTTAATGATTTAAACAAATGCACTTTATTGTCCCCTCTCTATAGGACCAGCATATGTATGAGCAGCTAAAGGAATCTCTTATGAGGATTTGACCACATTTTGACTATATTAACTTTTTGGAGGATTGCTGTTTTCTAATCCAAACCATGTTTTATAAAACATTTTATGAAAGAGTAAACCTTATGAATTATGTTAAAAATATGTATACTTATTTTCCACCACAATTTGCAAATAAATTCATTAAAAATCCTACAATGTGATTTTCTGGATTTTTTTTCTCATTTTGTCTGTCATAGTTGAAGTGTACCTATGATGAAAATTACAGGCCTCTCTCATCTTTTTAAGTGGGAGGACTTGCACAATTGGAAGCTGACGAAATACTTTTTTGCCCCACTGTATACCCAAGATCCACCACAATCTTACATCTGTAAACTGATCTTCCATGAGACAATTACCTCTCTCCTTTTACACCCAGGCTGACAGTAAATGACTCATACTAGGGACAATGTAAGGTCGTGAATCAGGTCAACACCTGCAAGGCTGCGGGGCCCAATGGTATTCCAGGGTGCATTCTCAGAGCATGCGGAGAACAGTTGACAGGCATATTCACAGTCATTTTCAACCTCTCCTTGTCCCAGTCTGTAATTCCCTCACGTTTTACGATGACCACCACCATTCCGGTTCCCAAGAACTCTTAAGGCTTCATGCTGCAATGACTAATACCATGTAGCACTCACATCTGTAATCATCAAATTTTATTGGTCACATACATGGTTAGCAGATGTTATTGTGAGTGTAGCAAAATGCTTGTGCTTCTAGTTCTGACAGTGAAGCAATATCTAATAAGTAATCTAACAATTCCACAACAACTACCTAATACACACATCTAAGTAAAGGAATGGAATAAGAAAATATAAATATATGGATGAGCAATGACCGAGTGGCATAGGCAAGATGCAATAGATGGTATGAAATACAATAAATACATATGAGATGAGTAATGCAAGATATGTAAACATTATTAAAGTGCCATTATTAAAGTGACTAGTGATCCATTTATTAAAGTGGCCAATGATTGTCTGTATGTAGGCAGCAGCGTCTCTGTGTTAGTGATGGCTGTTAAACAGTCTCATGGCCTTGAGATAGAAGCTGTTTTTCAGTCTCTCGGTCCCAGCTTTGATGCACCTGTACTGACCTCGCCTTCTGGACGGTAGAGGGGTGAACAGGTAGTGGCTCGGGTGGTTGTTGTCCTTGATCTTTTTGGCATTCCTGTGAAATCGGGTGCTGTAGGTGTCCTGGAGGGCAGGTAGATTGCCCGCGATGTGTTGTTCAGACCGCACCACCCTCTGGAGAGCCTTGCGGTTGTGGGCGGTGCAGTTGCCGTATCAGGCAATAATACAGCCCGACAGGATAATCTCAATTGTGCATCTGTAAGAGTTTGTGAGGGTTTTAGGTGACAAGTCAAATGTCTTCAGCCTCCTGTCTGTGTGGATGGACCACACTCCGAGGGCCCTCTCCTCCTCCCTATAGGCTGTCTCATCATTGTTGGTGATCAAGCCTACTACTGTTGTGTCGTCTGCAAACTTGATGATTGGGAGTACAGAACAGGGAGTACAGGATGGGGCTGAGCATACACCCTTGTGGGGCCCCAGTGTTGAGGCTCAGTGAGCCTGGGGGCGGCCCATTAAAGTCCAGGACCCAATTGCACAGGGCGGGGTTGAGACCCAGGGCCTCAAGCTTAATGATGAGCTTGGAGGGTACTATGGTGTTGAATGCTGAGCTGTAGTCAATGAATAGCAAAATATTTTTTTTTTACCCCGTGGTAATTTTTTTTTATTTTGTGGTATCCAATTGGTATTTACAGTCTTGTACAGACTCAGGAGAGGCAAAGGTCGAGGGCCGTACGTCCTCCTAAACACAACCCAACCAAGCCAAGCTACTTCTTGACACAATGCCCACTTAACCCGGGAGCCAGCGGCATTCCCAGCATGCATTTGTAACTTACTTGTGTGCTGCTATAGCCCCCTGCTTTAGCTACTGTCATCTAGTATGATAAATATTTTCATAAAGAAACTGATAAAACACACAGGTGAAAAATAAAGGTGACTTACAAAGAAGAGGAGGACCAAGAGTGGGAGTGTGGTGATGTAGTGTCTACAGCTAAAGAATCATTGTGGAATCTGAAAAGACAAGTATCCCGAAAGCATGATGCTGTACATACTATGTGCACATGCTAACAGAAAGGAACGGCCGTGGGTAGCCACATAGCTAAGTGTGTCATTGTAGCTAAGTATCCTATCTCTTAAAAGTTTTGTTTATGTTCGTTCTATTATCTATACCATAGGCCATCATTGATTTTGGCCCAATAGGCCTGGCATATTACCTCTTTGAAGGAGCTTTCCATTGGGTTATTTTTCCCAAAAATCTTTAGGCCAAACAAAAGAAAAACAAAAAATAAACAACTAGGCATCCCTGCCCAGTCTGGCAAGAGTGGCCCGAAGGGTGTTTAGCATCCCCGGTGGTTCTGCAAACGCAGAGAGGGTATTCTCTACTGCTGGCCTGCTCTCCAGGCACCATCACGAGCCTGAAGCCGTACTCTGGCCAAACTCATGTTACTAAAAATGAATTCACAGGCACTTTGGACTGATTTTTTGTTGAATTTGTATTTCATTCTAAGTAAGTCGCAGCCTATATGCACAATTTATAAACTATAATGATTTAACACAACAAAATGTTGTTTAAATGCTGAGCGCTTTATGTCCCAGCCAGTCTACTGTGTCGCACTCGCAAATGCTTCACAATGTATTTCTTTGTAGGCTATAGCCTTGAAATAATTGAAATAATATAACCTAAATAATACATTTTCGATCCTTCTTAGGCTCCCTGTCTGGCTCCTGACCTATTTAGTGTATATTTGCTGTATTATATAGCCATAGAGTCACCTTTTCCTGTTTATTTAAATACCTTTCATTCAAATCCAAATGGTTTGGTTTTAATACTTCAAAACCAAATGGTAGGTCAACTTAGTCACAAAAATTGATGGGTGTTGGTTAAATTGTAATTTTAATGAATGGAGCTAATTTGGAGCGGCAGTTTTGTTTTCTTTTTGAGAGAGGAGCGGTTTTTAGCTGAGCGGTTAGAATGGTTAGAAAGGACGTGTGCAAGCATGTCTTTCCGACCGCTTATCTCTGCTCACATACTCTGACTCCAACACCAACATTAAGTTTACCGACGACACAACGGTGGTAGGCCTGATCACCGACAACGATGAGACCGCCTATAGGGAGGAGGTTGGCAGTGTGGTGCCAGGACAACAACCTCTCCCTCAATGTGGGCAAGAAAAAGGAGTATATCGTGGACTATAGGAAACAGAGGGCCGAACACGCCCCCATTCACATCGATGGGGCTGTAGTAGAGCTGGTCGAGAGCTTCAAGTTCCTCGGTGTCCAGATCACCGAGGACACCTCAGGAGACTGAAAAAAATTGCCATGGGCCCTTAGATCCTCAAAAAGTCTACAGCTGCACCATTGAGAGCATCTTGTCTGGCTGCATCACCACTTCATATGGCAATTTCTCAAAAACCGACTGCAAGGCTCTGCAGAGGGTAGTGCGTACGGCCCAGTTCATCACTGGGGCCGAACTCCCTGCCATCCAGGACCTCTTTACCAGGCGGTGTCAGAGGAAGGCATTACAAATGGTCAAAGACTCCTGCCACCCAAGTCATTGAGTGTTCTCTCTGCTACCACATGTCAAGTGGTACCGGAGTGTTGAGTCTGGGACCAAAAGGCACCAGAACAGCTTCTACCCCCAAACCATGAGACTCAACAGTTAATCAAATGGCTACCTGGACTATTTACAATGACCTCCTTTATTATTTATTTACAGTTGAAGGCGGAAGTTTACATACACCTTAGCCAACTACTTTTAATCTCAGTTTTTCACAATTCATGACATTTAATCCTAATACAAATTCCCTGTTTTAGGTCAGTTAGGATCACCACTTTGTTTTAAGAATTTGAAATATCAGAATAAGAGTAGAGAGAATTATTTATTTCTTATTTCTTTCATCACATTCCCAGTGGGTCAGAAGTTAACATACACTAAATGAGAATTTGGTAGCATTGCCTTTAAATTGTTTAACTTGGGTCAAACGTTTAGGGTAGCCTTCCACAAGCTTCCCACAATAAATGTTCTATAGGATTGAGGTCAGGGCTTTGTAATGGCCACTCCAATACCTTGACTTTGTTATCCTTAAGCCATTTTTCCACAACTTTGGAAGTATGCCTGGGGTCATTGTACATTTGGAAGACCCATTTGCAACCAAGCTTTAACTTCCTGACTGATGTCTAGAGATGTTGCTTCAATATATCCACATCATTTTCCTACCTCATGCCATCTATTTTGTGAAGTGCACCAGTCCCTCCTGCAGCAATGCACCACCACAACATGATACTGCCACTCCCATGCTTCAAGGTTGGGATGGTGTTCTTCGGCTTGCAGCCTTTTTTCCTCCAAACATAACGATGGTCATTATGGCCAAACAGTTCTATTTTTTTTTATCAGACCAGAGGACATTTCTCCAAAAAGTACAATCTTTGTCCCCATGTGCAGTTGCAAACCGTCGTCTGATCTTTTTTATGGCGGTTTTGGAGCAGTGGCTTCTTCCTTGCTGAGCGGCCTTTCAGGTTATGTCGATGTAAGACTAGTTTTACTGTGGATATAGATACTTTGTACCTGTTTCCTCCAGCATCTTCCCAAGGTCCTTTGCTGTTGTTCTGGGATTGATTTGCACTCTTCGCACCAAAGTACGTTCATCTCTAGGAGACAGATAGGGTCTCCTTCCTGAGTGGTATGACGGCTGCGTGGTCCCATGGTGTTTATACTTGCGCACTATTGTTTGTACAGATGAACGTGGTACCTTCAGGCATTTGGAAATTGCTCCCAAGGATGAACCAGACTTGTGGAGGCCTACAAGGTCTTTGCTGATTTCTTTTGATTTTCTCATGTCAAGCAGAGGCACTGAGTTTGAAGGTAGGCCTTGAAATACATCCACAGGTACACCTCCAATTGACTCAAACCTCTGGAATTTTCCAAGTTGTTTAAAGGCACAGTTAACTTAGTGTATGTAAACTTCAGACCCACTGGAATTGTGATACAGTGAATTATAAGTGAAATAATCTGTCTGTAAACAATTGTTAGAAAAATTACTTGTGTCATGCACAAATGTCCTAACCGACTTGCCAAAACTATAGTTTGTTAACAAGAAATTTGTGGAGTGGTTGAAAAACAAGTTTTAATGACTCCAACCTAACTGTATGTAAACTTCCAACTTCACTGTATCTTGCACTCCAACATACAGTGCATTCGGAAAGTATTCAGACCCCTTCCCTTTTTCCACATTTTGTTTTCCTCATCAGTCTACACACAATATATTTGCAAATGTATATTTAAAAAACCCCGGAAATACCTAATCTACATACGTATTCAGACCCTTTGCTATGAGACTCGAAATTGAGCTCAGGTGCATCCTGTTTCCATTGATCATCCTTGAGATGTTTCTACAACTTGGAGCCCACCTGTGGTAAATTCAATTGATTGGTCATGATTTGGAAAGGCACACACCTGTCTATATAAAAGTTCCCACAATTGACAGTGCATGTCAGAGCAAAAACCAAGCCATGAGGTTGAAGGAATTGTCCATAGAGCTCCGAGACAGGATTGTGTTGAGGCACAAATCTGGGGAAGGGTACCAAAAAATGCCTGCAGCATTGAAGGTCCCCAAGAACACAGTGGCCTCCGTCATTCTTAAATGGAAGAAGTTTGGAACCACCAAGACTCTTCCTAGTGCTGGCCGCCCGGCCAAACCCGATGGTCACTTTGACAGAGCTCCAGTGTTCCTCTGTGGAGATGGGAGAACCTTCCAGAAGGACAACCATCTCTGCAGCCCTCCACCAATCAGGCCTTGATGGAGGGGTGGCCAGACGGAAGCCACACCTCAGTAAAAAGCACATGAGCCCACTTGGAGTTTGCCAAAAGGTACCTAAAGGACTCTCTGATCATGAGAAACAAAATTCTATGGCTGATGAAACTAAGATTGAACTGTTTGGCCTGAATGCCAAGCGTCACGTCTGGAGGAAACCTGGCACCAACTCTACAGTGAAGCATGGTGGTGGCAGCATCATGCTGTGGGGATGTTTTTCAGTGGCAGGGGCTGGGAGACTGGTCAGAATTGAGGGAAAGATGAACGGAGCAAAGTACAGAGATCCTTGATGAAAACCTCAGACTGGGGTAAATGTCCACCTTCCAACAGGACAATGACACAGCCAATACAACGCAGGTGTGGCTTTAGGACAAGTCTCTTGAGTGGCCCAGCCAGAGCTCGGATCGAACATCTCTGGAGAGACCTGAAAATAGTTGTGCTGCAACCTGACAGGGCTTGAGAGGATCTGCAGAAAATAATGGGAGAAACTCCCCAAATACAGGTGTGCCAAGCTTGTAGCGTCATACCCAAGACTCGAGGCTGTAATTGCTGCCAAAGGTGCTTGAACAAAGTACAGAGTAAAGGGTCTGAATACTTTGGTAAATGTAATATAATTTGTTTATATTTAATATATTTGCTTTGTCATTATGGGGTATTGTGTGTAGATTGATGAGGGGGAAAAAACGAATACATTTTAGAATAAGGCTGTAACGTAGGAATACTTTCCGAATGCACTGTGTGCACACACACACACGTTGCTGATAGACTGTTTATTATACATCCCGATTGCCTAGTCACTTTAACCCCTAACCACATACGGTATTACCTCTTACCACTGCACATTGACTCAGTACTGGTACCTCTTGTATATAGCCTATTTATTGTTCCTTTGTATTTAGCAAACATTTTTCTTACTTTTCTGACTGTGCACTGTTGGGTATGCACTTCACTGTAAAGTCTACACCTGTTGTATTCGGCATATGTGACCAATACAATTTTCTTTGAAAGTGAGGCCAGCACCTGCATTTCTGACATTTTGGTAGGCTATTTGTTAGTCAACTTGTCGACAATTAAATGAACAAAAATATAAATGCAACATGTTGGTCCCATGTTTCATGAGCTGAAATAAAAGATCTCAGAAATGTTCCATATGCACAAAATGCTTTTCTCACAAATTTGTTTATATCCATGTTAGTGAGCATTTTTCCTTTGCCAAGATAATCCATCCACCGAACAGGTGTTGCATATCAAGAAGCTGATTAAACGGCATGATCATTACACAGGTGCACCTTGTGCTGGGGACAATAAAAGGCCACTCTAAAATGTGCAGTTTTATCGCACAACACAATGCCACAGATGTCTCAAATGTACCTGTCAATTTAAATGCATTCCAGGTGACTACTTTATGAAGCTGGTTGAGAGAATGCCAAGAGTGTGCAAAGATGTCATCAAGGCAAAGGGTAGCTACTTTGAAGAATCACAAATATATTTTGATTTGTTTTAACACTTCTTTGGTTACTACATGATTCCATATGTTTTATCTCATAGTTTTGATGTCTTCACTATTTTTCTAGAAAATAGTAAAAAATTAAGAAAAACCTTTGAATGAGTAGGTTTGTTCAAACTTTTGACTGGTACTGTAGAACGACGTGTACGACAGTGTGTTTCAGTTCCCACCAATATCTAGCAACTTTGCACAGCCATTGAAGAGGAGTGGGACATTCCACAGGCCACAATCAACAGCCTGATCAACTCTATGCGAAGGAGATGTGTCATGCAGCATGAGGCAAATGGCAGTCACACCAGATCCTGACTGCAGTACATCTCCTTCCTTTTTTAAAGGTATCTGTGACCAACAGATATATATCTGTATTCCCAGTCATGTGAAATCCATAGACTTGGGCCTAATTCATTTATTTCAATTGACTGATTTCCTTATATGAACTGTAACTCAGAAAAATCTTTTAAATTGTTCCATGTTGTGTTTATATTTTTGTTTAGTGTAGATGTTGCCCTAGAATACTAAATAAACCCTTGTTCACCAGAATGTCATAACTCAATAGAATCTGTAAAGATCTCGGTCATCTCTGCTTCTTCTGTAGAGCAAAGACTTTTAGGGACCGGGGAGAAAATGCAATGGCCCCAACTAAAAAAAAATGGAAAGATTTTCTGTGCAACATTTCCAAATAACATCAGCTGTAACATAAGCTGTAAAACCAACCCAACATGTTTCTGATAAGATTTCAGTTTGGCTCGGATGCATATTTCATGTCATTGAAATACTATCAGCTTTTATGATGCTGATAGAGTCTGTGGAGGTGCTAACTGTACATTCTCTTAAGATGCTGAAAGAAAGAAATTATATTTCTCCACTCCTGTTCTCTAGTCAGAATTGTACCAACATTTGGTGTACTATTTTACTGCAAGAAATGCTTAATTCTGCAATAGTTAATATTATGGCTATGTGAGAGGTTTTAGACCTAGTCAGTGTCCAGATTTCAGTTTCCATTTAACCCATCTCAACAGTTGGCTACAGTTCCTTTGACTTGCCATATGCCTATTTAAAGTCCCAGTCTAGTGACGGTTTAATTTGTATAGCGCCTTACAATCACACATAACATAAAAGGCACTGCTATCATCCTCTGACAACTTCACCAAATCTTTTCCGAACATTACTCGTCTTTATTTTTCCTCTTATTGAATTAAACTCCAATATTTTTTTGCCTCTGTGGATCTATTTTTCTGCCCATTCCCAAAAGCATTTGGCATGTAAGCTATTTGGCACGCTTACAGTTAGGCCCTAAAGCTTAGGCTGCCAGATAGCCAAAAATTATTAAAAACCTCAATGTGCCTTACAGATCTTATGGATATAAATTGTACAAGAATGATACATTTGAGGTATTGTTCTCTTTATTCAACCCGCCCGCCCTTCATCCACACAGTATTTAATGACCCTAAACCCGCTGCTATAACCGTAGGGATTGGCATCACTAGCGTATATGTCTCCCATACTACCGCTGTAAGAAGTGTGTTAGACATCTCTTAAAGATAGATTTGAATCTAGATCCATTTTTTTACACGACACAAGTATCTTGTAGTGTAAAGAGGCCCGTAATCAGGTGTTAAATGAGGTGAAAGGGAGATAGCGTTAAAGTCCTACTCCAATTACCAGTACAGCTCTAGCCTATACCCAATAGATCTGACTTGCTACTCCATCTTATAACAGGACCTTATGGCTGACCAGCAAAAAGGATGACAATCAGACAAAACTCAATAATGCAAAAGGCATGTGTTACACAATGAGGGTGGAATCATGACTCCTCCCTTCCCATAGTGCTGAGGGGTATTCTACATTAAAGAATATGCTTGATTTAAGAAGATAAAGACTACTTTATATAATTATTTCACCCGTAGTCCAATATGCCCAACTGTGAAAGGGCCTAATGAGGTGCTACCCAGCATGAGCTCAGCTTGTGTTTAATACAGATGTAGATGGAACAAACAGCTCCTTTACCCTGTTTTAGAAGCCATTGAATCCCAAATCAACCCCTAGCCACATCTATTTTAGATAAGTATAGGGGGTTGATTCAATCTGTATGGTGGAAGATCTGCTTTAAAAATGTAAAGGTAATTTACGATTGAGTAGACATATGAGGCGTCTACCATGAATGCAATCTCTGCCAACGCGGGAACATTGCCTTTAAAGATACATCTTCCATATTAGTTCTGCGGTAGATTGAATCCAGCCCTAAGTCTACTCAATACGGCAAATCTCCCTCCAAGCCAATCAGATGGCAAGATGGAGCTATTACCATACTGCTAAGGTTCATTCCAGATCTACATGGAGTTTCTAGGGTTAAGGGTCAATTTGTGATTCAGCACTGCTGTCAGCAAGCTTCCATTCTACTTTGGACAATATTCATCCACATCACGGTTTGCATAATGTGATGCATCAATTGGGTTCCACTACCTCATTGGTAGCTACTTTAAAGTTAAACATTTGAGTAGCTTTCGGACTCTAGGATTAAGGGGGCACTGCTCTGTTCTTGAGGTCAATCACTGCTAAAGAAAGTCATTTTGTTTTCTCTCACATTAATTAGGCTACTTACGGCATTGCATACTGCTTTGAAAAATGTTAAGGACACAATTGGAAATAATCTTTCAGAATCAAGTGAAAGTGTTAAAGAAAAAAATATGAAAGCATACAGTATATGAACAAAAGGAAATTTGGTTTCAATTAATTTGGCCCTCGATTGGGTTTCCATAAGAAACTCAATATAGCTACTGTCAAAAGACTTCACTAGTCTAAAATCTAAATTAGCTTTAACATTCAGTATATTTAAGATTGAATATTAATTATAGAAGGAGAACCCGTAAAATAAGTCCGGAAAAGTTTATGTTCATCAGACAAAATATGAATGATTCTCCTCCATTACAGTAATTTACACATTTAAGGCCGCATTTGGTTTTTCCGTTAAAGCTCAACTAAACAAAACAAAGACAACGTTTGACCTTGGCTGAGATTCAAATCTGCATTGTCTCCAACCCATGATCGATTGAATCCCGGCCCTTGTCTTACCTTGCTTTGAACTAGCTTTCTCCCCATTGTATCAAAAATGACATTTAGCGAAGCGCAAATTAACTTGGTGCTTTAGGCTATCTGGATCAGTTATTGGACTGAGGTGTTGGCAAAATCACAATACAAAATGGCACTTGGATCAAAATGGGCTAAACTAAAGCTCAGAACATAAGTCAATATGTCCACACACACAGTCATGTGCTAAGTGCCGTCTACATGGAATGAAAGGGACATTTTACGATTGAGTGAGGAGAGAACAAACTATCCACAGCAAATGCAGATCAGTAGCATTGAAATAGGTAACTGTATATTGCTATACAGCCTCTTTCAAGAGTTATCATAATAATAAAAAAACAGGATCTAATATATTCTACATGTGCAGAAACAGGCACAAAACTCAAATCTAAAGATGTCAATTATACATATAAATTAATTCTGGAATAAAATTTGACTGGAAAAAATTGTCCACATAAGTTTCTAAAATGACCACAAGTGCAAAAAAATGGGTGAAATGACAACTGTAATTGTGTGTATTGACTAGCAGAACAAATTATTTTGTTTGTAAGGACGGACTGAACAAATTCTTACATACATGTTGCACATGTCCTGTCCACACATTCTCTTCACATTCAGTGCAAATGTGTATTAATATGCAAAAGCTGTAAATAGTATTGGTGGCGAGTTGGGGCTGGTGTCAGGTGCGTCAGTGTCGTTTTGTTACGAGAGTAGGAGAGCGGGAAGGATTTATTCCTGCTTGACATCTCCCTTCAGCCTCCTCTTCACACGAGAGTAGGGGCTGAGCTGGTCATCCATAATGAAGTCATACAGGACCTTCACCCACGATGTGTAGTGGGGCAGGTCATCATAGTACTCTGATGCTATTTTCTTCACCTAGGTTTAGCGGAAGAAAATAAAAAAACATTAGTCTAGTTTGCTACAATCAAAGATGATTATAACTAACCCAAGATAGGACATACGTTGTTGACATTGGGAACCAATTATACACAGTGATCAGAACAAACAAGAAGGTGGGCAGAGCCAAGCACAAGCTAGCGAGATCCTGGCATGTTTTAACATGTATTTGCATATTTCCATTAGGGAACACATATTTCCAGAAGTGCACACAGGTACTTCTGCCTACTCAGAAGTGCCCGTGTGCAATAACTCAATTCACCCTTGCACTCCTCCTAAACAATATAATTTTTTTATACTTTGGCAAAGGGTCAATTCTACAAAACTTAGTGCACTCATAACAGATTATTGTTTAGGGAACCAAAAACTGTAAGAGATTGGATGTTTAATCGATGATCAAATAAGCAGAACGTTGGCCCAGCTTCATCTTTCCCCTCTGCCTGCCACTGGACTTCCACTCATCACCATATTTGGTAGGACTGTGACAATACCAGTATCGCAATATTTTTTCCATGGCAAAAAAGAAACACAAAGCAAGCTAAACTTTTTGGTAATTTAAAAACCTACTGTATGTCAAATATTGTATGCTAAAGCTTTAAAAAAAATTTTTTATAAAACGCAACAACATAATGATGTTTGTTTCCAACATTAAGACTTTCCTAAAAAAAAGTTTCCTTGACACGGACGAGCGTCGCAGTACTAGTATCGTCCATGCCCTAATATTAGGTGGTGAGTGGAAGTTCTAACCGGAAGCTTCAGGTTTTTACCCTATGTGACATATCTGGGATTCCCCTTTCACCTCTCAGTACCAATCAGGGAAACTACAACAGATAAAGCGAAATCGCAGCAGTCCTGAATCATATAAGAATACTCATGATGCAACACATTTCCCCATAAACCAACATATAGGCATTCTTTGCACAATGGTGTATCATGCTTTAAATCATTTACGTCTCCAAACACAGAATGTTCTGTGAAATAGAGCTTAAGGTCAAAGTCTTCCTGTGTTTGTGGAAATGCTTTTCTTATGAATGAGCCTGGACAGACTGCCTAAACATATTTGGAGGAATATGGTTGTATCTTTTAAAAATATTTTTTTAAACATTTTTTATTACCCTCGTGTTGTATTACTTATCCTGTTTCATTGCGATAAGCAAGCAAATGCAAATAGTAAGTAAATAAAGATAATTATTAGCAGGGTTTTTTCCTGAATCAATAAGGGGCCCAGTCACCCCCCAATGTTGTTTTCAACATCCATACCATAGGTAGCCTACGTCCTGGAATGCTGGGGAAGTCGTGGTGCTCGTTGTGGTAGCCCACATTGAAGGTGAGCAGGTTGAGGGAGCCATAGTAGGAGTAGGTCTCATGGCCCTTGAGAAACATGTAGTGCTCAGCGATAAAGTGTCCAGAGATGGGGTGCAGGCCCATTCCCAGCAAGGAGCCCGCCATCATGTACACCACAGGCTTGGCTCCACACAGCCAGTAGAGGGCCACGTTGAAGGACAGCTGCACGGCCACGTTGGCCAGCTCCAGGCCGGTGATGGGCTTGGGGTTGATGCAGAGAGGGCGGATGGCGTAGAACAGAGGCTGGAGGATGATCCAGACAAACTTGCGGAAGCGTGTGCAGAAGAACCAGCCCTCAAAATCAGTAGGGATGTCTACGTCTATACCGTCTCCTCCCAGGTAGCGGTGGTGGTCCAGGTGGTAGCGCTTAAAGGAGGCAGAATACGGCAGCCCGATGGGCAGGTTAGCAAACATGGCAAACCAGCGGTTCCACATGGCCCTGTTGTTGCCAAAGGCCGTGTTGTGGGAGATCTCGTGGATGGCCAGGGTCATAGAGTGGTTGATGCAGCTGCCAAAGGCATAAGTCCAGAACAGGACCCATTTCCAGTCCAGGTCTTTGACCAGGTAGAACGCTAAGAACTGGATGATTACCATCATGCAAACAATCCACTTCAGCCTGGGATCAGGCCCCATGAGTGTCTTTATTTCTGGGTACTTTGCTGTTAGAAAAGAGAAAGAATACAAGTTTGGTTAATTTTCTAATTTGGCAAAGCACTAATCAAGACTTCATAAAACACTGATACACAACTCCTTTCTTGTAATGGTAGGTAACTGAGCTAAATGACTACCGCCCCGTAGCACTCACATCCGTCATCATGAAGTGCTTTGAGAGACTAGTCAAGGACCATATCACCTCCACCCTACCTGACACCCTAGACCCACTCCAATTTGCTTACCGCCCAAATAGGTCCACAGACGATGCAATCTCAACCACACTGCACACTGCCCTAACCCATCTGGACAAGAGGAATACCTATGTGAGAATGCTGTTCATCGACTACAGCTCGGCATTCAACACCATAGTACCCTCCAAGCTCGTCATCAAGCTCGAGACCCTGGGTCTCGACCCCGCCCTGTGCAACTGGGTACTGGACTTCCTGACGGGCCGCCCCCAGGTGGTGAGGGTAGGCAACAACATCTCCTCCCCGCTGATCCTCAACACTGGGGCCCCACAAGGTTGCGTTCTGAGCCCTCTCCTGTACTCCCTGTTCACCCACGACTGCGTGGCCACGCACGCCTCCAACTCAATCATCAAGTTTGCGGACGACACAACAGTGGTAGGCTTGATTACCAACAACGATGAGACGGCCTACAGGGAGGAGGTGAGGGCCCTCGGAGTGTGGTGTCAGGAAAACAACCTCACACTCAACGTCAACAAAACTAAGGAGATGATTGTGGACTTCAGGAAACAGCAGAGGGAACACCCCCCTATCCACATCGATGGAACAGTAGTGGAGAGGGTAGCAAGTTTTAAGTTCCTCGGCATACACATCACAGACAAACTGAATTGGTCCACTCACACAGACAGCA
Organism: Oncorhynchus clarkii lewisi; assembly: GCF_045791955.1. Lineage (NCBI taxonomy): Eukaryota > Metazoa > Chordata > Actinopteri > Salmoniformes > Salmonidae > Oncorhynchus > Oncorhynchus clarkii. The sequence goes on from NC_092169.1 coordinate 10,333,915, forward strand.
TCGTGAAGAAGGCCCAGCAGCGCCTCTTCAACCTCAGGAGGCTGAAGAAATTCGGCTTGTCACCAAAAGCACTCACAAACTTCTACAGATGCACAATCGAGAGCATCCTGGCGGGCTGTATCACCGCCTGGTATGGCAACTGCACCGCCCTCAACCGTAAGGCTCTCCAGAGGGTAGTGAGGTCTGCACAACGCATCACCGGGGGCAAACTACCTGCCCTCCAGGACACCTACACCACCCGATGTCACAGGAAGGCCATAAAGATCATCAAGGACATCAACCACCCGAGCCACTGCCTGTTCACCCCGCTATCATCCAGAAGGCGAGGTCAGTACAGGTGCATCAAAGCTGGGACCGAGAGACTGAAAAACAGCTTCTATCTCAAGGCCATCAGACTGTTAAACAGCCACCACTAACACTGAGTGGCTGCTGCCAACACACTGACACTGACTCAACTCCAGCCACTTTAATAATGGGAATTGATGGGAAATGATGTAAATATATCAATAGCCACTTTAAACAATGCTACCTTATATAAATGTTACTTACCCTACATTATTCATCTCATACGCATACGTATATACTGTACTCTATATCATCGACGGTATCCTTATGTAATACATGTATCACTAGCCACTTTATACTATACTATGCCACTTTGTTTACATACTCATCTCATTTGTACATACTGTACCCGATACCATCTACTGTATCTTGCCTATGCTGCTCTGTACCATCACTCATTCATATATCCTTATGTACATATTCTTTATCCCCTTACACTGTGTACAAGACAGTAGTTTTGGAATTGTTAGTTAGATTACTTGTTATTACTGCATTGTCGGAACTAGAAGCACAAGCATTTCGCTACACTCGCATTAACATCTGCTAACCATGTGTATGTGACAAATAAAATTTGATTTGATTTTGATTTGATTTAATGTCATTCCAATTCAGAACTTTAATTGCTACAAACCAATCAGCCATTTCCTACAAATTGTAATCTTTGTAACTGTTTGCAGGACCTCAAGCCCTGGAGCTTTGCATCTTTGCTACTTCAGTCAAATGGCCCCCTAAAGCCAAGACAGGACTGGCCCAGAGATCCCAAACTGTCAACTACAAAACACAATTTATAAAAGGTGCCTGCAGGAACAGTCTGGCAATTGCAATTCAAAATTACTCTAATTATACCAGTATCTTATTTGACTAGCAGCCACACCAGGATATGAGACCACAATGATACAAGTACTTTCAAAGAATAAGGGCAATGTAAACAAGGTTACCAAATCCACCCTCCACTTGCAAATAAAGCAGTCTGCGAGTCACAACTTACATTTTGTGACAAAGTCATATCACTGAGAATGAATCTTATCGCTCCTGACTAAAAAGTAACCTAATGTGCACAAAGGGTGGTTTCAGATTAGGCCTACGCCTGCAACCACTAGGGCCCAGACGATGATTGACAAAAGCAAAGCACTGAGGGTTCAGCTTACTACAGCAGCGGTTCCCAAACTGTGGGGTGAGGGGTCCACCACCCCAAAAAAATAAATGTCATGTTCATGAGAACAAATTATACAGGAGGTCACGACTGGGACATGGGTGGTTACAGAGGGTTTTAGATGCAGGCCTATCAGTTTACACCACATAACAGGTAAAGGGAAGCAACACCAAAGAGAAACTGACTTATCCTTATTGCCTTGACTTCACAGCTGATGGAGAATGGGTGAAATGTAGAACTTGAAGAACTCTCCATAAACGCCCGTTTGAAGTTTTGGACAAAAACACATACATGCGAGTTATATACAAAGGAATAGGGAAACCTTTTCAGCAGGTAGGGAGAAGTCATTCTAACGATGTATGTGGTGCTTCCTAATCCACCCACAATTTCTGAGACCTAAACATCACCAGCTTGTAGTAGCCTACTTTAAAAAAAAAAAAATGTTTTAAGTGTTAGTAGCACCTACTACAGTGGACAAAAGTTAAGATTATTTTGTGTGTATGTGTTGGCCTAGCCTACATTATCACATGGATTTATTTAACTAGGCTATAAACTAGAAAGTGAAAGACGAGCCACGCTGACCTTGAGTTTACTGTGCTACTTTATAATGGATGTGTGGACAGACAGGACTGTTCAGCCTACTCACTGCAGTTCTTCTTGATGAATGAACTTTCAACTTTGTATCAATGGGGAATGGTGGTGTTTATCAAGGCAAAGATATAACTAGTGATGGGGAGAAAAAAAACTTGACAGTTACACATTGGGATATTATTTTTCACGATATATATCGTATTGTTTTGACAATGTCGCTACATTATTTTTGTGCTAGTTGGTTGCACCTGCACCAAAACGTTTCCATCTTTTTAAATAGGTACCTAATTTCTTTTCAGCACTTGTTTCCATGACCGATCAAAACTTGTTTTCTCACGACTCTCACATGTCCATCAGCAAAGGACAGACATATGGTGAGCAATATGTTTGGAACATTAAATCGCAATAAAAATCACAGTATCGAACTGCAATACATCGTGAGAATCGCAATACATATCGTATCGGCTCCTAAGTATAGTGCTAATATCATATCGCGAGGTCCCTGGCAATTCCCAGCCCTAGTTATAACCAAAATCGTACTCAACAACTTAAGTTACATTGTTGGCTTTCTGGGCAGTGTCCCATCACAGGGTAACACACTTCGGTTGGTTTCCTCAGTAGTACTGAATGATAAGGATGATAAAGGCTGACAGAGACAGGAAAAACTCAGGTGGAAGGTGGTGGGCTGGCTAGCTGACAATAGTCCAATGATCCTATCCAATTTCACTTCTTATCACTTTGTGGAGTGATCAAATTAATAGTTTGATTGGATTTTGGTGTGATGTCTGGACTAAATATTCTAAAAGGTCAGATTTACCACTTCTGGGAACTGACAATTCCTCTGGGATGAGAGAATCAGTGAGAAATCTTAGAATTCAGAGAAGTCTCCAAGATATAACAGAGCCACCTTTGCATAATGGTTTTCAAAATATTTACCTTACTTCCTGACCACATCGCCCGCGTTGTATGTGCAAGCATTGCAAAATAAATGTAGACATGCATGTTATTCAATAATTTAATCCAAACTGCTTGCGCACGTCAACGAGCGTCTGCGTAGCATGCACCGCAAGTCCCGTCTCTCCCATCTCCTCATTGGTTTTTAGGAGCATATACCCACATGGGTGTTTGAAAGATGAACTGAGGTCCACACGCCAGTCCAGTTGGTGGGGCACCTTAAAGTTGGTTGCCAATCGCCATATGAAGTCCACAGAAGAAGACTAAAGGAGAGATTACTAGAAACTAAGTAAGATTCACCTTTTATCTGTGGATTAATTACTGGAGTAGAGAACACACGATTGTGTGTGACTGAAAATTCTAAAAAGATACAGAAAAAAGGACCTTGTCCATTTCAGGTCAAATAACAACCCAATGTTAATATCCAAGGACAAATTAGCTAGCAACAGCAAGCTACCTAGCTAAATGGCCATGAATGTTTCATGCGTTTCGACCTGTCTGCAAATTAATACAGTTGTTTCAGAGTTCGTTTTGATATTTCAACCTGTGTGTCCTTATCGCGTCTGGTGTGGATGGACAAAAGCAACAAGTGCGCGATGGTGCATGCCCCATCTCATTAGGGCCATTTTTACCAGTGCCAGGAAGCACAGTTTAATTTTCACTATTAAGAAATCATACTGTTCCCGACAAAAGTTAGACTTAACCTAGTCCCCATTAATACAATACGTGGAGAGCCTGTCTTTTACTAGTGTAACCTGCATATTTTAGTAAGCTGTTCTAGTGGCCATTTGAGCTCACAATCAGAACATTTCCTCCCCCCATTGTTTTTGTTTCTATTACTTTTAGTTTCTTTCCTATTTAATTTACTTTTATAGATGCTTTGGTGGGTGGGTGGAGGGTGGGAGTGGAAGAATGAAGGGTTGGTGGTTGTACTGTTTTTGTTGTTATATCTGAAAATCTAGAAAAAGTTGTAAATATTTTTTTTTTTTTTTTTTTAAATCATAGTGTTTTTATTCATATTTTAAGAGTGCTTATGTTTTTTTGTTTGTTTAATAGGCTACTGAGAAAGAGAGGCCATGATGACTGCAGTTAATCTAGGGGACAAGTCCATGCAAAGAAATGCCACTTCCTGTGTAGGCTACATTGTTCTGTGTTTCGTCAAGGGGCTGTGTGGTGGGAGAGGCCTGAGGCATGTGTGATCACTGATCATGTGATTAGCATAAGCCTTTACATGCTTGATTCAATGTGATGAGCTCAGAAAGGGTCTACATACCTTACATGGGCTGTCCTACAGTAAACTACACTGAGATAAAAAGTTGAACGCCATCACCAGACTGAAATAGTAGCCCGTAGCCTCTCTGTTTATGATAGAAACTATCAGTGTCCCTCTGTGTCTCCTGGTGCTGCTGTACTCCCAGGGCATACAATGAATTACTCAGACAGGATATGTTTCCTTTTTCAATTAGTTCTTTATGACATCGACAGAGCCCGGACTCAGCACAAAGGGATGTTTTGCAAGTCAGCAATCAAGTTTCAAAATACAGTAATACTGCTAGTATAATGCACTTAGCATCATATGAAATATAGCCAGTATGAAATACTGTATTTCTAAAGCTATTGAAAACTTGATTGCTGACATGCCAAACATGTTGAGACTATATCAACATTGGACCCTCAGAAAGCCCACTCAACCCCAATCATACATGACAAGACCATGCATACAGAAGACCACCTGCTGCTCATTACAGGGGTTATCTGCACTTCAAAAGAAGGCCACGGTAATTATGGCCAAGGGACTACAGGTACCACACCCACAAGGCTTTGGCCGGCACACTAGCCCTAGAGATCAGCTGTGCCAGTGCCTCTGGCTTACGTCTGGCAACACTACTTTTCTAATTGTACGTGCTGCCCCCGCCCCTTTGTTCTCAGTTACAGTTGTGTCACTCCATTCCCATGACAATGCTCAACGGGCGAGTTGGCAAACAATAATACATATCAGTATTTGTAGCTAAATAGTTTCATGATTTTATCTTTTACTAGTTTACGCAAACGGTATTTTTCTCCTGAATCTTTACCATCGTGTAATCTCCAAATAGCTTAACGTTACAGGCTGACTAGTTAACTGTTCACTTTCAGGGAGTGGCGCAGTCAGTGAGTCTAGGGCCCGGGTCATGGCAGGGACTTTGTTGTAACGGTTTCCAGTTTGTGTTTAATTTGAGAAATAGCTAATTAGCCAATATTTAGCAAAACCACACCCGTACACAAATCTTTACACCGAATAATTGGCCTGGCTAGCTAAACGACAAATGTTAACTACTTGTTGGCAACAGTTATTGTTGAAACTAGATTAGCTGCTAGCTAACACCCCTCTCCCTGTCTGGCTAACAAGGTAAGTAACTAGCCAATGTTCGCTAATTTACTGACGCTAGCTAATTAGCTAACCATGAATCCGTGGCTGGAATGACCTACTGCTAGCTACATAGCATACTGTACCACACATAAGATGAAGAGGGTTGCCGTTAGCAGCCAGCTAGCTGTGATGCAAGACAAGATAAACATTAGCTAAATTATTGATTCATGAGCTTGCTAAGCAAACATGTGGTTTCATTAGCAAGTTAGATATCAGGTCTAGTTTAAAAAAATACAGAAGCTAATGTTAGCGTCTAACGTTACTGGGGTGTGGGGATTGCTCACCCAAAATGTCTTTCCTCCTGTCGGCATGTGGCTGATCTGTATAAACCCATTCGTAATCCTCACGAGCGACACGGTTACCCATATCTTTTTGTTGGTGTAAGTAACCGAAAATGAACGTCTCAAAACATTTGCTTTACTAAAAGTGTCAAGTTCACTCCCTGGTTACCTAACGGACTCACACCACCCTCTCCGGCGCTGCGGGACTGCGCAGTAATGTCGATTGGTCGTTTGCGAACAAACGGCTATTTTTGGTGAACGTCGGGAACCGAATCGCATCTGTGAATGACTCACTGAAAAGACTCCGAATGCAGATCACGCAGTGCGCCATTCTTCTTCTTTGAGAGTGTTTTGGCGGATAGCATCCAACTTTTAAGATGCATACACCGCCACCTACTGTACTGGAGTGTGAGGCCAGTCACGGCCTACCTACATTCAATTCTCTTCATTAGTCCGGTTCCTCTAAGGCAAAATAGAGCCCTAGGCACCACTTCCCTCCCCCCGCTACCCTGACCCTATCCAGCCTCCTAACCCTTTCACACAATCTCTCTCTCTACATCATACAGCGCAGTGCACGGTTTCTGGTAATTTAGCCTATTTGATTGAGAGCTGGGACTTGCCTGCCCGTCCACTTTTTCTTTCTTTCAATAAAAATTTCAGATTACACGCCTCCAACTTGAGAAGGGTGCAATTGGGTCGCCTTTGAGAGACAGGTGGAGAAGAGGACCGGGGGAAGGTTGTTAAATTGGTGAGTCGGAAATGGCAGCGAGTAGTGCGGATGAAATGGAGGAAATTCAGAAAAAGTTGGTGAAGCAAAAGCTGTACTGTAATGTGAATAATATGTGTGTCAGTTCTGATGGTATGGGAGGATGAGGGGCAAGGACTGGAATGGTCAGTAATGGAAAGACATAGGAGGTAGGTGAAGTCAAATTAGCTTTGTTCATTGGAAATGGTAGATTGCTCATATGTTGTGGTAGCCAGGCTCAGCAAGAGAAGATTCTGAAAATGGAAAAGCTTAATGGGAAGAAGATTAAAAGCCATGTCCCTGGTGCTTACACTAGATTGAGGAGAGTCATCACTGGGGTCCCAATATCTATGTCCACAGTAGATATTAAAGAACATTTGAAGGGAGGAAGAGTGATGATATAGAAGAAGAAGAAGAAGAAGGGTGCCATTGCGGGATCAGAAGCGTCCGGTGTGAGAGAGGCAGGTTGATGTGGTCAGAGTAATGCAGAAGGTGTCGTATGCCGAGTCAGTGAAGAAAGTAGAGGATGGTTCAAGCATGAGGGATCCTGAGATGATCCCAATGAGTAGATTTGTGCCAGCACAGAGGGATAGGCCAACGAGTGATTTATGCTTCAGTAAGGTTGGCTTCTTAGATTTCATAGCAATGGTTATCAACTACCACAGAAATGGAACATACATCTCAGAAAATAGATGTTAAGATGGCAGCTGCATAGAAGTATTTGGGTATATATTTGGTATACGAAACTTGACTTCAGAAGAGTCACAGGGTCGAGGGGTGGTGTCCCGCCCTCCCAGGCCGTTGGCATGGTGCAGGAGCAGATAGGGTCAAAGTAGTGGAATGGGGTAGTGGGTTTTAATGAGTGGAGGTGGCAGCTGCAGAGAAGTATCTTGGTGTACAAGATGTTACTGCAGAAGAGTTATAAGATGTCTTGCAGGAAATCCCGCACAGAACGAGCAGTATGGCTGGTGGCATTGTCATGCTGGATGGTCATGTCAGGATGAGCCCGCAGGAAGGATACCACATGAGAGAGGAGGATGTCTTCCCTGTAACGCGCAGCATTGAGATTGCCTGCAGTGACAACAAGCTCAGTCCGATGATGCGGTGACACACCGCCCCAGACCATGAAGGACCCTCCACCTCCAAATCGATCCCGCTCCAGAGCACTGGCCTCAGTGTAATGCTCATTCCTTCTACGATAAATGCAAATCCGACCATCACCCCTGGTGAGACAAAACCGCGACTCGTCAGTGAAGAGCACTTTTTACCAGTCCTGTCTGGTCCAGCAATGGTGGGCCCATAGCCAACGTTGTTTCCGGTGATGTTACAACAGGCCTACAAGCCCTCAGTCCAGCCTCTCTCAGCTTATTGCGGACAGTCTGAGCACTGATGGAGGGATTGTGCGTTCCTGGTGTAACTCAGGCAGTTTTTGTTGCCTTCCTGTACCTGTCCCGCAGGTGTGATGTTCGGATGTACCGATCCTGTGCAGGTGTTGTTACTTGTTACTTGCCACTGCGAGGACGATCAGCTGTCCGTCCTGTCTCCCTGTAGTGCTGTCTTAGGCGTCTCACAGTACAGACATTGCAATTTATTGCCCTGGCCACATCTGCAGTCCTCATGCCTCATTGCAGCATGGCTAAGGCACGTTCACGCAGATGAGCAAGGACCCTGGGCATCTTTCTTTTGGTGTTTTTCAGTCAGTAGAAAGGCCTCTTTAGTGTCCTAAGTTTTCATAACTGTGACCTTAATTGCCTACCGTCTGTAAGCTGTTAGTGTCTTAACGACCGTTCCACAGGTTCATATTAATTTATTGTTTATGGTTCATTGAACAAACATGAGAAACAGTGTTTAAACCCTTTACAACGAAGATCTGTGAAGTTATTTAGATTTTTAGAAATGATCTTTTTATGACAGGGTCCTGAAAAGGGGACATTTCTTTTTTTGCTGAGTTTATATACACTGCTCAAAAAAATAAAGGGAACACTTAAACAACACAATGTAACTCCAAGTCAATCACACTTCTGTGAAATCAAACTGTCCACTTAGGAAGCAACACGGATTGACAAATTTCATACTGTTGTGCAAATAAAATAGACAACAGTTGGAAATTATAGGCAATTAGCAAGACACCCCCAATAAAGGAGTGGTTCTGCAGGTGATAACCACAGACCACTTCTCAGTTCCTATGCTTCCTGACTGATGTTTTGGTCCCTTTTGAATGCTGGCGGTGCTTTCACTCTAGTGGTAGCATGAGACGGAGTCTACAACCCACACAAGTGGCTCAGGTAGTGCAGCTCATCCAGGATGGCACATCAATGCGAGCTGTGGCAAGAAAGTTTGCTGTGTCTGTCAACGTAGTGTCCAGAGCATGGAGGCGCTACCAGGAAACAGGCCAGTACATCAGGAGACGTGGAGGAGGCCGTAGGAGGGCAACAACCCAGCAGCAGGACCGCTACCTCCGCCTTTGTGCAAGGAGGAGCAGGAGGAGCACTGCCAGAGCCCTGCAAAATGACCTCCAGCAGGCCACAAATGTGCATGTGTCTGCTCAAACGGTCAGAAACAGACTCCATGAGGGTGGTTGTATGAGGGCCCAACGTCCACAGGTGGGTATGCAAAACATGAAAAACACCTGCTCTTTCCATGACAGATTGATGAAAGATATGTTCCCTTATCGAAGTTAATGGCCTACGCACAATGTCCAAGTGGAATTATGTTTTTACAAATGAATAAAAAATGAAAAGCTGAAATGTCTCGAGTCAATAAGTATTCAACTCCTTTGTTATGGCAAGCCTAAATAAGTTCAAAACATTTTCTTAACAAGTCACACACAATAAGTTGCATGGACTCATTGTGTGCAAAACTAGTGTTTAACATGATTTTTGAATAACTACCTCACCTCTGTACCACACATATACAATTATCTGTAATGGACCTCAGTCGAGCAGTGAATTTCAAACACAGATTCAACCACAAAGACCATGGAGGTTTTCCAATGCCTCGTAAAGAAGAGCACTGATGGTAGATGGATAAAAAATAAATATGCAGACATTCAATATTAATTTGAGCATGGTGAAGTTATTAATTACACTTTAGATGGTGTATCAATGCACCCAGTCACTACAAATATACATGCGTCCTTCCTAACTCAGTTGTCGATTTTGAAGGAAACTGCTCAGGGATTTCACCATGAGGCCAATGATGACTTTAAAACAATTACAGAGTTTAAAGGCTGTGATAGGATAAAACTGAGGATGGGTCAACAAGGTAGTTAAAATTTCTAAAAACATGTTTTGACTTTGTCATTAAGGGGTATTGTGTGTAGATCGAATCAAATCAAAGTGTACGTGCGCCGAATACAACAGGTACCTTACAGTGAAATGTTTACTTACAGGCTCTAACCAATAGTGCAAAAAAGGTATTAGGTGATGGGTGAGAAAAATATATATTGAATCCATTTTGAATTCAGGCTGTAACACAACAAAATGTGGAATAAGTCAAGGGGTGTGAGCACAGTATGTATAGTCTTGTGAGTGTGCATCGAGTCAGGGTCAGTGCAGATAGTCCATTTAATTACCTATTTAAAATCTTGTGGCTATTTAGACATCTTATTTCTTGTGGGTAGAAGCTGTCTTGGAGACTTTTGTTCCGAATGCCGATGCTCTGGTACCGTTTTTCTGTCAACGCCCGATATTGAGGTCCCGGATGGCTGGGATCTTGGCCCCAGTGACTGGGCTGTACACACCACCTTCTGTAGCGCTTTGCAGTTGAGGGCGGTACATTTTCCATACCAAGCTGTGATGCAGCCAGTCAAGATGCTGTTGATGGTGCAGTTGTAGAACTTTGTGGATCTGCTAGTGGTAGGCCTGATGACTAACAATGACGAGACAGCCTAAGGCCATGAAGATCATTAAGGACCTCAGTCATCCGAGCCACAGACTGTTCACTTGGCTACTGTCCGACAGACGGAGTCAGTACAGGTGCATCAGTGCCAAGAGCGAGACTAAAAAAACTGCTTCTATTACCAGGCCATCAGACGGTTGAACAGCCATCACTAGCCATGTACCAGGTGATCAACACTCACTCACTCAAAACATACACACAAGCTATCACACACCTCATACTAACGAACACACACACACACACACAACCAACACTGCTATCCCATGCTATAGAGCCATTTAATCACTGATCACTTCCCGTTTCACACTGTGTATATACTGTATCCCTAATGTAGCTCATAATATTTCTGCTACTGTACATTGTATTTTAGTTACACTGTTTATACACAATGCATATTTATTCTTGACATGGCTCACCAATATGTATAGATTGCATTTGATTACTGCTACAATGCTATTTGGGTTGATAAGATTAGTCTTGCCGTTCTTGATTTCTTGTTTGACATTTTACTGCATTGTTAGGAGCTAGTAACATAAGCATTTTCCTGCAGCCGTTATAACACCTGCCAAACTGTGTACGAAACCAATAACTTTGATTTGATTGTAAGTTCCAAACCTCTGCCAATAGAGCTCGCCAGTTTGTAGTCCTAATAAACAGAAATGAGTTACATCTGGTTCGTTCAGCCATTTCTATTGGAAAAATAAGGTGAGGTGAGTGTTATAAAATCAGTCAGTTAACATGACCTTTATTAATTATAAAGCATTTTTGTTATTTTCTGAATACATAAATGCTTCAAAATTCACAAGTGATATTAGCTGATGATTATCTCAGAACAAATGTTTACCACAGACTTTATTTTTTACCGTTTAGCCAAAGACCAAAAAAAACTTCATTAATTTCCCCATTGGCTTTGTCCAACGAAGTTAGTGTCATTACTATTGCGGTCTTTAACAGGAAATTTCCCCTCTCCACTCAGTTCTAGCTAAATTATTTGCTTGCGAAATAGCCCGTTGCCAAGAAGCTATTTTTTTGCATTTTAATAAAATAAAATAAATCACAGTAAGGTACTTTGTTAGCCATAAATCATATCTATATATTTTGTAGGCTGCGTTGAACATTTAAAGTATGCCAGAATGGTGGCAATAGCATTTTTTTTATTACAACAATTGAATAGTGGTCGATACAAATGTTTAAACCTAGCGCAAGTAAATAAAGAATGCCGAATTCACAAAATGCTCACAGCATGCATCACATAAGTGAACATAAAAACAAATATATGCACTGCAGTTTCTAGCTGCTGTTCTTAATGATCATGTTTTTCTTCCGGACGTAATCCAGTCTGCCATCGAAGGACTCACTTTTGCAGTGTGGAAGCAACATTTCCTGTTTTATCCAAAAGGAAACGGAGGATACATGTGACCAAATATAATTAAGATACCGGTAAGCAAATACCTACAGGGTTGCTAAACCAACACACAGCACCGTTTCTTATCGCAATGTAAATTCCTTCGAATTCTGTAACAGGAACTTGCTCTGACATGTAAATTAATCTATGTCGCTGTTACACCAGGCTCTATAGTAGTTGCACAGCAGAGTTTAAAATAGCAAAGTGCAGAAGACCATGTCCTCTTGAAACAATCCACTGATCAGCTACAGTAAAAAGTATAAACATTGGCATTGTAATACAAAGTATGTATTATGAAAGCTATTCTGTTAAACAAATACATAATCAGCCATGGCATTTCAAGTTTTGTGAAATTGTTCCTCAATCATACCCACAGCAGGACAGACATCTCCTTTCATGCAGTCTTTTCTATTGATGAAACTGTTCTGAAGTTCGGATGAGTCGCTGTTGGGAAGGAGGGTACAGTAATGACTTGAGTTGCACGTGTTGCAGCGTGCTTGTGTGTGGGGTTCTAACTCATTTACAGAGCATATATGATGCAGGACTACCCAGGTAAGAGTTTAGTACCTGTAGATAATATCTGATCAGATGTGGAATGGAAACAAGCCAGACCAATACATCAAGTAAAAGGCCTGATACTAGATCTCATACTACAGCTACCTTTTATGAAAAGGTTTTGGATAGGAGGAACCATACTGGAGGAATAGGTCACACATGTTCCTCATATGGATCAGGCTTTGTCACGTATCGGCACATTTTACAGTAAAAAGAAAAAAAGTTATGCAAAACTACTCAAACACACACACCAATATGTTATCTTTTAATGCGTCATTTGTACTTGTAACGGTAAAGTGCGCAACCCATACAGTTTGGCCAATTTACACTCTTATACATACATTATAATCCACAATCTACACTTTTAAGTACATGAAGTTTATAGAACACTCATTTCTAAACTGAGACGCTGTCTCAAATTAAGCCAATAGTTAATTATTTCCTGCCCAGTTCGTTTAGAATACACGCTTGAGTCCACTCAGTTGTGAACTGCGTTTCCCAGTATGCTACACAGAGATTTCATGCCACAAGTAGTTGAGGTCATTCTTACGTTTCCAGCCACATTTTGGGCTCAAGCTGAAAAGAGAACTGTGTGCTGAGATCTTGAAATGGGAAAGGTGCTATTGTGCAAGAGTTTATAGCAATCAGGGAGAATCCTAAGACTTAAAAACCTTGTCACTTTTAGTAGAACTCCTTCCACAATGCATCTTCAGTAGGTCTTACATTGGTAGACAGACTACTGTAGTTGTACAACAGTCATTTGGCAAATCTGAATATTTCTTGAACAGATGAACTTCGTGTTACATGGGAACTTTGTGTACAAAGACACCGTAACAATACGATCAGTAGGTCTAGATGACAACTGACTAAATACACTGGAGTGGAGACATTTTCTAAGTGGCAAATTTACCTTCGACCTCAATCACCAGTCTGGTCAATCAATACAGAGGGTCTTTTCTACCTCTTCGATAAAGCTTTGATTAATTTTCCCCAAAGACAGCAGATACTTGACTGCATATAAATCCCATTTTACACAGACTAGTATTTGATCAATGACAGGCATTTGCAAAAATTACAGATAACGGTAGAGCAGAAATACTCTAGCCCCGAAGGAAGATTTCATGGTGTCCGAGAACTATTTTCAGAAATGATTGATCTCTGAAAACTATACGTCTAGTGGGATCCTATAGTTGTCCTTCCATTGCTCAATGTTAAGACTCCCTTAATTTTCCAGGCACCATGGCTTTAGATGTGCCCTCGGCTACATGATAAATAGCCACATTAGCCTGCCTGTCTTCAACTCAACATGGAGTGCCAGACTGCATCTTCATGTGGAACACAGAAATGCATTTAAAATCAAGTGTGTCATTTCACTAATGCTAGCTGAACAGTGTTCATTACAACAGGAACCCTCAAACTGTCCTTTTCATGAAGATGTGTGATCTCCCAGGACCTGGCTAAAATATGCAAATTTCCATTTTTTGGAAATAGACTAACTTCCTTTAATTTTACTGCACCACATTTGGGATATAACCCTCTCGATGCAGGAATCAAATACTTTAAATTTAGCCCGTCTCAGAAAATGAAGAATATTGCTCAAGGATATTTTTCAAGCAATCCCACCTGGCCAACAGAGAACAATACAATAAGAAATTACATTTGCATCAATAAGAACAAAATTGTCTGAGAGGCAGAATTTAAACATCCTTTATCCTGAATGGTCTCGTCTAGCCAATATTTCAAATGCATTTCTAACCAACCAAAGTCAACCTTTTCAGTAGTTAAGCGATACATATTAGAAAGCTCTCATTACTTCTTGCCTCACTGCAAAGACTCTCTCCCGACTAGGAGTCAACAACCTAATGTGGATTGACTTTTGTTGATGGACAAGAAAGAGTGAACACCAAAATTGGTGTTTGACTTTTCAAACTAACCTTAACCTTGTCAACTAGTGTGCAAATTCTTAGTGGCTTTAAGAGTCAGTGGTTAAACTGTGGAGACTACTGGCACTCTTGCCCAAATATGCTGGCCAAATCAGCATAAACATGTCCATGGTGTAGTTTCTGCAGGAATTTGAAAAGGATATGACAAAGGGATTCAACACAAGGGAAACAGAGCAACTCCGGTCTCCTTTACCATGACCCCCCCTCTCCTAAAGACATTCCAAACAATGATAATTAAAATAAATGTCACAGGACATGGTGGGATGTGCAATCAGGCAAAAACAAAAAACATTGTGTCCTATTTCTTGCTGCGCAGGCGTTTGGACTGGCGCGGGAGGTCTGAGCTCTTCCTGGTGCGTTTCAAGGGCGGGCTACCCACCGCACTGGTTGCCGTGGCAACAGCAGCAGAAGACGTCGTGGCGACAGCGGAAGAAGCTGCTGTGGTGGAGGCGGCTACGGCCGGCCTGGCACCTCCCCCCACCGCACTGTCCATCAGTTCCCTGAGCTTGTGCTCCAGCTCAGCCAGCCGGGCGTTCTGCTCCCCGATAACCTGAGTCTGCTCCAGCAACTTCTGCTCCTGGTCCTGCAGCTGCTTTTGCTGCTCCAGCTGCTTGACGCGCACCTCCTGATTCTCCCGCCGCAGCACCGTCATGGACGCCCCGTTCACCTTTACCTGCTGCTGCACCTTGGTCATCTCAGAGCGTGACGGCGTGTTCTTGGCCAGCAGGGACATGGTGGTCAGGGAGGTGGAGGGGCCGGCCACTGGGGTAGGCAGAGAGAATAGGGAGGGTGATGATCTTAGGTACACTCTTAAATGGGTAGCAAAGTCGAACAATAAATATCGTCATGTTAAAATGTATTCATATTAAATAACATGGGTGTTTGTTGAATCTTTATTGGCCATAGAAAGGTCAGTGTAGTTGTTCATTACCTGGGGCAGATCCGATGAGGCGCCCTGACAGGTCAGCCCCGGGAAGCCTTTTTTTCAGGATGGGGACGATCTTCTCATCAAAGTACTCCATGGCCATGGAAGAGATGTCCCGTAGCTCTTGCAGCACCTCATGAGCCCGCTGGGGCGCACGTGTAGAGTTCACATAGCGCAGCACACGGTAGATCTCATCAATCACCTCAGGGAAAGACACAGTCACATGCCGGGAACCTTAAGCTTAGAATAAATTGTACGCTTAGGCTTAGAATGTTAAGAATGTGATCCTGGTGTGTGTGTGTGTGTGTGTGTAATGTTGAGGCCAAGACTATCCAAGTTAATGGAAGTAGCTAGCATGTTCATTCTGGGATGGAACTAGTCTTCCACTTTAAAAAAAAATTATTCTTTGATAATTTAATCAAATAATTTTCCTAAACTATAGTCAATCTAAGAACAGGAGTGCCATCATGTGGCCAAACGGGAGAAGCTCTAAAGTTAGTCGATGTAAAAGAAAACCATAAAACAGAAATTAGCATCTAATGTACAGATGCGACAGGTCGTTAGTGGGTGGTAGGTTAAAGAGGATGAATCTAGGCACCTTGCCAGGGATGAAGCAGCAAAGACTGGAGTCCACATATTTCATGAAGGTCATGTTGAGTAGCGAGAGACGCGTTTCTACAGCAGCCAGGATGTCAGCGTGACGGGCCAGTGAGTGGTTCCTCCGCTCCGACTCCCGCCTGCCACAAGACAAAGCACAAAATATTTGATCCCCAATTTCGTGGTTTCCAATTGGTAGTTAGTCTTGTCTCATCGCTGCAACTCCAGTATGGACTCAGGAAAGGCGAAGGTCGAGAGCCGTGCGTCCTTTGAAACAAACCAATCAAGCCGTGCTGCTTCTGGACACAATTCCCTCTTAACCCGGAAGCCAGCCGCATCAATGAGGAAACGCCATACACCTGGCGACCGTGTCAGCGTGCACTGCGACGGCCCAGAGCCTGGATTCAAACCCAGAAGCTCTAGTGGCACGTTAGACCACTGCGCCACTTGGGAGGCCTAAGCGCACCAAATATACACATTGGACAAGATGACAGAACTTTATGATTACAAGTAACATTATCACGATTGAATGCAAACTTGAGGGATCATCAAAAAGTGAAGTTGCTGAATGGTTTGGAATAAAAGTATAGCCATACAAAAAAATGGCCTCGAGGCATGAGGTAATCACTTTTGTAATGCACTGGTGGTGCTGCTGACACTGGGGTGAGTAGGCTATAATTTTAGGCTAATCATTCACAAGTTTATGGTCAAATGATTCATTTTATTTAATCATCCACAATGCATCTTTCTTATTGTAACAAGGAAAACATGGATCTTCTTTCATGAACGATTCGATCTAGAATTGCAACGCTCCGATACGTTTTAGTTTAAAGTGATTCATTTTGAGTAGGGGAAAGAATTGATTTTTTTTTTAAAGTGTCAATAAAGATGACATTTTCCATTTTAAAATTAATATCTGCTGCTGAGGGGGATCTCAGAAGCTGGGCCTTTGAGCTGGATCGGTCTGAGGGGACCTTATGCCGAGTAGACCTCTGCTAGTGTGCGCCTGTCAATGTTGTGTGTGTGTGCGCACCTGAGCCATTGGGCAGACTGAGCTCCACCTGACTATCAGATTACGGGTGTGGGAAATTTGATTTGTCACAACTTTCATACTTAAAAAAAAAAAAAGTCAGAATCACTCCCACCCATTGATTAACTTAATTTGTTGAGCTAGTACCATGTCAATATTTATATTTTGAAAGCATGGCATTTAGCCCATTAGGCAGGATTAGGAGTCCACCTACGGCGGCAGATTAACGAGGGCGACATTGTCAAAGCTTAACTGACCAAGACACACCAACATCAAAACCTCACATAATTATGCAGAAAAACACGAACAAGCTCTTGGCTTGCATTAGCAAATAGCTTGGAGATAATAAGCGATCTCTGCACTTAGGGAAAACTGAAGCAATTATTTTTGGATCCAAACCTAAATTGTGTAGGTCGTCAGAAATCAGAGTGGAGTTAGGGGGTGAGGTGCTGACTACTAAAACCTCTGTTAGCTACTTGGGATGTATCCTAGATGGAAGCTTGGGAGGTGTGAGCATGGCCAATAAGGTGCTAGGGAAGGTTAATGCCAGGACTAAGTTTTTGCCTAAATAGTCCAAGCTGCTTGTTAAGGACTTCATGAAAGTGCTAGCTACTGCCCTCATTTCAATGCCATTTTGACTATGCTAGTACTTCCTGGTTTGGGGGCTTATCTAAACTTATGAAGGGGAAGCTCCAGATAGCCCAGAATAAGCTGATCAGAGTAGTATTGAAGGTGAGTCCACGTACTCACATAGGCAGGAGCTGCTTTCAGGAACTAAACTGGCTGCCTGTTGAGGCTAAGGTGTCCCAGATTTGATTAGGTTTGGTTTACAGGAGTATTTATGGTCCTGCGCCCAGATATCTAACTGATTACTTTCCTCGTGTTAGGGATGCACATAATCACAGCACCAGATCAGGTGTTGCTTATGTGTGCTTATACAGGTTGAGGAGTAATGCTGGGAAAGGAACTTTCTTGTATACTGGAGCCTCAGAATGGAATGAGTTGCCTCTGCCCATAAAAATAATGTCCTCTCTGGTCACCTTTAAAAATAAAGTAAAACATATATTTGATGTCTTCTGTGCATATATGAATAACCCCTATGATGTAACTGGAATGATGAGATAGATGTTCTTCTGTTTTTGTTTTATTATTTCACTGCCATACTGTGTTCGATCTTGTCTAGCAATTTTTTCTCAAGAGGACCACAATGGAAATAAGTCTTTATTGTGTGTTATCCTTAATGATTTTATTCATGTGCATGTATGGCCTTTAAGGTGTGCGCTTGTTTTTTAAAAATTGGTCAAATTAATAATAAAACTAAACCTTAACCAGTGGAATATGGTATTTTAAGGCGAGCACTGATGCCGAACCTGTGATAAGCATTTCCCCGCTGTGTAAACACATCGCAAATAGTCTCAGGATAACTCCTGATAAAGTTAAGTAGCTGATATTCAGAGCTTAAATAGGCTAATTGATTAGTCACAGGAATCAGGACTAGTCAAGCCAATGAAAGTGCCTGTTTTACAAACAGTAGGGCTGCCACATGGATGGGCATTTATAAAATTACATTGCAGCAGACACTGTAGGCCACACCCCAGTAAGCATGGACCGATGCCAACATTTTTTGGACGCATTGTTTTTGGTCCTATTGTCTTTTTGTGCAGTTGGGACCAGCGTTAAACCAAATCAGACATCTGTTTGGTCCAGCCCAGCCTTGATTTGGCCCAAACTTTGATGTCCATGTTAAATGCAGATTTGGTGCGGTCTGATCAGCCTTGAATTGTAGGCACCTTTTTTTTATGTAGTTTTTCTCCATAATATTCCAAACCAGTCACCTTCGAGACTGGGGTAAAATCCAAAGCTGCATTATATGAAATTGGCCATCCTGACACCCTAGGCAAGGCAAATAAATTGATGCCCTCATATAACCCACAAATCTAGAGTAGACCCAGTAATCCAACATTTTGAAAAATTGTCTAAAATCCCTATTTCCCAGATATTGAAGTTATTTTCAACTTTCACTCAGAACCTAAGTCTCTTATAGACGTCTATTTTTGGACCAAATCAAGGCTGGTCCAGTCAAAATCATGGACGTCTGATTGGTTCAGATTTATTCCAGACCAAAAATCTAGACATTGAAATGTGTTATTTTATTAGGATCCCATTAGATGTTGCAAAAGCAGCAGCAGAAGAGTACTTCCTGGTGTCCACAAAACATGACATAATACAGAGCATTAACAGCTCAGAAGACAGAACATCAAAGTTGGGGACAAATCAAGGCTGGTCCAGAACGGTCCAAAAAGACGTCTGACTGGTTCAAGGACGATCCGGACCAGCCTCTCGAAAGCGAATGGCTTAGACCGTTTGGAATTTTACAGAGATCGAGCTTCTCTCGTGCCGACCAATGAATGTGAAACATTGGCTGTTACCCCAAAAATGTCTGCCTTTATTGCTCCTGTATGAGCAAACAAAAACACTAAACGCACACACTACATTCCTTTTCTGCGATTTATTTGATGAATTCTTCTTTGACTCGATCTATTCAGCTCTCCAGATATCAACCAAGTGCTATTCACCATTTCATTTTTAAACCTCCATTCTAGCATATTTCCATCTACATGCTTTTATTTAGGTTTCTATGCAAACTACAATCCCAGTCAAAAGTTGACACCTACTCATTCAAGGGTTTTTCTTTATTTGTACTATTTTCTACATTGTTGAATAGTGAAGACATCAAAACTATGAAATAACATATGGAATCATGTAGTAAACAAGTGTTAAAATATATTTTAGATTCTTCAAAGTAGCCACCCTTTGCACACTCTTGGCATTCTCTCAACCAGCTTCACCTGGGATAATTTTCCAACAGTCTTGAAGGAGTTCCCACATTTGCTGAGCACTTGTTGGCTGCTTTTCCTTTACTCTGCAGTCCAACTCATATCAAACCATCTCAATTGCGTTGAGGTCAGGTGATTGTGGTGGACAGGTCATCTGATGCAGTACTCCATTACTCTCCTTCTTGGTCAAATATCCCTTACAATGACCCAACACACCTCCAGGCTGTGTCATTGTATGTTGAAAAACAAATGAGAGTTCCACTAAGAGCAAACATGCGGAAATCATCTGTTCACCAACTGTCTCAAAGACACGGCGGTTGGAACCAAAAATCTCAAATTTGGACCAAATGGACAGATTTCCACTGGTCTAAATGTCCATTGCTCGTGTTTCTTGGCCCTTAATGGTGTCCTTTAGTAGGAGTTTTTTGCAGCAATTCGACCATGAAGGCCTGATTCATGCAGTCTCCTTTGAACAGTTGATGTTGAGATGTGTCTTATTTGAACTCTGTGAAGCATTTATTTGTGCTGCAATTTCAGAGGCAGTAAAGCCAAATGAACTTACCCTCTGCAGCAGAGCTAACTCTGGGTCTTCCTTTCCTGTGGCAGTCTTCACGAGCCAGTTTGATCATAGAGCTTGATGGTTTTAGCAACTGCACTTGAAGTAACTTTCAAAGTTCTTGAAATGTTCCGGATTGACTGACCTTCATGTCTTAAAGTAATGATGGTCTGTCATTTCTCTTTGCTTACTTGAGCTGTTCTTGCCATAATATGGACTTGGCATTTTACCAAATAAGGCTATTTTCTGTTTACCACCCCTACCTTGTCACAACACAACTGATTGGCTCAAACGCATTGAGGAAAGAAATTCCACAAATTAACTTTTAACAAGGCACACCTGTTAATTGAAATGCATTCCAGGTGACTTCCTCATGAAGCTGGTTGTGAGAATGCCAAGAGTGTGCAAAGCTGTGATCAGGGCAAAAGGTGGCTACTTTGAAAAAACAAATGTAAATATATTTGTATTTGTTTAACACATGATTCCAAGTGTCATTTCATAGTTGTCTTCATTATTATTCTAAAAATGTAGAAAACAGTAAAATTAATGAAAAACCCTCGAATGAGTAGGTGTCCAATCTTACTGTCACTGTATATGAGTTAATGTTTTTTAAGCCTGCAGCTAGTTACTTGAAAATGAGACAAACATGATTCAACAATTGAATTAACGAAGAGAAAACACAAATGGACATTTAAAATCGCTGGCTCCCGAGTCCGTACGGGAGTTGCAGCGATGAGACAAGACTGTAACTACTACCAATTGGTTACCACGAAATTGGGGAGAAAAAGGGTAAAACTTGTTTATTATTTATTTATAAATAACTGGCTAGTCTAATATCGGCTAGCTTTCTTTTTAAGTAGAAAAATGAGTAACCTCATCAAGACAACTCATATTGCATATTTCACTCACAGATATCTTATTTCAGTCTGGGGGAGTCAGCTAGCTACATCTGTTCCTCTTCATCAGACAGCAGCTTGCGGTTTCACAAGAGGTTGTGTTTAAATCATAGATAGAAGCAGGCCATTGGCTGCCTTCATTACAACAAGTATGTATGAGAGTTCTGATTGGTTCCAAATTTAGTAGTTTGAGAAAATGTGCAAGAATTGAAGGAGCCAACACATGGTTTTCCCGTCAAATCAAAATCCACTCCTCCCTTGATGGGGATCAAGCAACTTCACGTTTTAAGGCTTTGGTTCACCTTCAGCACATTTGGTCAGGAACAAGTTTTGCTTCTGGTTAGGCTATACTGATCTCTGGCTCCCTCTTTAGTAATTTGTGCATTTTTTATTTTAATCTTAAGGATTAACCCCCCCCCCCCCAATTTTCACCTAAAATGACATACACAAATCTAATTGCCTGTAGCTCAGGCACTGAAGCAAGGATATGTATATTCTTGGTACCATTTGAAAGGAAACAATGAAGTTCATGGAAATGTGGAATGTAGGATAATATAACAATAGATCAGGTAGAAAAATAATACAAAGGGAAAAAAAACATTTTGTATTTTTTTTTTTTTACCATCTTTGAAATACAAGAGATAGGCCATAATGTATTATTATTCCAGCCAAGGTGCAATTTAGATTTTGGCGACTAAATGGCATCAGTGTATGTGCAAAGTTTTAAACTGATCCAATGAACCATTGCATTTCTGTTCAAAATGTATCAAGACTGCCCAAATGTGCCTAATTTGTTTAACAACTTTTCATGTTCAAAATTGTTCACTCAAACAATAGCATGGTATTATTTCATTGTAATAGCTACTGTAAATTGGACAGTGCAGTTAGATTAACAAGAACTTAAGCTTTCTGCCAATATCAGATATGTCTATGCCCTGGGAGATTTCCTTGTTACCTACAACCTCATGCTAATCACATTAGCCTACGTTAACTCAACCGTCCCGTGGAATGAACACCGATCTCGAAGAAATGTTAAATCATTAGACAAGCTCAGCAACCTACTTAGATGATTTATAAAATATGGTGTTTATATGGAAAAATACACATCTTAAAATGTACACCAATCGATTGGTCGAAAGAACAAGACTGCCCTAGTTCCTACAGAGCTCAAGCACTTCTGACTTAATTTCCTGAATTGCAATAGACCAACTTTTACTCATTGATTTGCTACAGGACATAGGCCAAGCAAAAACATGTATATTCAAATAGCATACACATCAAATACTATAGAACTCCCTCCAGTGGTGTTGAGACTGACCTTGGAAGCTGGGCTTTGACCTGCCTCTGGCACAGGCTGTGGTAACGCTCCACCTTGAGGAAGCCTTGGTTCAGCATGCGCTGATTGATCATGTCCATGCGCTTGCATACCTGGGAAAAGAACAGAGTCGGGAAGGTATGGTTGAGTAGCATGTCTTTTACCCTTCCATGACCTTGCATGACACATACAGCCTGTGATCCTCAAACTAAAGTGACAGTTTGCACTGCAGGGTGCACCAGTGGGGTGATGGTACGGCCACAGAGTTTCTAAACCCAGAAACAATGTCGCAAGACTTCTGAGAATGCTTGCGAAACAGACCCAGGTGTGAGAAATCTGTCCCTGTTCGAGAGCATCAAAACCGTGATGAATCATGAGTAAATAGTGACTGACTTACAAATGACGAGTCGTTATTTATGATGAAGGTGATTTGTAGATCAGTCAGCAGTCACCTGCACTGTCAGGTGCAATGTTGAACAAGCCCAATGAGAAGTGAAATTCTTCCCGAGTAGTTCATTCTAAATCTAAAACGTTAACCTAGATTCCAGCCAACGTTATTACTCTAACCTGGTGAAAGTGACATACTGACACGTTAAAAACTGTCGAAAGAGTGCACTGCCTGCACAGGTGCAGTTCGGCGCAAGACGACCGTTAGAAACATGTCATCAGGTCTACACATGAGCCAAACTAGCCAATGTCGCCATGACATCGACTACAATTGTGATCGGGGATTTCTATTTGAGAAGCAGTTTCTTCCCATCATACTGTACTGTCTTCAGTGTACTCATACTAAGAATTAATTCCCCTTGACCACGCCCACAAATTGGGGAAACAAAAAGAGCTAACTTCGTTATGGATTTTTTGTTATACAGAAATAACAAAACATGCCGAAAAGCTGCTGTGTTGTTCAATGTACATGTAACCAGGTCAAAAATGCTGCAATACACCCATGTAGGGAAATCGAGCATGTGAGAAGAGCCATATGGCTTCAGGCTATTCAGCATGGGAGAGTGGGAAATGTGCGGACCCGGTGTCTAAGTAGGCGTAGCCATGCGTGTGGAAATAAATACAAACATCACAGGTAAGACATTTAACTTGTTTAGTATAGTCCGTTTGTAAATCCACGTGTAGCTGAAAAGTCCATTTATTTGTGTTGTTGGTCTTTGCTAGCCCACCTGGTCTCAGACCACACGTAACATAGTAAATTTAAATCCGGGACACTCAAATTAGTTTGTTACATTTGATATGGTTGGAAATATATTATATACACACACACATCAAATGTAACATTAAACACACACGACAGGTTACTTAAGGCAAAAAAAAAAAAAAAAAAGTAGGGCGGATGGGTGAGCATATAACAAACATCTAGCAACCAAAAGGTTCCATGTTTGAATCTCACCACAGACAACTTTAGCATGTTAACTAAGCCTGTCCCTAACCCAACTAGCATTAGCCACCACAAATCCCAATTTAACACTGTACGAAATGGATGATTGACATGCATAAATTAATACATAGCATACACTAATTGGAGTGTCCCGTATTTACATTTACTATGTTACGTCTACCCGAGTCCAGTTGGGCTAGCTTAATGTTGAGTAGCTAGCACTCACATGGCTGCTCGCAGTCATGAAAAGGGGCATGAGGGAAGCACTGCAATATGTTTTTTTAAGTAGTGAGAACACATGCAATGTTTTAAAGTACTCTTAAGACATGTACTTTTCTTTAATGTGGTTTTATAATAACAACCAAGCAGACAAGAAAAATTGCATTTGAACCTAGGTAACCACAGGTTGTGTTCCCACAGATGTGCGGGGCAGCGACATACCTAAAGGCTAGGAAAACAAGTGTGCTTGCATACTCAAGAAATCAGACATTAACTTTGCCGGTTTTGCCAAGGAGATGTTAGTCGCGCAATTTTACATCTAACAATGATAAAATGTGCATGAAAATTGTGTCATCTTTCGTTAAATGAAAGACCATTGAAGAATCCCTACAGTGGACTGAACTTTGGCCTGAAAGTGGAACTGGCAGCTTTTTTAACTTTGCAGATATGAAAGCGATATAAAATTCCCAGTTTATGCTACAAAACCACATTTATAAAACAGGTTCTATTTGACTCAACATTCCAAGACATTCACTAAGGCATTTTTGGTATAATAATTGGATGCAGTTCAATGCATGATAAATATAATTCCCCCAATTAATTTATTGGTAGTCCCACAAATATTGCTATTAGGTTGTAAATCACAGCTGGCCTGGTACATTGTTTGCTGCATCCATTAAGGATACACTGTTTCAGTTTCAATGACTCAATATCTCAGACAAAAACAGACAAATGTAACTAAGACTGGGAATGTCACTACAATCAACCTAGCAAGGGCAATGATCACAAGTCAGTCATAACGTGGCTAATAGGCTAGCTACCCATTTATGTAGCAAGCTTAAAACACAGAGGCTAACGTTAGCTAGCTGCTAGGAGGATGTCATTGAGTGACCCCCCCCTCCAAATCTAATTTTCGGTGGCTATACACAGCTAAAGACGCAGGGGTTATTTGGTTTGCAAGCAAGAACTTGAGCGACTTATCCAGTTTGCTCTAAAATTGGCAGACAGCCAGAGTGAATTTGCCAACACGAGATGCTTTCATCTGTGTGCCGGAGTGCAGAATAACTGATGAATTTACACAACACCTGCTGAATATGACCGGAGTCAGTAAGCTTCTTGCTCTGGCTAGCATTAGTTGTTGATATTGTGCATAATTGAGGGAGAGAGCATACCTTTTCATGGTTTGAGCAATAGGACTGCAAAGTTACCAAATGTAAGAGAACTCCCATGGTATTGACATCTGCAGAAATCCATTCAGGTGTATTTGTGGCTTTTGGTGAATGCGTTCTATTGACCTAAAGTCGTGCAGTTACAACTGCCTGTAAACACAGTCCAGTTCAAAGTTAATGATAGCAGGCCTGTGGCAATTTCTTGTTTGCATAAAGACCTACTGTAGCTCTGATTGGCTATGGTGCACCGGTCTGCGTAGACTCCGGTCCTGGAGGAGACAGATGTTTTTATTTACTGCAGTGTCTATTAAATTTTCCAAACACATGGCCGCTTTCACACTATTACTATAACATTTTCACAAATGCCTTAGTAGACAATTCCCAAACATTCTACAAATTACCATATCTAAGTGAACACCTGTCAGGTAAGTGTCATTACTGGGGGTGTATATGAACAGATTTGAATACGATTTCATGTTGCTATAATGCTGTCAGTTCCATTTTAACGCCGACTGGCACTCTACAATGGCCAGATCGAAAAGGGCTGCGGTAGAGCTGAAATAGCCTACTACTCCTCCCCAACACACACATCTAGATGTCAATTGGCCTATTGCACCACTGTAAATTAAAGGGAAGTCTTACTGTACTTGGTGGAAAGCAGAAATAAAACCAAACTTCAAATGTTTAGCCAGCCAGTTTAGTGTGGACATTCAGAATTACACTGATGTTTTGCTAAATCTTGACAAACATACTAAGTAACTAGATGACGCATTTACTTAGCTAGAAAAGTAGAGATTTAAACAAACAATATAGCCATTTGTTTGTTTGAAATGGACATGTTTGTCATGAGTTCCAGCCAGGAGAGGGCCCTAGCTGGCTAAAGCAACTGGGAATGAAATTGAAATAAAAGCCGATGCAAATAACCTAAACTAGCTTAGCTAGTTGGCTATTATTATTACTAAACGTGGGAAAGACATCCACATTTAACATATAAGCAAGCAGTGACTACTACTACTACTACTACCTTTCGTTAAATAGCTAGCGTTGGCAGGAGCTAGATTAGCCAGACGCTGCATTGGTATTTGCTTAATGGTTTGTTTTTGTTTTCTCTCACCAAGCGTAGCAGGCTGATTTCGTCGTAAGACAGGAAATTGAGAATAGTCTCAATCGCCACAATGGGAAGTCCTAAGAGCGGGTTGTTCTGATGTAGTTGATCCGGTGGTGGTGTAGACAATCTCGGTAACGCCGAGTCGCAATCCAGGGCTCCAAAACCTCCCTCGACTCTTTCTACAACGGCAGCCATCTTCAATTGCTAGATAGGGAAATGACGTTTCATAGGGAACATTCTCTGAACAACGCTCGAAAAAGTCTCGCAAGACTGTACACAACTATTTCAATTCACTTGAGTAAACAAAGTAGCAAGATTTTGCATGAACCCACTTGTCCCTACAAACAGCTGTGTCCAGCCCTGGGTTATAGTGTCACAATTATGTCAATCTGATTTACACTTTAGTCATCTCATTGGCTACAACTGATATTGTTCAAGAAGCTATTTATTTATTTTACCTTTATTTAACCAGGTAGGCAAGTTGAGAACAAGTTCTCATTTACAATTGCGACCTGGCCAAGATAAAGCAAAGCAGTTCGACAGATACAACGACACAGAGTTACACATGGAGTAAAACAAACACACAGTCAATAATACAGTATAAACAAGTCTATATACAATGTGAGCAAATGAGGTGAGAAGAAAGGTAAAGGCAAAAAAGGCCATGGTGGCAAGGTAAATACAATATAGCAAGTAAAACACTGGAATGGTAGTTTTGCAATGGAAGAATGTGCAAAGTAGAAATAAAAATAATGGGGTGCAAAGGAGCAAAATAAATAAATAAATTAAATACAGTTGGGAAAGAGGTAGTTGTTTGGGCTAAATTATAGGTGGGCTATGTACAGGTGCAGTAATCTGTGAGCTGCTCTGACAGTTGGTGCTTAAAGCTAGTGAGGGAGATAAGTGTTTCCAGTTTCAGAGATTTTTGTAGTTCGTTCCAGTCATTGGCAGCAGAGAACTGGAAAGAGAGGCGGCCAAAGAAAGAATTGGTTTTGGGGGTGACTAGAGAGATATACCTGCTGGAGCGTGTGCTACAGGTGGGAGATGCTATGGTGACCAGCGAGCTGAGATAAGGGGGGACTTTACCTAGCAGGGTCTTGTAGATGACATGGAGCCAGTGGGTTTGGCGACGAGTATGAAGCGAGGGCCAGCCAACGAGAGCGTACAGGTCGCAATGGTGGGTAGTATATGGGGCTTTGGTGACAAAACGGATTGCACTGTGATAGACTGCATCCAATTTGTTGAGTAGGGTATTGGAGGCTATTTTGTAAATGACATCGCCAAAGTCGAGGATTGGTAGGATGGTCAGTTTTACAAGGGTATGTTTGGCAGCATGAGTGAAGGATGCTTTGTTGCGAAATAGGAAGCCAATTCTAGATTTAACTTTGGATTGGGGATGTTTGATATGGGTCTGGAAGGAGAGTTTACAGTCTAACCAGACACCTAGGTATTTGTAGTTGTCCACGTATTCTAAGTCAGAGCCGTCCAGAGTAGTGATGTTGGACAGGCGGGTAGGTGCAGGTAGCGATCGGTTGAAGAGCATGCATTTAGTTTTACTTGTATTTAAGAGCAATTGGAGGCCACGGAAGGAGAGTTGTATGGCATTGAAGCTTGCCTGGAGGGTTGTTAACACAGTGTCCAAAGAAGGGCCGGAAGTATACAGAATGGTGTCGTCTGCGTAGAGGTGGATCAGAGACTCACCAGCAGCAAGAGCGACCTCATTGATGTATACAGAGAAGAGAGTCGGTCCAAGAATTGAACCCTGTGGCACCCCCATAGAGACTGCCAGAGGTCCGGACAACAGACCCTCCGATTTGACACACTGAACTCTATCAGAGAAGTAGTTGGTGAACCAGGCGAGGCAATCATTTGAGAAACCAAGGCTGTTGAGTCTGCCGATGAGGATGTGGTGATTGACAGAGTCGAAAGCCTTGGCCAGATCAATGAATACGGCTGCACAGTAATGTTTCTTATCGATGGCGGTTAAGATATCGTTTAGGACCTTGAGCGTGGCTGAGGTGCACCCATGACCAGCTCTGAAACCAGATTGCATAGCAGAGAAGGTATGGTGAGATTCGAAATGGTCGGTAATCTGTTTGTTGACTTGGCTTTTGAAGACCTTAGAAAGGCATGGTAGGATAGATATAGGTCTGTAGCAGTTTGGGTCAAGAGTGTCCCCCCCTTTGAAGAGGGGGATGACCGCAGCTGCTTTCCAATCTTTGGGAATCTCAGACGACATGAAAGAGAGGTTGAACAGGCTAGTAATAGGGGTGGCAACAATTTCGGCAGATCATTTTAGAAAGAAAGGGTCCAGATTGTCTAGCCCGGCTGATTTGTAGGGGTCCAGATTTTGCAGCTCTTTCAGAACATCAGCTGAATGGATTTGGGAGAAGGAGAAATGGGGAAGGCTTGGGCGAGTTGCTGTTGGGGGTGCAGTGCTGTTGACAGGGGTAGGAGTAGCCAGGTGGAAAGCATGGCCAGCAGTAGAAAAATGCTTATTGAAATTTTCAATTATGGTGGATTTATCAGTGGTGACAGTGTTTCCTATCTTCAGTGCAGTGGGCAGCTGGGAGGAGGTGTTTTTATTCTCCATGGACTTTACAGTGTCCCAGAACTTTTTTGAGTTAGTGTTGCAAGAAGCAAATTTCTGCTTGAAAAAGCTAGCCTTGGCTTTTCTAACTGCCTGTGTATAATGGTTTCTAGCTTCCCTGAACAGCTGCATATCACGGGGGCTGTTCGATGCTAATGCAGAACGCCATAGGATGTTTTTGTGTTGGTTAAGGGCAGTCAGGTCTGGGGAGAACCAAGGGCTATATCTGTTCCTGGTTCTAAATTTCTTGAATGGGGCATGTTTATTTAAGATGGTTAGGAAGGCATTTAAAAAAAATATCCAGGCATCCTCTACTGACGGGATGAGGTCAATATCCTTCCAGGATACCCCGGCCAGGTCGATTAGAAAGGCCTGCTCGCTGAAGTGTTTCAGGGAGCGTTTTACAGTGATGAGAGGAGGTCGTTTGACCGCTGACCTATTACGGATGCAGGCAATCATCAAGCTGCATTACCCAATCTTTTTTCTGTACAGACATCTGCGCGGTTTGCTGATGTCAACGTTGTGAACAGTGTCCCATTTGGCAGTAGGGTTATACTATGTGAAAGCATAAACTACGGACAACGAGCACAATTGCATTTTATCGATGGCAATTTGAATGCACAAAAATACCGTGGCCCATTTTGTTTAAGGTACCTGTGACCCACAGATGCAGATACCCACAGATGTCAATGTTCCCTTGGGCAAGGCACTTAACCCTAATTGGCCCTGTAATTAATCTAGATAAGAGCATCTGCTAAAATGTAAAGTATGCACAGATGTTGCAACATCAGTATTTAGAGTAATATGCTTTACCTTTATTGTTTCATGAAACAAGTCCATACAGAACACAACACAACTGTGCACCTGGCTGAGAAGAGCCAATCCCGCCATTGACAAATTTGTTCTAAATCCATCTTCATTCAGTAAAGACATCAACCTATTTTTCTTGTATACCCAAAAGGACAGAATTCAGGCAGAATTCTACAAATTGCCTAATGACATGGGTGAGCCATAAGGATTTGCAAGTGACATTAGCATGAATCAGAATACAAAATATATAAGTAGCACAACTATTTGAGGATGACAAAGTCATGCTGGGTACATATTTGAACAAACGAATCCATAGTCTAGTTAATCTAAAATAAAGCATCCTCAGCATTCCCGCATTGTTCTGCTATTCCAACTGGTGTTGTATTCTACTATCCAAAGCATGTTGCACACCGGCTCAACACACGCATATATCCAACCCCCGTAGTGGGTATTTCCATTTGGTCCAACATAGCTCTTATTCCATCTCTGTGGAATCGAGTTCACCGAGGAATCGCTGACACTTGGTCATGAGAACTTTGATGGCCTCTGTGACCAGGACATCAGGTGCCAGGATGCCAGTGGATTCTACAGAAACTGTATGGGAAAGAGGAAAGACAGGATTGATGACAGTATTCATGCACAGAATGCCAAACTATACTAAACTAATAAATTACTAGAATCACTGAGAATCAATTAGCTTCTACAGTGCAAAACAATATGGGCAGTGTTACCCTCGTATTCATTTAGCAGCAGTGCATCGCCGCTGCTAAATTGTTGCCACCACAACAAAATATTGAACAGGAAAAAATATATAGCTATGCTAATGATCGGTCTTCTGATAGAAGACCTTGAAAACCTTGAATTAAATGTTGAATAGGTTACTTTGTAGCTAGTTCTATCTACCTGGCAGAATTATATAATTATTATTTGCAGCAATCCAGTGGGCATTTGTTTTGCAAACTCCATCACGTTCATATGTACCTGAATATGTACCTGAATTAAGGGATAACTGAAGCAAAAGTCAATTTCATACATGTTTCCCAGACCTCAAAAGTGGTCTCCTGGTGTGGTTTTAACATTTTTATGTACAACAAAAATGGGATGTTCGGAAAAAAGAAAAAAAAAGTTTTTAAAAAGGACTGAGTGAAAACCTAAAATAAAAAAGTAACAAAATCTAAAGCCTTAATTCCCCCAACCCCCTTCCCACAACCCTTGCAAAAATATTCCAGTGGAAACACTATGGGCTATGTACTAAACTTAGCAAAAAACGTCCTCTCACGGTCAACTGCGTTTATTTTCAGCAAACCTAACGTGTAAATATTTGTATGAACATAAGATTCAACAACAGACAATCTGAACAAGTTCCACAGACATGTGACTAACAGAAATTGAATAATGTGCCCCCGAACAAAAGGGGGGGGGGGGGTCAAAATTAACAGTCAGTGTTCTTGCTGTGAAATGTTACCCCACTCTTCCACCAAGGCACCTGCAAGTTCCCAGACATTTCTGGGGGGAATGGCCCTAGCCCTCACCCTCCGATCCAACAGGTCCCAGGCGCGCTCAATGGGATTGAGATCCGGGCTCGTTGCTGGCCATGGCAGAACACTGACATTCCTGTCTTGCAGGAAATCACACACAGAATGAGCAGTATGGCTGGTGACATTGTCATGTTGGAGGGTCATGTCAGGATGAGCCTGCAGGAAGGGTACCACATGAAGGAGGAGCATGTCTTCCCTGTAACGCACAGCGTTGAGATTGCCTGCAATGACAAGCCGATGATGCTCTGACACACCGTCCCAGACCATGACAGACACTCCACCTCCAAATCGATCCCGCTCCAGAGTACAGGCCACGGTGTAACGCTCATTCCTTCGATGATAAACGTGAATCCGACCATCACTGCTAGTGAGATAAAACTGCGACTCGTCAGTGAAGAGCACTTTTTACTGGTGATGTCTGGTGAGGACCTGCCTTACAACAGGCCTACAAGCCCTCAGTCCAGCTTTTCTCAGCCTATTGCAGACAGTCTGAGCACTGATGGAGGGATTGTGCTTTCCTGGTGTAACTCAGGCAGTTGTTGCCATCCTGAACCTGTCCCGCTGTTGTTTCATGTGGTCTGCCACTGCGAGGCAGACCACATGTAACAGCCGTCCGTCCTGTATCCCTGTAGCGCTGTCTTAGGCATCTCACAGTACGGACATTGCAATTTATTGCCCTGGCCACATCTGCAGTCCTCATGCCCCCTTGCAGCATGCCTAAGGCACGTTCACGCAGATGAGCAAGGACCCTGGGCATCTTTCTTTTGGTGTTTTTCAGAGTCAGTAGAAAGGACTCTTTAATGTCCTAAGTTTTCATAACTGTGACCTTAATTGCCTACGGTCTCTAAGCTCTTAGTGTCTTAACGACCGTTCCACAGGTGCATGTTCATTAATTGTTTATGGTTCATTGAACAAGCATGTGAAACTGTGTTTAAACCCTTTACAATGAAGATCTGTGAAGTTATTTGGACTTTTACGAATTATCTTTGAAAGAAAAGGTCCTGAAAAAAGGACGTTTGTTTTTATGCTGAGTTTACTAGACATTATGACTGTACATTTCACAAATTCACGAAACAGAAACATAGTGATGTCTAAATTCACTGGGTACCTACAGATAAAATGGTCCCGCACTCTTGCAAGTTTCACAGCATTCTTGAGGTCGTCATGTCGGAGAACCTCCCTACTGCAGGTATCTAAGCGGCTGTTCACCACCTTGGCAACAACCTTTCCTGAGACGGAGATGGAGAATTAACTACATGGAACTTAAATAGCTACAGTAAAAGTACAATTTCAGTATGTGCAAAGGACAATGCTTCAAAATGTTATAGCTACTGTTTTACCCCCATGGTTCTCCACTTCAATGACTCCAGGTGAGAAGCAGCGTTTTAGTCGCTCTGCTTTCTCCCCCTCCACTGTTTCCATTAGTGTGATCTCAGGAAGGAGTCTGTAACTGGCTGTAGCCACAGGTGAAAACTTGGCATGGTCTTGACCTGGAAACATAGAGCATAGGATTAAGCCACCAGAACAGCTAAGAAAGATCACTAATTTCAACAGAATATGACGTAGATCTGTAGCGACAGGCAACGGCGTGGCGAGGGTAAATTAACATAAAGTATTTTTATTTGGACGAGTGTTTACCCACCCATTGCTAAAAATGCATTGAAAATACAGGGAGAATTAACTTATTCAGACAAATATCAGCATTTACCCACATTATTTAAATTGTATACTACATCACTGGTTACAGGGCTTGAGAAAGGTTAAACTGTCGTCAGATTGCCATTGTGCAGACATTATAACATTTTGCAGAGAAAGTCCTCTCACCAATGCCTTTCACACAGTGCATGACTATATCCAGCTCCTGTCCAGGCCGGAGCTGCGCCAGAAGGATGTCCCCATGTACTGGACCGATGTTAGCATCTGCAAACACATCAGCTTGGTTCCCAATAGGGGCCCACTTCATGTCCTTAGAGTACACTGAAGAAAAACAGTGTAAAAAATGTAATACAATTCTACTCATTTTACCATGGGACAGAGACATTTTTGCAGTTTTAAAGCATATCTCCTGCAATTCTACACATTTTCCCATGACTTATGCCATGTTAATCATATGAGAGTGACTCAAAAAATCAATAGGGCATGTGCCCTGCGTGCCTGGTCGGTATTCGACAATGATTACGACAAGTTTAGATAACTGGCTTGACTAACTTAATCTAAAAATTGTTTGCTGACATGGTTAATTGAGTGAGTCAGTGACTGACATAAAAACTACTGACGCACAACCAAATTTGAAACTTGCACTTTGTGTATTCTACTATTCTAACTCTCAACAGTAAGTTGAGACTCCCACCGACATCCTAATGGGCCCCTGAGCGGGCCCCTGAGCGTCCAGTGACCACTTCTGCTTGGAGCTGGCCCCAGTCCACGGCCTTACCTACCCATGTGATTCAGGTAAAGTTCCCGGGGGTCAGCAGAGTCTTTGGTGGCTCTGGGGTTCCTGGTGCATTTGATCTTCAGTTGAAGTTGAATTGTGTCGATTTCTGTGCCTTCTTCGTCCCCTGGGAAAAGCACAAATGCCTTAAAACTGATGCAGTTGGCAGTGACCCTCTACAAGACAAGTCTTGGAACGTTGTGTTAACATTGTCAGAGGAAGTGGAGACAAGGTATGCAGCATAAATGTACCTGCACTTCTGTACTCGAACAGTCGTGGGTCAGCCTTGATAGGGATCAAGCCCAGCCTGTGGGCAAGGATCTCATCCTGAATGATAGATGTGTTGTTGTAAATAAGCACCTTCTCGACAGCCATAGTGGGGACCTAGGAGAGGGCGTATTAATACACGTCACGTTGCTATGTACCATATAAAACATAATAAACATATCATTTTTATTGCCAGGGCGCTATTTGAGTAGTTAGTAGCTACCTCTGCAAGCAATATCCTTCGAAAGGCATTGGCGAGCGCAGCATCTATGCCCACCATGTCGAACTCCAGAGAAGTCTCATCCATTTGCACCACGTCGATTCTGAAATTCTACAATAAATACATAATATTGACGTAAAGGGTATTATTGGCATTCCACTTAACAGACCTGAATGTAAAATTATACCAGCATGATAATAGTTAGCTAACTAGCTAAGTTAGGTACCTTTTGAAATTTCTGCAAGTTCCATGTGTCATCGTAGCCAGGATAATTGCCAGGGTAATCTGTTGTATGAACCTGGAAACATTTGAACAATTTTAAAGTACTTATACGTCGCAGATCAACTAATCTATTGGCGTATTAAACACAGTACATATATTTCATGAGAAATATGCTGTGTGCGAACTGTGTTGCATTTTCTACCGTACTAACGTTAGCTAGCTAACGCGTTAGCTGCACATTATGTTTCGCCAGCAAATGTTGGCTACCCGTTAATTCCAATATCATCTGCACATATATTTCAGACACAAACAGTATCTTAATTTATCAGATTTTATTGTATAATCTTAAATCACTTACATTTTTTATATCAAATTCACCTAATATCACTCTATTCCGAATTTCATCCACGTTGCTCATGGTCGCTGCCATTTTAGCTCGTGTTTTCAATGACGTCACAAGCTTCGCTCTACTTATTGTGGCGCTCTCAAGCGTCAGTTAAAATGAAAACTGACAACAAAGACACAAGGGAAAACTAGTTATCAGTATATTTGCTGACAAACCTAAATGCGTTTTAGACTGTCACTCTTCATTCAAGAATCATGCTGTCTGCTGCTGTATGCAGCCAGAGATGTAGTAGGGTTGTAATAGCATTCTTCCTTCCTTCAATCCTGCAGACATTTAAGCCATTGGGCTTCAATGTCCACTAGAGGGGGTATAAAGATGGTGTTATAGATTTAGTCAACACCGCTAACTGTTCCGCCTGTTCATGTCAGTCACTTGCTGTCATAACGCAAGCTTGAAAACTCTTCCTACCTGGCACACCAGGCAAGCAAAAACAAGTGTGCCTAGGGAGAGTTTGCAGTACAGAGTCAATGGTC
Organism: Oncorhynchus clarkii lewisi; assembly: GCF_045791955.1. Taxonomy (NCBI): domain Eukaryota; kingdom Metazoa; phylum Chordata; class Actinopteri; order Salmoniformes; family Salmonidae; genus Oncorhynchus; species Oncorhynchus clarkii. The sequence continues at coordinate 10,369,196 of NC_092169.1, forward strand.
TGTTTATGTTCGAGGCCTGTATGAGCTGAGGACTATCACTGTTTATGTTTAGGCTTTACAATGGCCAGTGAGGGAGTTTCAAGTACAGTGTCCAGCAAAACAGGTGAGCTACTGGGTTGTGTGTCAGGTGTCTCAGGCTCATGTGACACTGGGCAGAGTTGTGAATGTGAGCCAGATGTGTGTGAGCCTCCATCTCTGGAGGAGCTGGAGGAGGTGCTACATTCAGCCCAGAGCTCCTGTAGGCACGGAGACGAGGTGTGGCCCAACCTATACCTGGGGGATATGTGAGTACACCTGTTTTTCCAGTCGTAATTACACAGACACACACATGTGCATGCACACACCTATACTTACACATCACATATATTTGGATATGGTGTGTGTGTCAGCTACATGTCTCTTGATAGGTATGGGCTGAATCAGTATGTTCTGTTGGTGTGTGTGTGCGTGATGGTGTGTGTAATTGTAGTGATATCTCTACGTTGTTTCACCTAGGTATATGTCTCATAACAAGTATGAGCTGTGGAAGTTGGGCATCACTCATGTCCTGAATGCAGCCCATGGTAAGATGTGTTGTAAAGGCAGTGATGATTACTACGGTACCACAGTCAGCTATTACGGTGTTCCTGCCAATGACCTACCCACCTTTGACCTCTCACCTTTCTTTCACCCTGCTGCTCAGTTCATCCACCAGGCATTAAAGTCAGGAGGTAAGCCACGACCCATACAGTGAGCTGGTGTGTGTGTGTTGTCTGTGCGTGAGTGTGAGTGACTGATGCATGACTGTATGTATATATGTTATTGTCTTCCCTAGGCAAGGTGTTAGTGCACTGTGCTGTAGGAGTGAGTCGGTCGGCTGCGTTGGTCCTAGCCTTCCTCATGATCCATCATCATCATCCTCTGCTGGCAGCCATCCGGTTGGTGCAGCAAAAACGATGGGTGTTCCCCAACAGAGGCTTCCTAATGCAGCTTATTAACCTGGACTACACTCTTCACAGAGAGAGAAGGGACTGAATACACACACACCAGACCTGGGATAACTATAGTTTTGAATATTATTTGTGGAAAGTAACTATACCTGTGACTATAGATCCCAAAAAATGACTACTTTTTAAGACTATTTGAATACAGATCTCAGAAAGTAACCACTCTTTAACTAATGGTAGGGTTGTATCTGGAACATAAACTATTGGATTAGCTACCTTCAACTAAAGGCATGGCTGTATCAGGAAATGCATGTTGCAGATAGAAATAGAATGAATAGAGCAAACACAATTTCCTACACTATGCAAATCTATCTTGCAGTCGATCATATTTGTTGTACGTAATGCATTTATATCTGAACATTCTGTACATTTCCAATCTCCTGAACAGGCCCCAGGTGTAGAAAATCAAGTCAAACCAATGATATTTTGTACAGATAAATATAAATAAGTTGTGATGCTCAACTACATATCCTCTGGCGTGTTGATTTTAATGTGTTGATGTTCTCTTTATCCATAGCCAGAATGATTTTGCAGTGCATGGTGATCAAACAGGTTTCATGTTATATTCAAGGGTGTAGAGAGGGTGAAGTTTATGAATCCCCAAAAATTGTAATTATACAGATATTATTCAAAAAATGCACACAACAGTATTCATAACTTCTTCTTTTTTTTTTTTTTTAGAGTGTATGACTCTTTAAAGGTCAAAAGCTGCAATTAATTTTATGATTCCATAAAATGATTCAAAGCCATTTGTAAACATTGCAAACGGGAAGTTGGATGCTCAGAAAAAACAATGTTGAACCTCTTTGTCCATCTGAGAGTTCTTGTTTCAAACACACACTACACAACATATCCCCGAAATATATCATATGTAGTGTGCAACTATTTTTTATATATTTTTTTATATCAAACACACGCTATCATTAAAGGGATAGTTTACTCAGAATACAAATTAACATGATTTTCCAACTACCTTTTCTGTAGTTGATTCAAGAAGGCAGTTTAGGGATATTTAGTTCCCTTAGACAATTAACTGACATATTTTAGCAGTTACTGTTAGTATTCTCAGTAACATTAAATTCTCATACTGTATATTTTCACCAGTCGCCAACTGGTCGATCTTCAAGTCATTATTAGTCGATCTCCAAACATTGCGTTTTTATTCGCGGTGCAATTGATTCAGAAGCCCTGCGCACCGGGTAAACAAGTGTTTCCATTTTGAACCATTTAATTTGTCTGAAAACAAACTCCGCCTTTCCCGGCGGACCGGGAGATCTGTGGATCGTGAGAGTGTGTGAGAGTGCGCTGGCCAATCGGATAGCTTAAATCACCGGCAGCGCTTCCAAGACCTCCGACACAGCAAACATTGATATTAGCCTACGTAAGATTTAATAACTTTTAAAACCATGGCCACAGCGAGACTGTCAAAGAATACACCAAATAACTGCTGTTTTTACGAATGTGTTCATGATTAACTATTTATTCAGCACTGTCAACACTATTACAAAACATAAAATGTGCTTGAGTGGCCTAGCCAAGTGTATCGATAGCCCTGCGTTTGTATTATTATTAGCAGCTCGTAACGTCTATTTTAATATGAGGAATATTTAACTTTCTCTGGTCATAGGAACAACATGAATTTGTGCATGGCAGATGCGGTGCGACTAGAGTGTCGCCATCAGGTGGGAAACAGATGCAACATTCAAAACAACTCGGAACTGGGAACTCGGAAATCTCTGACTTCCGAATTCAGTGTATTCAAGACAACTGGGAACTTGAAAAAAACGAGCTCCGTCTGGGATTTTTTTTGAACGATCATCCAACTCGGAATTCCAAATCGGGAATCTTTCTAGATCTTCAACTCTCCGGCCTGAAGATCTATGACGTTATGATTTTACATCGTTTTTTTCTTCTTCAGAGTTCCCAGTTGTCCCAGCACCATTACCACAAGATGCTTGTACCATCAGTCCAGTAAAATAAAAAAAGCGAATTATTTAAATTAATGCTCAGCAGTAACTCTCAAGTGCTACACCCACCGATCTATTTTGTTACCAAAAGTTGAGTTTTGAAATAGCCTGTAATATGGTATGAGAATAACAATATTGTCAGGCTGGGCATATAGCCAATATGCTGTGATAATGTATCAGGCCTACTGCCCAGCCTCTTTCCTACAGAACAGTTTTTATTAGGTTAATGTTTTAAAAATGTAAGTCATGTTTTAAAAAAAAGTGGTAGATCTCGGCTTGATTTTTTACTGAGGAAGTGATCTTGACTCAGAAAAGGTTGGTGATTTAGATTAATTAAACTAACTGTTGTAGTTTATGTTTCTTCATCAAATATTTGGCAGCCATCAAATATATATTTTTTTGTTTTCAAATAACTTGCAAATGTTGAAATACCTTCAAATATGATTTGTTTTTCTGAAACCTGTATTTGAATGCCAAAGGAAATAATTACTTTTCGTGTATTTAACTAATAATTGCCTATATTCAACTGCCTTGAGTATTTTTAAAGTTGGTATTTTCAAATAAACTACGAATACAACAATTTTCTTCCCAGGTCTGACACACACACACACACACACACATATTGCTCGTTCTGATATGTCTTAATTTCTTTTCTTTTTTTGGGGGGGTGGGGGGGGTTATGTGTGCTAGAAACATAAGCATTTCGCTGCACCTGCAATAACATCTGCAAAACTGTGTACGCAACCAATACATTTTGACACCCACACATGATAAACACGCATACACAGTACACATGCACACCCCTCCATTCCTCCCTCCTGTCATCTGGTGACCTCAGCTGTGACATAATGCCTGTTACATGACTCTCTTTCTTTCTCTGCTCTTTCTTTCTCTCTCTCTTTCCCCTTCTCTATTCAGACCCCTTTACTTTTTCCACATTTTGTTACGTTACAGCCTTATTCTAAAATATATTACATTTAAAAAAATCTATCTACACACAATACCCCATAATGACAAATCGAAAACAGGCTTTTAATGGATTTTAGCAAATGTATACATAAAAAATAAAAAAAACTTATTTACATAAGTATTCAGACCCTTTGGTATGAGACTCGAAATTGAGCTCAGGTGCATCCTGTTTCCATTGATCATCCTTGAGATCTTTCTACAACTTGATTGGAGTCTCCTTTGGTAAATTTAATTGATTGGACATGATTTGGAAAGGCACACACCTGTCTATATAAGGTCACACAGTTGACAGTGCATTTCAGAGCAAAAACCAAGCCATGAGATCAAAGGAATTGTCCGTAGAACTCTGAGACAGGATTGTGTTGAGGCACAGATCTGGGGAAGGGTACCAAAACATTTCTGCAGCATTGAAGGTCCCCTAGAACACAATTGCCTCCATTATTCTTAAATGAAAGATGTTTGGAACCACAAAGACTCTTCCTAGAGATGGCCGCCCAGCCAAACTGAGCAATCGGGGGAGAAGGGCCTTGGTTAGGGAGGTGACGAAGAACCCGATGGTCACTCTGACAGAGTTCCTCTGCGGAGATGGGAGAACCTTCCAGAAAGACAACCATCTCTGCAGTATTCCACCAACCAGGCCTTTATGGTAGAGTGGCCAGACAGAAGCCACTCCTCAGTAAAAGAAAGGCACATGACAATCAATGCTCACTGTCATGTTGAGCCCGCTGTGAGTTGTGCAGCTGAGCATTGTCTCCTGGGAATATATCAGTTGAAACATTAATAATGAGATTACACAATTTAAAAGGTACTTTTTTTCTCTCAGATTGGTGTCTATTATATTACTTTCAGGCGTGTACTACTAATATATTAAGAACTATGAAACCTTTACATAATGAATAGTGTCATCTGTCCAGTAAATTCTGGAGGATGCTTTCGTCACTGGTGAGGAGGTATAGAATTACAGAATGCTAAAAATGGAAGCTAACTGCAGGGGTGTGTGTGTGTGTATGCGTGCATGTGCGTGTGTGTGTATGAAGAGGAGCAGACGCGGTAAGAGGAGGGGCTGTGCTGCCTGTTAAAGGTAAGTTGACTTGGATCAGATGGGAAAGAGGTTTTGTTTGATTGTTGTTGACCAGACTGTTTTCTGCTCCGCTTAGGTTTTTCTGTCTCTGTAACTAACACACACCTCCTCTCCAGACGGTGGCAGCATGTCTCTAAAGAAGCGGTGCTATGAATCTCCATCTGTCTCTGAGCTGCTGGAGTTACTGTTAGCCCACTGACGGACCACCAGCCATCCCTCTCTCCTCTCATCCCTCGCTTGTCTCAGCTCATCCTTCTCTCCTCTTATTCAGCTATCCATCTCGCACACAATTACACACACACACACACACACACACACACACACACACACACACACACACACACACACACACACACACACACACACACTGAAACACAATGGTTACTAAGGTATAATGCTCTGTGTGTCCTGAAGGCTAGGGGTTTGTTTACTGTGCCATGGGCATCCAATGTTCTGGCCCTGGGGTATCTGATGGTCTACAAGAACCTTTCTCTATCTGAGCAGATCCATCGGACCAAACTCTGGCTTCCTGGAGCAACTCATACAGCTGGAACTCCTCAGGCAGCAGAGGACACAGACAGAAACATGAATGAGAATACACGTACACACACACACACCATTCTGTATACGTCTGGCCCTTCTTTAAACACTGTGTTAACAAACCTCCAAACGAGTGTCAATGCCATACAACACTCCTTCCGTGGCCTCCAACTGCTCTTAAACGCTAGTAAAACTAAATGCATGCTTTTCAACTGATCGCTGCCCGCACCTGCCCGCCCGACTAGCATCACTACTCTGTTGACGGTTCTGACTTATAGAATATGTGGACAACTACAAATACCTAGGTGTGCTAGACTGTAAACTCTCCTTGCAGACTCATATTAAACATCTCTAATCCAAAATTAAATCTAGAATCGGCTTCCTATTTCACAACAAAGCCTCCTTCACTCACACCGTCAAACATACCCTCGTAAAACTGACTATCCTACCAATCCTCGACTTCGGCGATGTCATTTACAAAATAGCCTCCAACACTCCACTCAGCAAACTGTATGCAGACTATAACAGTGCCATCCTTTTTGTCACCAAAGCCCCATAAACCACCCACCACTGCGACCTGTATCCTCTCGTCGGCTGGCCCTCGCTACATATTCGTCGCCAAGCCCACTGGCTCCAGGTCATCTATGTCTTTGCAAGATAAAGCTCCACCTTATCTCAGCTCACTGGTCACGATAACAACACCCACCCGTAGCACGCGGTCCAGCAGGTATATCTCGCTGGTCATCCCCAAAGCCAACACCTCCTTTGGGTGCCTTTCCTTCCAGTTCTCTGCTGCCAATGACTGGAACGAATTGCAAAAATCGCTGAAGTTGGAGACATATCTCCCTCACTAACTTTAAACATCAGCTATCTGAGCAGCTAACCGATCGCTGCACCTGTACAGCCATCTGTAAATAGCCCATCCAATCTACCTACCTCATCCCCATATTGTTTTTATTTACTTTTTGCTCCTTTGCACACCAGTATTTCTTACTTGCACATCATCATCTGCACATCTATCACTCCAGTGTTAATTTGCTAAATTGTCATTACTTCGCTACTACGGCCTATTCATTGCCTTGCCTTCTCACGCCATTTGCACACACTGTACATTGACTTTTTTCTATTGTGTTATTGACTGTACGTTTGTTTATTCCATGTGTAACTCTGTGTTGTTGTTTGTGTCGCACTGCTTTGCTTTATCTTGGCCAGGTCGCAGTTGTGAATGAGAACTTGTTCTCAACTGGCCTACCTGGTTAAATAAAAGTGAAATAAAACATTTCATTAAGCACACCTTGCAGTTTCATTTAAAGGGGAAATCTCCATTAGTACATCCATTTTTTTTAACTTTTAAATTAATTAGATATATTCCAAAAGATACAGTAAGCTTGTTTTACTCTCTTGATTATAAACAAAAACTGTGTCGCCTCAGAACATGGTTACATTTCTCAAGCTCTCAACTGCAGGTTGAACCTTCCGTAGGTGAAAAATATTTATCATTTTGTGAATTATCCGCTCCAGTGATGTTGTTTTTGTCACATATTAACAAGGTAGGTGGAATCAAGCGCAGAGAGCAGGTGCAGTGAGTCGATAGTTTATTCTCCGGAACAAACACTGAAAACCCGAAAACAGGGTGAAATAATCCAACACAGGATTAAGATATATCGGAGCAAATAGCACAATACGTAATCACTAAAATACATGAAACCAAAACAATCCCGCACGAAACAAGGGCGGGACAACCTACTATAAATAAGGACGTCAATAAACTAAAATACACACAGGTGAAACTAATAAGACAAAACCAACAGACAAACGAAAAAGGGATCGATGGTGGCTAGTAGGACGGTGACGACGACCGCCGAGCACCGCCCGAACAGGCAGGGGAGCCAACTTCGGCGGAAGTCGTGACAGTACCCCCCCCCTGACGCGCGGCCCCCGCAGCGCGCCGCCACCGTCCTCGAGGACGACCCGGAGGACGAGGTGCTGGGCGATCCGGGTGGAGGCGGTGGAAATCACTCAGGAGAGAAGGGTCCAACATGTCCCTCACCGGAACCCAGCATCTCTCCTCCGGACCGTACCCCTCCCAGTCCACGAGGTACTGTAGGCCCCCCACCCGGCGTCTCGAATCCAGAATGCCCCGAACTGTGTACGCCGGGGACCCCTCGATGTCCAGGGGGGGCGGAGGGACCTCAGGCACCTCACCTTCTTGCAGGGGACCAGCCACCACCGGCCTGAGGAGAGACACATGAAACGAGGGGTTAATACGGTAATACCTAGGAAGTTGTAACCTGTAACACACCTCGTTTATTCTCCTCAGGACTTTAAACGGCCCCACACACTGCGGCCCCAGCTTCCGACAGGGCAGGCGGAGGGGCAGGTTCCGGGTCGAGAGCCAGACCCTGTCCCCCGGTGCAAACACGGGGGCCTCACTGCGGTGTTGGTCAGCGCTCCTCTTCTGCCGTTCGCCCGCTAACCGTAGTGAGTCCTGAACGGCTTTCCATGTGTCCTTGGAGCGCTGTACCCATTCCTCCACCGCAGGAGCCTCGGTCTGGCTCTGATGCCATGGAGCCAGGACCGGCTGGTAACCTAGCACACACTCAAAAGGAGACAAGTTAGTTGAGGAGTGGCGTAGGGAGTTCTGAGCTAGTTCAGCCCAGGGAACATACCTTGCCCACTCACCAGGCCGGTCCCGGCAATAGGACCGCAGAAACCTGCCCACCTCTTGATTTACGCGCTCCACCTGCCCATTACTCTCGGGGTGAAAACCTGAGGTTAAGCTGACCGAGACCCCCAGTCTCTCCATAAACGCCCTCCATACTCTGGACGTGAATTGGGGACCCCGATCAGAAACGATGTCCTCAGGCACCCCATAGTGCCGGAAGACATGGGTAAACAAGGCCTCAGCAGTCTGCAGGGTCGTAGGGAGACCGGGCAACGGGATGAGACGACAAGACTTAGAAAACCGATCCACAACGACCAGGATTGTAGTACTTCCCTGGGACGGGGGAAGGTCGGTAAGAAAGTCCACCGATAAGTGTGTCCACGGCCGTTGTGGAACGGGGAGGGGTTGTAATTTCCCTCTAGGCAAGTGCCGAGGAGCCTTGCTCTGAGCACACACGGAGCAGGAGGAGTCATAAAATCTCACGTCTTTAGCTAGCGTGGGCCACCAGTATCTCCCTCTCAGACTCCGCACTGTCCTCTCGATGCCCGGATGACCCGAGGAGGGGAGAGTATGAGCCCACCGAATCAGCTTGTCCCGGACCCCCCTCGGTACGTACTGGGTTCCTACTGGACAGTTGGGGGGGGCCGGCTCTGACCGTGAGGCCCTCTCTATCTCTGCGTCCACCTCCCATACCACCGGTGCCACGAGACATGACGGTGAAATGATGGGAGTTAGCTCAACGGGCCGCTCCTCGGTATCATAGAGGCGGGACAGCGCGTCGGCCTTGGTGTTTTTGGAGCCGGGCCGGTATGAGAGGGTAAACCGGAATCTGGTAAAAAACATGGCCCATCTAGCCTGACGTGGATTCATTCTCTTCGCTGCCCGGATATACTCGAGATTACGATGGTCAGTCCAGATGAGAAAGGGGTGTTTAGCCCCCTCAAGCCAATGTCTCCACACCTTCAGAGCCTTGACTACAGCTAACAACTCCCGGTCCCCCACATCATAGTTTCGCTCCGCTGGGCTGAGCTTGCTCGAAAAAAAAGCACAAGGGCGAAGTTTGGGTGGCACGCCTGAGCGTTGGGACAGCACGGCTCCGACCCCAGCCTCGGACGCATCCACCTCCACTATGAACGCTAAAGAGGGGTCCGGATGCGCCAACACGGGTGCATTGGTGAACAGCTCCTTCAAACGAGTGAATGCTCTGCCCGCCTCTGCTGACCAGCGCAAGCGCACCGGTCCTCCCCTCAGCAGCGAGGTGATGGGAGCAGCTACCTGACCAAAACCCCGGATAAACCTCCGGTAGTAATTGGCAAACCCTAAAAACCGCTGCACCTCTTTCACCGTGGTCGGAGTCGGCCAATTACGCACGGCTGTAACGCGGTCATCCTCCATCACCACCCCAGAGGTGGAAATACGATATCCCAGGAAGGAAACGGACTGTTTGAAAAACTCACATTTCTCCGCCTTGCAATACAGATCATGCTCCAGCAGTCGCCCAAGTACCTTACGCACCAGAGACACATGCGCCGCGCGTGTGGCAGAATAGATCAAGATGTCATCGATGTACACTACCACTCCCTGCCCGAGCAGGTCTCGGAGAATCTCGTCTACGAAGGATTGGAAAACGGCTGGAGCATTCTTCAACCCGTATGGCATGACGCGGTACTCATAATGACCAGATGTAGTACTGAATGCAGTTTTCCACTCATCCCCTCCCCGGATACGCACCAGATTATACGCGCTCCTCAGGTCCAGTTTTGTGAAGAAGCGCGCCCCGTGAAATGATTCCACCGCCGTGGCGATGAGAGGTAGTGGGTAACTAAACCCCACTGTGATGGAATTTAGACCTCTATAATCAATGCACGGACGCAGACCTCCATCCTTCTTCTTCACAAAAAAGAAGCTCGAGGAGACGGGTGATGCGGAGGGCCGAATGTACCCCTGTCTCAGTGATTCAGTAACGTATGTTTCCATCGCTACCGTCTCCTCCTGGGACAATGGATACACGTGACTCCTAGGAAGTGCAGCGTTCTCCAGAAGGTTTATCACGCAGTCCTCTCGACGATGAGGTGGTAATTGGGTCGCCTTCTTTTTACTGAAGGCGATAGCCAAATCGGCATATTCAGAGGGAATGCGCACGGTGGAAACTTGGTCTGGACTCTCCACCGTAGTCGCACCAACGGCAACTCCTCTACACCTACCTGAACACTCCTCTGACCACCCCTTAAGAGCCCCCTGTCGCCAGGAAATCACCGGGTTGTGTTGAGCTAACCAGGGAACCCCCAACACCACCGGAAACGCAGGTGAATCTATAAGGAACAGACTAATCTGCTCCTTATGATCCCCCTGCGTTACCATGTCCAGTGGCACCGTAGCCTCCCTAATCACTCCTGACCCTAATGGTCGGCTATCTAATGAGTGCACGGGGAAAGGTTGATCTACCGACACCAGGGGAATCCCTAGCCTTAACGCAAGCCCACGATCCATGAAATTCCCAGCTGCGCCTGAATCGACTAGCGCCTTATGCTGTAGAGAGGGAAAAAACCCAGGGAAAGAAATCAAAACATACACATGACCGACAGGAGGCTCTGGGTGAGTCTGGTGCTTACTCACCTGGGGTGATCGAGCAGTGCTCCGCCTGCCATCCCGACTCCCAGACGAGTTCCTCCAGCACCGGTCTGACGTGTGCCCTCGTCGACCACAACTGGTGCAGGAGGACACTCCTCCTCCGGTCTCCCTCGAAGCTGCCCCTCCTAATTCCATAGGGATAGGGGCAGGAGGGCTGGGAAGTGGAAACGACAGGGCCTGATCCGAACGCCCGCGAGCAGCCAGCAGATTGTCGAGACGAATAGCCAAGTCAATGAGCTCATCCAGTGTGCAGGTGGTGTCCCGACATGCCAGCTCCCTGCGGACGTCCTCCCTGAGACTGCATCTGAAATGGTCGACCAAGGCCCTGTCGTTCCATCCTGCTCCTGCGGCCAGGGTCCTGAACTCCAGAGCAAAGTCCTGAGCGCTCCTCGTCTCCTGCCGCAGGTGGAACAGCCGTTCACCCGCCGCCCGACCCTCTGGTGGATGGTCAAAAACAGCTCGGAATCGGCGGGTGAACTCTGGGTAATTATCCCTCGCCGAGTCCGGGCCATTCCATACTGCGTTGGCCCACTCGAGGGCTCGCCCAGTCAAGCAGGAGACGAGGGCGCTCACGCTCTCCTCTCCAGAGGGAGCAGGACGCACGGTAGCCAGGTATAGCTCCAGTTGAAGGAGGAAACCCTGGCACCCAGCCGCCGTTCCGTCATACTCCCGTGGGAGTGTCAACCGCAGAGCCCCGGAGCCAGATGTGGTCACAGGAACAGGAGGTGCTGGAGAAGGGGGTGCTAGCGATGATGTGGGAAGACCACTCCTCTCCCATCGATCCATCCTCTCCATCATTTGGTCCATGGCAGAACCAATCCGATGGAGCACGCTGGTGTGGTGGAGGACTCTCTCCTCCATCGATGGGAGAGGAGACGCGGCTGCTCCTGCTGATTCCATGGGTGGTGCGGGATTCTGTCACGTATTAACAAGGTAGGTGGAATCAAGCGCAGAGAGCAGGTGCAGTGAGTCGATAGTTTATTCTCCGGAACAAACACTGAAAACCCGAAAACAGGGTGAAATAATCCAACACAGGATTAAGATATATCGGAGCAAATAGCACAATACGTAATCACTAAAATACATGAAACCAAAACAATCCCGCACGAAACAAGGGCGGGACAACCTACTATAAATAAGGACGTCAATAAACTAAAATACACACAGGTGAAACTAATAAGACAAAACCAACAGACAAACGAAAAAGGGATCGATGGTGGCTAGTAGGACGGTGACGACGACCGCCGAGCACCGCCCGAACAGGCAGGGGAGCCAACTTCGGCGGAAGTCGTGACAGTTTTTGAGCTTTACCGCAAGGTAGACAATGAGACAAAACATATTTGAATTCTTTGTAGTGACTGAATTACAATGTGGCATTCTAAATACCTGACATTAGTGTCACCAGAGGTTCGTTTAACCTCAGTAATAAAAAGGAGGGAAACCTCCTAGATGCTTCAATTCAGACTTCATCTAAGAGACATTATCTGGGACATACACTTTATTAGGTAACACCACCCCGTTCACGAAAATGGATCACTCCTTCAGGCAGTGAGTCACGTGGCCGTGGCTTGTTGTATAAATCTGGCAGACAGGTATCGAGGCATTCAGTTACTGTTCGATTTAATGTTAGAATGGGCAAAACCAGTGACCTAAGCGACTTTGAGCGTGGTATTTTACACACGACAGTGTCTAGGGTTTACCGAGAATGGTACGACGAACAAAGAACATTCAGTCAGCGGCAGACCTGTGGTCGAAAACAGCTCATTGATGAGAGAGGTCGAAGGAGAATGGCAAGAATGGTGCAGGCTAACAGGCGTGTCACAAACGGCGCAGTACAACAGTGTTGTGCAGAACCGCATCTCGGGAACGCACAAGTCATCGAGAAGCTCCAGTGGGCACGCGATCACCAACACTGGACAATTGAAGAGTTGAAAAACATTGCCTGGAACATGACAGTGAGTTCAGTTAACTTGAGGGGCCTGCGCAGTTCCAAGACAGCAACCCTATAGAGCATCTTTGGGATGAGATGGAGCGGGCTGTTCGCAGCATGAGTGTACCGTCGTCCAATCTGCAGCAACTGCATGATGCCATCACATCAGTATGGACCAACATCCCTGTGGAAAGTTTACAACACCTTGTATATTGCCCCGAAGAATTCAGACTGCTCTGGAGGCAAAGGGGGAGGACGTCAACCTGGTACTAGATAGGTGTACCTAATAAACTGGTTATGTCCTAATATACATCAGTGGAGGCTGCTGTTGGGAGGACGGCTCATAATAATGGCTGGAATGGAGTGAATGGAATGGTAGAAAACACGTTTGATACCATTCCATTAACTCCACTCCAGACAATATTTTGAGCCGTCCTCCCAACAGCAGCCTCCACTGATATACATACATAACCATTAATACAGGTTTCTAAAGACCTGATAACAGCAGTCATATTCTACTGATAAGGACTGCTATTAACGTATCATCACGCCCTCCACTACAAACCCAACACTGATGAACAGCCTGTGCTATGACCTGAAACGGCAAAATATGATAAAGGAATTGTATTCAAATTATACTATAAAGAACAAAAGAGCCCTTTAATGCCAAGCTTGGTAATTATTTAATACACAAGAATAACTTTCTTAAACATTATATTACTGATTTAATGATAAAACAGTTATTCCTGCATTGTAGCAACAGTAAAAGCTACTTTAAATCTGGTTATAATTGATTGAGCAAAATCTCTTTCAAACGCAATATGGAAGTGACATACTTGAAAGGTTTATGAAACTGACCGGCTAGTTGTAACTCATCCATTTTACAAAAGGCCTACCAATGCAGCACATTTTTATGGCACAGTAAATTGATAAGATTCTGTTACAGTGGTGATAGTTAACCTTTAACCCTCTGGTTAGATACAGTACATGACTAAAACATTGGCTGTGGTTTTGAGACAATCATCATGCAGAACATATAACACATTAGATCCGTTACCCATAATGTTTTTGAGACATATTAAAGTACAGGTTCAAATGCAATAAATGTTCATATGACAATGTTGAAAAATTGAAAGAAAGTATTATTCACAAATAGGCTATTTGGCCTTTTGTTATGTGCATTAATATATTGAATGATATCTGATGAGATTTTTCAGCTTTCTTGATCGACGTTTTCCAGTCTGTTAACCCTTTCTCTATGTCACGGTATTCTCCGCTGCATCACAGTGTTGGATAAATCATCTGAGATCACAGAATTTGAGGTTAGTTAAAGACTTATTTTATATGCCAGTAGAATGAAGTACTGCTAAATCAGGTGTGTGATAACTTCTCTATATTTTCAATGTGAATATGGGGCAGTAGAAATAATGTGAAAAGAAATGCAAAAAAACGAAAACTATTGTATGCTTCAAACATTCACACAGAATTTGATTAAATCCTAGCATTAGAAATGAGAAAGATAGACATTTATTTCCAGCCATAGTGATTAGAAGTCTATGGTGTATTGATGCTATCTTTTCCCACTCTGTGTTGTTAATAACTTTTAGCTTGTCTGTTTACAGAAACCCCTAGTTATTCCCCCCTAGTAAATAAATCAACTCTAAATGATAAAGAAATAATTGTATCCCTTTGTTTGACTGTTGTGGCAGCACTCTGTTCTATCACTGGGCATCTATGCTGATGATGAAGGTACAATTACGAATGAATTCCATCCAAATGCAACCTTTCACTCTCTGTCCATTCACCTCTTTTATCAATATGATGGTAGGTTCTTGTACACATGCCAATATTCTGACTGACACACAGATGATCTTATTCACTATGTGAGGCTGGTCACACTGTCTCTGGTGTTTTGGGGTCACATTTGATGCATAATAAAGCTGCTGCCAACTTGACCACTAAGCACAGTGTTCAGGTCTCCCCCCGTCAGTCCACTGCCGTGCTGGAGCTTGCGCAGCAGGCTGGGGTCCTGATTGAGCCCATCACCCCGCCCCTCTTCTTCCTGTCGCCGGCGCCAATACTGCTCTTCCTGGACGTGGCCGTATCCTGGCAGGACAGGTTAGCAGCGCGGCCAGCCGTCTCCTTGATCTGCAGCTCCAGGTGCTTTTGGATGGCCAGACCAAGCTCCTCAGGGTCCACAGACGCCCCGTACACCTCCCACGTCATCCCTTCCGCGTCCCACTTCACCTCCTTCACTGGGGACTTCTGGGATGTATCCGTCTCATTCCCGCTCTCGTTCCCATTCTCGTTCCTGTTCTTCTCCACCAGGCAGACCTGGGGGAACACATGGGCCAGGCATGCCTCGTGGATCTTCCCAGTCTGCACCCCCACGTCCCTGAGCTCCCTGTGGGATGTCATAGTCCCTGTGTCCCTGGTGGCTCTATTGTTGCTGCTAGGACAACTATTCTCCTGCTGCTGCAGGGCTCCACTAGGAGGCAGAGTGTTGGCCCAGGAGCAGTTGAGGTTGCAATTGAGGTTGCAGCATTGCAGCAGGCGCTTGGCATCCAGTCCTGTCTCACTGCCAGAGGACATGAGACAAGGGAGGGAGATGAGGGTAGGCGCCGGGTGAGGTGGCAGCACCCTCTGGTCCCTGAACTTAGCTTCGGTGCCTGGAAAGCGTGGCATCAACTGGGCAGTGGCGAGGATGGGCTGGGGGTGGCAGTACGCCGCAAACGTGTCCTCCAACGCCCCGTGGTGATGGACAAAAGTGCAGTAGCAGATGGCCTCCTCACATGAATGTTGTTGTTGGGTCTCATCGCCGACCTCAGCGGCTGTGTTAGAGGGGCCAGGGGCACCGACCCTGACACTCCC
This sequence comes from Oncorhynchus clarkii lewisi, assembly GCF_045791955.1. NCBI lineage: Eukaryota > Metazoa > Chordata > Actinopteri > Salmoniformes > Salmonidae > Oncorhynchus > Oncorhynchus clarkii. Next base: position 10,384,836 of record NC_092169.1, read on the forward strand.
GGCCTGAGGCTGCTGTGTGGGGCTGCCTCCTCTACCATTTCCCCCTCTGCCGGTGATGTTGACAGTGTTGCAGTTCTGGACCTGCATGGGCTGCTTGCAGGCAAACCTGGAGAAGGCCTGAGGAGAGGCATCCTGGAAAAGGTAGTCTCTCCCTGGATACAAGGGGCAGCTGGTCTCACTGCGGGGTGGGGGGGCAGAGACCTCCCTGAGCATGTGGAGGGTATGTGAGTGACTCCTCTGGACAGGCAACCTGGACAGATCCAGTCCTCTCAGGTCTTTCTGGGATGATGACGAGGGGTAAGGCTCCTGGCTCTCTCCGAAGGCTGATAACATGTCCCCGCTGGCTTGGTGACCATGGCTGGTGATGCCCTCTTCATGGTGATGGGCTGTGTATGATGACTCAGCCATACTGTGAGGGCGAACAGTAGTCCTGGGGTCCACATGTTGTTGGATGGTGTGCTGGACAGCCTGAGTAGGCCCCTGGCTGTCATTCTTTCTGTCTCTGTTAGAGCATGGAGCTGTATGCTCACTGGAGCTCCTCCTGAGTTCCTCCTGCCTCAGGGGACCTGTCAGCCCATCTGTGGAGCTCTTGGAGAGGGGTAAAAAGGGGTCGGTAAAGAGGGCAGAGTCAAGGGAAACACTGCCCTCTGGTGGGTATAACTCAGACACAGGATGCCCACTCTCTGCCATGGGAAAGCCCTGGAACACAATGGAAATTAACAGAGCATCAACAATATGGCTCAAAATAAGCTCTTATTGTATGATAAGGAAAGCTAACACAGTTTATGCATGAGGACGCCCTGATGAAACCAGTCATCTGGTACCATGCTAATTGCTTCATTATGAGATGAGTCATCATCCTGCTGGGAGTAGTCTAGTGTAATGCCAGACTTGACAGCTAGAATTTCACAGTGTTTTTTCTTTCTTCATTTTTATAATTGAAGTTGAGTCTAGTCCCAAGTGTTTTCACAGTGTTAGTGTAGTTGTTTTGTTGATTTACAAGAGAGACACAGACACAACCATTTGGTCTCTGCAGCTTAAACGTTAAGGCCTTGATTATCTCTTGTACACAGATTGTGGTGCCAGCCTAAACCAGAGGGTCATTGGTTTTGTCCACTACAGAAGGGGGCATGCCATGAGCAAACTGGTCAGGTATCTCTCACTCACAGTGGCAGAGATTAGGCCGTTCAGATTAGGTCTGGATCAGCCCCTCACTGATCCATAAGATTACAAGAGAAACACAGGATTGTCTATGTCTTCTTTGAGAGCATTAGGGGGTGTCTTCAATGTAGGCTCTCTAAAGCTTTGGTAGTGGGATGTGTTAACTTGTGACATGGCGTGATGATATGATGTCGGCTAGAGTGCTGAACCTCAATCACAAAACCTTTAACTTTTAAGTAAAATACCCTGAAATTATATACACACAATACAGAAATGATCATGTACCTTCTATGGGCTTTTGAAAAATATGCATTTAATTGTCCATTGATGTCTTGTTATTCTACTTTACATATGAGGCCTCTAGGGGCAGTTTAAAAAGCATCACCAATGAGTCTGCTCTACCCTTGGAGCCAAATGGCTCTCCATCCCACCCCAGTCCCATGGTACACCTCCTCGTTATTTACATGTAGGGTCTCTGTGAGGGGCTCTTCAGGCTGAATATGAATATTATAATGAATAATGAATATCTGTTACAGTCTTTTTGGGGATAACATGCATGATAGTGTTAGTCTCATGTTAGTCTCTGTGCATTATTCAGTGTATTTATTGAAGGAATCTGTGTTGACAGCTCACAAGCTGAATGTCTTCGCAGTGAATTACAACATATGTAAATCGTATTGTCTACAGACAAGACAAACCCATTCAATTCAATGTTTACAATGTTGACAGGCAACAGCAAACGCTCAAGTCATTTAATGTTGTGCAATGAAATCACTGTATGGCCTGGTGTCAGTGGGCAAAGTGTTAGCATGCCTTTCTTTAATATTGACTGACTAGCCACATGTTCCTCACAGCTAACAAGCTGCTGCTGATCCGAAGCACGGAGTTGTCTCTCTCCTATAAATTGGCTACATCTAAGCTGGTTTGAACCAAAGGTCACTTCTGACAATAGACAGATCAGGCAGATGATATGCCATAAAGTGTAGGAACATGAGTCCAGTCAGTGAAAAATAATGGCGTGCTAACACTTTGCCCGCTGACACTAGAACAAAACACCTGATCTGTGCTAGTCTGAAAATAGAGATGTGAGAAGTCAATTTAATGAATTAGTGGCCTTTTTTATTTTTACAGTAATGCTTCTTTTTACAATAACATTTCAGAATATACCTCCTCACACAACGCAACAAATTGATATTCTTTCTGCTATGCTATACAAACACCTAAATAATAACAATGCCTCAACTATCTGAACTTTGTATGAGACTAGGGACAGCTTGTGACTGACTGCATGTATTGACTCACTCAGGGGCCTACATCAACCCCCCCCCCCCCCCCCCCCCCCCCCCCTACACACACATGCATGCAGTACATAAACACGCGCACACATGCAAGCCACGCATGCACACACACCCACACACAGAAATTTAACCATTTCATCCTGAAAAGTCTCTGTTGTAACCCCTGCTTACCTTTCAGGAAGAATATGAGATCCGTGCCTTATGTTCCTTTTCTCTCCTCCTCCTCTCCCTCTCTTTCTCAATCACTCAGTGTCAGAGTCCAGTTATCCCCCAGGATCCCCGGAGAACCCCTGTTAGTCCAGGATGTTGGAAAGGAAAAGGAAAGCGCTTCTCCTTCCCTCACATCCACAGGTGACTCCCCCCCCCTCTCTCGCCACCATCCACAGTGCCCTCCCTTCCACTAGTCTCCTCCTCTTCCTTCTCCCTCCCTCTATCCTGGCTGTGAACAAGATGGAGGAAACCTTGAGATAATCCTCTCTTTCATCTGATTACAAATGAGAGGCTGCGAATCTTTAAATCCCTTTCCAGGAGACAGGGGTAGTGTGTGTGCGAATGTGTGTGTGTCTATATGTGTGTGTGTGTGTGTGTGTGTGTGAGACGTTGTTAGAGATGGGTGGTGGTGGTTGTTTGGCTTTGTGTGTGGTGTACAGGGGGATGGTAGATAGGACTAGGGGATTGGATGGAGAGGGGGAGGGAGAATGATAATGAGGAGATGCACAGATAGTCAGGCAGACAGCGTCATTGTCACTCCGTCCACCTGGGAGAAAAAAATGAAACAGAAAAATGCATGAATGGGTGTTATCGAATAGAAGGTTTCACGGCGAAAAAACAGCCGCCCCTCACACAGACAGTCAGCCTCTGCCTCTCTCGCATCCTCTTCTCTCTCTCTCTCTCTCTCTCTCTCTCTCTGTCTCTCTCCTTCCCACTCATCCTCCTCTCTCTGTCTCTCTCTCTCACACACACACACACACACGTACACACCCACGCACACACACATTGTTTTGACTCCTACCTCACCTACTCCTTTACACACTCCCCATCAATCTCGCCCACTCTCCATCACTCTGTCCCTGTTGCTATGGAAACTGCAATACTCAATGGGACTCTGATGAATGTTCATTTTCTATGTTGCTGTGAGGCGACAGACAGCAAAACATGTCAGCCGGGAAACGACAGTGCTCATGGTTGTCAAGTAACAAGAGAACAATGTGATTTTATGTCAATTTTTTGTGCATGGATGTCACATGCCATGGTATGTCCGTGTTTTGCATGACAATTAATTAAAAAGCAGGAGTGTAATTTGCTTGAAAAGTCACATTAAAATGGAATGTAATGGGAGTATAAAACAGTATTTATTGTAGTTCATACGGCTATGTCACACCGATCCTTTTTAGTTTGTCTGTTGGTTTTGTCATATTAGTTTCACCTGTGTGTATTTTGGTTTAATTAGCTATCTTGTGACTGACTGCACTGTATGCATGTTTGACCCGCCCTTGTTTTGTGCGGGATTGTTTTTTGTTACTCTGTTGGTTGTGGTTTCATGTTTGTATTCTCCGGACTGTTTGGTCCTGTGTTTGGGCTGGTCTGTTTTATGCGCCCTGTATGTTGGCGTGACCGTTTTTTGCCGGAGAATAAATTACAATTTACCAACCCTGCTCTCTGCGCCTGATTCCAACCCACCACTCCTAGTAGGCTGTGACAGAATCCCGCACCGGAACATGGAATCAGCAGGAGAAGCCGCATCTCCTCTCCCATCATGGAGGAATGGGAGCGTTCTCCATAGGATTGGTTCAGCCATGGACCAAATGATGGAGAGGATGGATCGATGGGAGAGGAGTGGCCTTCCCACCTCATCTTCAGCACGCCCTCCTCCAGCACCTCCTGTTCCTGCTACCGCATCTGGCTCCGGGGCTCTTCGGCTGACGCTCCCACAGGAGTATGATGGAACGGCGGCTGGTGCCAGGGTTTCCTTCTACAACTGGAACTGTACCTGGCTACCGTGCGTCCTGTTCCCTCTGGAGAGGAGAGCGTGAGCGCCCTCGTCTCCTGTTTGACTGGGCGAGCTCTCGAGTGGGCCAACGCAGTGTGGAATGGTCCGGACTCTGCGAGGGATCATTACCCCGAGTTCACCTGCCGATTCTGAGCTGTGTTTGACCACCCACCAGAGGGTCGTGCGGCGGGTGAACGGCTGTTCCACCTGCGTCAGGAGACGAGGAGCGTGCAGGCCTTTGCCCTGGAGTTCAGGACCTTGGCCGTAGGAGCAGGGTGGAACGACAGGGCCATGATAGATCATTTCCGATGCAGTCTCAGGGAGGACGTCCGCAGGGAGCTAGTATGTCGGGACACCACCCTCACACTGGATGAACTCATTGACATGGCTATCCGTCTCGACAACCTGCTGGCTGCCCGCGGGCGTTCGGATGAGGTCCTGTCGTTTCCACTTCCCAGCCCTCCTGCCCCTATCCCTATGGAGTTAGGAGGGGCGGCTTCGAGGGGGACCGGAGGAGGAGTGTCCTCCTGCACCAGTTGTGGTCGGCGAGGGCACACGGCCGACCGGTGCTGAAGAAACTCATCTGGGAGTCGGGAGGGCAGGCGGAGCACTACTCGATCACCCCAGGTGAGTAAGCACCAGACTCACCCAGAGCTTCCTGTCGGTCATATATATGTGTTAACTTCTTTCCCTGGGTTTCTTCCCTCTCTACAGCATAAGGCACTAGTCGATTCAGGCGCAGCTGGGAATTTCATGGATAGTGGGCTTGCGTTAAGGCTAGGGATTCCCCTGGTGTCGTTAGACCTACCTTTCCCTGTGCACTCCTTAGATAGCCGACCATTAGGGTCAGGAGTAGTTAGGGAGGCTACGGTGCCGCTGGACATGGTAACGCAGGGGGGTCATAAGGAGCAGATTAGTCTGTTCCTTATAGATTCACCTGCGTTTCCAGTGGTGTTGGGAATTCCGTGGCTAGCTCAACACAACCCGGTGATTTCCTGGCGACAGGGGGCTCTTAAGGGGTGGTCAGAGGAGTGTTCAGGCAGGTGTATAGGAGTTGCCGTTGGTGCGACTACGGTGAAGAGTCCAGACCAGGTTTCCACCGTGCGCATTCCCTCTGAATATGCCGATTTGGCTATCACCAGTAAAAAGAGGGCGACCCAATTACCACCCCATCGTTGAGAGGACTGCGCAATAAACCTTCTGGAGAACGCTGCACTTCCTAGGAGTCACGTGTATCCATTGTCCCAGGAGGAGACAGTAGTGATGGAAACATATGTTGCTGAATCGCTGGGACAGGGGATGGAGGTCTGCGTCCGTGCATTGATTATAGAGGCCTAAATTCCATCACAGTGGGGTTTAGTTACCCACTACCTCTCATCGCTACGGCGGCGGAATCATTTCACGGGGCGCGCTTCTTCACAAAACTGGACCTGAGGAGTGTGTATAATCTGGTACGTATCCGGGGAGGAGATGAGTGGAAAACCGCATTTAGTACTACATCTGGTCATTATGAGTACCGCGTCATGCCATATGGGTTGAAGAATGCTCCAGTCGTCTTCCAATCCTTCGTAGATGAGATTCTCCGAGACCTGCTCGGGCAGGGAGTGGTAGTGTACGTCAATGACATCTTGATCTATTCTGCCACACGCGCGGCACATGTGTCTCTGGTGCGTAAGGTACTTGGGCGACTGCTGGAGCATGACCTGTATTGCAAGGCGGAGAAATGTGAGTTTTTCAAACAGACCGTTTCCTTCCTGGGTTATCATATTTCCACCTCCGGTTTGGTGATGGAGGATGACCGCGTTACAGTCGTGCGTAATTGGCCGACTCCGACCATGGTGAAAGAAGTGCAGCGGTTTTTAGGGTTTGCCAATTACTACCGGAGGTTTATCTGGGGTTTTGGTCAGGTGGCTGCTCCCATCACCTCACTGCTGAAGGGAGGACCGGTGCGCTTGCGTAGGTCAGCAGAGGCGGACAGAGCTTTCAGTCGTTTAAAGGAGCTGTTCACCAATGCGCCAGTGTTGGCGCATCCGGACCCCTCTTTAGCGTTCATAGTGTAGGTGGACGCGTCCGAGGCGGGGGTCGGGGCCGTGCTGTCCCAGCCCTCGGGCGTGCCACCCAAGCTCCGCCCTTGTGCCTTCTTTTCGAGAAAGCTCAGTCCAGCGGAGCGAAACTATGGCGTGGGGGACCGGGAGTTGTTAGCTGTAGTCAAGGCTCTGAAGGTGTGGAGACATTGGCTTGAGGGGGCGAGACACCCTTTTCTCATCTGGACTGACCATCGTAATCTCGAGTATATCCGGGCAGCGAGGAGACTAAATCCACGTCAAGCTAGATGGGCCATGTTTTTCACCAGGTTTCGGTTTACCATCTCATACCGGCCAGGCTCCCAAAACACCAAAGCCGACGCGCTGTCCCGCCTCTATGATACCGAGGAGCGGTCCCATCATTCCACCTTCATGTCTCGTGGCACCGGTAGTATGGGAGGTGGACGTGGAGATAGAGAGGGCCTCACGGTTAGAGCCGGCCCCCCCTAACTGTCCAACGGGGGCTCAGTACGTGCCAAGGGGGGTCCGGGATAAGCTGATCCTTTGGGCTCATACTCTCCCCTCCTCGGGTCATCCTGGCATCGAGAGGACAGTGCGGAGTCTTAGAGGGAGATACTGGTGGCCCACGCTGGCTAAGGACGTGAGATTTTATGTCTCCTCCTGCTCAGTGTGCTCTCAGAGCAAGGCTCCTCGGCACTTGCCTAGAGGGAAGTTACAACCCCTCCCCGTTCCACAACGGCCGTGGACACACTTATCGGTGGACTTTCTTACCGACCTTCCCCCGTCCCAGCGAAGTACTACAATCCTGGTCGTTGTGGATCGGTTTTCTAAGTCCTGTCGTCTCATCCCGTTGCCCGGTCTCCCTATGGCCCTACAGACTGCGGAGGCCTTGTTTACCCATGTCTTCCGGCACTATGGGGTGCCTGAGGACATTGTATCTGATTGGGGTCCCCAATTCACGTCCAGAGTGTGGAGGGCGTTTATGGAGAGACTGGGGGTCTCGGTCAGCTTAACCTCAGGTTTTCACCCCGAGAGTAATGGGCAGGTGGAGTGCGTAAACCAGGATGTGGGCAGGTTTCTGCGGTCCTATTGCCGGGACCGGCCTGGTGAGTGGGCAAGGTATGTTCCTTGGGCTGAGCTCGCTCAGAACTCCCTGTGTGTTAGGTTACCAGCCTGTCCTGGCCCCATGGCATCAGAGCCAGACCGAGGCTCCTGCAGTTGAGGAATGGGTACAGCGCTCCAAGGACACCTGGAAAGCCGTCCAGGACTCGCTAAGGTTAGCGGGAGAACGGCAGAAGAGGAGCGTTGACCAGCACTGCAGTGAGGCCCCCGTGTTTGCACCGAGGGACAGGGTCTGGCTCTCGACCCGAAACCTGCCCCTCCGCCTGCCCTGTCGGAAGCTGGGGCCGCAGTGTGTGGGGCCGTTCAAAGTCCTGAGGAGAATAAACGAGGTGTGTTACAGGTTACAACTTCCTAGGTATTACCGTATTAACCCCTCGTTTCATGTGTCTCTCCTCAGGCCGGTGGTGGCTGGTCCCCTGCAAGAAGGTGAGGTGCCTGAGGTCCCTCCGCCCCCTCTGGACATCGAGGGGTCCCCGGCGTACACGGTTCGTGGCATTCTGGATTCGAGACGCCGGGTGGGGGGCTTACAGTACCTCGTGGACTGGGAGGGGTACGGTCCGGAGGAGAGATGCTGGGTTCCGGTGGGGGACATTTTGGACCCTTCTCTCCTGAGAGATTTCCACCGCCTCCACCCGGATCGCCCGGCGCCTTGTCCTCCGGGTCGTCCTCGAGGCCGGTGGTGCATCGGGGGGGGGGGTACTGTCACGACTTCCGCCGTTAATTAGCTTCTCTATATGTAGTAGTTTGACCCGCCCTTTGTTTTGTGCGGGATTGTTTTTTTTTACTCTGTTGGTTGTGGTTTCATGTTTGTATTCTCCGGACTGTTTGGTCCTGTGTTTGGGCTGGTCTGTTTTATGCGCCCTGTATGTTGGCGTGACCGTTTTTTGCCGAGAATAAATTAAGATTTACTGAACCCTGCTCTCTGCGCCTGATTCCAACCCACCACACCTAGTAGGCTGTGACAGGCTATGGGTAGAAGTTGCCCTTAAGCACAGATCTAGGATCAGCTTACCCTTCCCAAATCAAACCTTAACCATTAGGGGGAACAATGAACAATGAATGAGGCCTACAGTAAAGGACCACTCCTCACCGCAGTAACAGGTGGAAAATAAAAACAGACAGGGGGTTTGAGTGTAAGACAGAAAATGTGTGATCAAACAAAATGCAGTCATAACAAAGCCTGTCAGACATATCACATTTCTTGTTTGGGTTATTGTAATTGTACATCTGTAGAAGCTCAAATGGAAGAATGATATGTATCTGGCAGAAGGAACACAAGTAACCATTGATCTGGGTAATTAGCGGTTCTTAGTGCATGCTGCTATGATGAAAACATTGTTTTTTTTGCATTGTTAACCAAGGTGAGGGGAGGGGTTGTGTGTGATTGGATGGGCTACACTTGTGCGTCGGTATTTCAAGTACAGGGGTTGGGATTGTTGTAGTAGAAGTTCTGGGAGGAGGGGAGGGAGGTTGAGTTAGTATTAGGAGCAAAAGTCTCATTACGGCAGACTGAACATCTGGAGAAGGGCAGTACCAGGGATAGACGTGTGGGGATTAAAGGTTAGATTTCAAAGAGAGAGTCAGCGAGGGATGGAGGATTGTGGAAGATCCTACTGGCCAACAGCCTTCACAGCTAAGAACAATGTCAGGGAGGGCTCTTGTACCAATTACAGTAACAGTTTTAGGACCTAAATAGTATCAGGCATAAGGAAGGGTAAGGAGACAGATTGAGACACATTTCATTCATCAGTGAGTTTCTCCAGCTGGCAAACCATATTGTTGCAGACTGAAATTAAATGAGATCCTATATCATACAACCCTGATAGTATCTCAGCAACAGCAATGCCCCAGCATGGCCGTGATATCTTTCCCGGCATTGTCAGAGACAGGAAAGCCGTAGCTGCATGCATTCAGATATAATTCAGATATAACATGGCTGATACACCCGGCTCACTGAATAGATCCCCTACTACTCCCAGCACACACAAACAACTCTCCAATTCTTTGTCCAAGCTATCCATGATCATTTGAATAAGCATTACAAAAACACCTTTAATCAGCAGTTACAGCTAGAACATAACGTTCTCAGAACCATGTGTTATTTTGCATACAACCTTCCCACAACTTTCTAGGAATGGTGAAGGATAGTTGCTTGGCTTTGATACAGTCTCAGCACATTTAAGGAACTTGACAACAAAAACATTATTTTCTTGGTATTACAAAAAGACACATTGGTTTCCTTACCCTGTAAGTAGTCTATGGACAAGGTATGAAAGCAATCCATGCTTTGGTTTAGTTTCCCTGGCACTGTTTCCACATGTTCATGTTTTAACATTTTGTGGCATAAATCCATTTCAAGTCATGGGACCGATATAAGCATTTTTCATGCTTAATGTCCAAATCATCCAAAAGTATCAAAAATTGATTGTGAAGCTCAACAAAGTCACTTATAGATGTTTTGAGAATTGCGTGAAAAATGCTAATATCGGTTCCATTACTTGAATGGGATTTGTCCACAAATGCTGAAACATTAGCATGTGGAAACAGTGCCATGGGAACTAAACCAAAGCATTGATTGCTGTCATACCTTGTCCATAGACTTGTCCATAGACTTACAGGGTAAGGAAACCAATATGTCATTTTGTAATTTGGGTGAACTATCCCTTTAAGAAAACATTCCATAAAAAAACAGAAGAAATGTTTGTAAACATTCAGAGAAAGTTCTATGAATGTTATTTAAAAACATACATTCCTTTCTCAGAACGTTAAGAAAACGTTCCATAAAAACCACAAGAAAACTGAAGTAATGTTCAGAGTACATTCACAGAATGTTATTTAAAAACATTAATTCCATTCTCAGCATCAGCAAAACTCTCTTGTTAAGTGTGTTGAAGTGTTTTCGCCGTGCCCATTAATTGGTCACAATTGATCTGATTAATGAGTGCATTTTCCCTTTGAAATGGGGTCTGTAAGAATAGATTAAAATTAACTGCTTTATATGTGTAAAAAAATATATTGCATGCTAGCTCCATTCTGGTGGCGCAGTGGACTAATTCCATGGATGGAGAATAGATCATTATAGGTTTGAATTTCACTGATACCATCTCACAATAAAAAAGACATGTGTTTGCATGATTCATGCCTATGGAAATTCATTTCCAAGTGTCCTATCTGTGCTTGGAGTTCAAAAAAGTTCATCCAAAATAAGCTAGCAGCGTTATTAAAAGTCTTATTTTGACATTCAGTGAAATGTTTAAAGAAATTATACAAAAACCTCAAAATAACGTATCATTTACATTCTCAGAGCATTAATAAAACATACCAGGAACATTTTAAAGGAACCAGAATAAAACATTCTCAGAACCTCTCTGCAACCTAAAAATAAATGTTCCCAGAACAAGCAAAATGTTCATTTCTGTTCTGAGAATGTTTTAAAAAATGTCAGTTTTACCGGTCAGGAAACGTATGGCTTCATTCCAACAACCAATGTGAAACCAAAAACAAATGTTCCCTCAACGTCCAAGGAACCAAATGTGCTAGCTGGGATGGCAATGTATAAATAAACTTTGGAGCAGGCATTGATATCCTGTCAATGCTGTATTTGAGTATGCCCCAACAAAGACCGTCATAGATAAAGATACACCATCTCCTCAGAGTTCCATTGGGCTGAAGCAAACACATAGGAGGTGCAGTAGCTGTAAAACATCTATGGTTTGAGAAACTACCAGACAGTTAACATAGTAAGACTAGAAACTTCATAGCACAATATAAGCGTCAACTATAGGCTAAACCATTTCTCTTGAAAAGAGAAAACTACTAGTGTGATACTAGCACCATCATATATCTGTGCCTTGAATCTCTGACATTATCCATCACAATAAGTAATTCTCCTGGGTCAAGTTTCATGTTACATTTTGTAGATTCAGTCAAAGTGTTTTCCCCTTGGGGGACAGATTCATCTGCAGGCCTGACCTGTACTCTTCATCTGCAGGCCTGACCTGCACTCTTCATCTGCAGGCCTGACCTGCACTCTTCATCTGCAGGCCTGACCTGTACTCTTCATCTGCAGGCCTGACCTGTACTCTTCATCTGCAGGCCTGACCTGTACTCTTCATCTGCAGGCCTGACCTGTACTCTTCATCTGCAGGCCTGACCTGTACTCTTCATCTGCAGGCCTGACCTGTACTCTTCATCTGCAGGCCTGACCTGTACTCTTCATCTGCAGGCCTGACCTGTACTCTTCATCTGCAGGCCTGACCTGTACTCTTCATCTGCAGGCCTGACCTGTACTCTTCATCTGCAGGCCTGACCTGTACTCTTCATCTGCAGGCCTGACCTGTACTCTTCATCTGCAGGCCTGACCTGTACTCTTCATCTGCAGGCCTGACCTGTACTCTTCATCTGCAGGCCTGACCTGTACTCTTCATCTGCAGGCCTGACCTGTACTCTTCATCTGCAGGCCTGACCCAGCAGTTGTCACCTAAGGGCTCACAGTCACCTTCTCAGGACACTGACTCAGCCGCACCCACACAAGTATATGATGAGACTGTGACATAGGCTACTCACATGCCTACACCAGAGTCAACGCTACAGTCTAGAGACATTGTTGCAGGTTGACCGCCGTTACCCTACGAGAGATAGGCGGGCACCAAGACGCTTGGACTTGTAAGGTTGTATATAATTGTTGTTCATAATGTGGACAATTTGAGTAGGTGGGGAGGAGATGTGGTGTATTGGGGTTGTCCCATCAGAGCATCATGGGAGTTGGATGTTGGTAGATGATCACGTTCTAGATAAATGGTTGAACTAATTCCTGTCTCATCATTTAATCATTATAAAGACGTGGTTATGAAACCCACAAGACATAACAAAAGATTGGCGATGAGTAAGTCTGAACCTACAGGAACTATTTTGTCTGGAAGAAGTCGGTTTTTACAAGTTTAAAAATGTTATATCCCGTGGTACAGTCTAAGTTAATGTTAGCACAGCGTATTACTAGCAGAGGCAAATGCAGAGTCTAGCTAGCTAAGAGAGCGTGTTAGCATCGTCCGGCATGGAAGAAAAGGATTCGAGATGGATGAAAAGCAGGAAAACAACGTGATTAAAAAGGGAGGAATATACCCAGCTAGTAATGAGGAGTCGGCCCAGAAGCGGCCCTCTTTCGAGGGGCCTGAACTGATTGAATCGGACCGGAATTGGTGTCGGACTCGGTACACCTGGTGACCATGTCAGCGGGCATGCGCCTGGCCCGCCACAGGGGTCGCTACAGCGCGATGGAACAAGGACATCCCGGCCGGCCAAACCCATGCGTCGCCTCACGGGTCTCCCGGTTTTGGCTGGCACGGGTATCAAACCAACATCCGTAGCAACGTAGTTTGCACTGCCTTAGACCGCTGCGCCACTCGAGATGTCCCATATTGTTATTGTCTTTACCAGAGATAAATAACAAAGAACGCGCTTTCCTCCACACGCTTGGAAACACAACAGCCAAAATGGGAGCCACTTAGAAAAACTACAACTTCTCGTTCATGTTTCCAAAAACCAGCCTGAAACTCTTTCTAAAGACTATTGACATCTAGTGGAAGCCCTAGGAACTGCAATCAGGGAGGATTTCGCCCTATAATAAATGTGCCAGCCATTGAAATCAGTGTAATGCTGAATTATTTTGGGGGGGTGGTTTGTCATTGGGGTTTCGCCTGCCATTTCCATTCTGTTACATTCACAGACATTATTTTAGAGTGTTTTCTATCCAAATCTACCAATTATGTGCATATCCTAGCTTCTGGGCCTGAGTAGCAGGCAGTTTACTTTGGGCACGCTTTTCTTCCGGACGTCAAAATACCGCCCCCTAGCACAAAGAGGTTTAACAAGATAGAGGATAGAGAGAGTTTTGTTGATGCTGAGAACTGAATGTTCTCTGAACATTACTAAAGTTTTCACGTGTTTTTTCTGGAAAGTTTTCTTAACATTCTCAGAACAATTTGAGAACATGACTTGAAATAGAACCATGAGGACACCTGTAGGAAACGTTATGCTGAAGTACTTAAATTCCCACAGAAGAACATTGTTTCATAACGTTCTCTGAAACAGTCTGAGAATGTTCCTAGTACACTACCAAAATTTAAATGAAATGTAACCATGTTTTAGGAAACGTTCTGTTAAAGTAATGAAATACTAAGAAAATAATGTTTTTTTTGTCAAGTTCCTCAAATGTGCTGAGAATGTTCCAAAGCCAAACAATTAACCTGCACCGTTCCCAGAAAGTTGTGGGAAGGGTGTAAGCAAAAGAACCATAGGAAAACCATGCTTTCACCAAACTGTGGACCTGATGAGTTGTACGCCATTCACCTGTAGGAACTTAGCCATTTCTTGAAACACTAGCTGTGGTCCGTTGTCGACAATGAGTTGGAGTGGCCATCTGAACCGATCTGAACCGGCTGATAGCAATTGGCCAGAAGTTGTCATCATGAGGTCTACTACTGCAGAGAAGTCCATTGAGAATATTGGAGAAGTGTTTAGTCGGTTCAGATTTCCACTCCAACTCATTGGCGACAACAGACCACAGCAAGTGTTTCAAGAAATGGCTAAGTTCCTTCAGGTGAATGGCGTACAACTCATCAGGTCCACACCCTATCATCCATCAACCAACTGGCTGGCGGAGAGGTTCGTACAGACCATGAAACATCTCAGGGTCAAGGGACACTGCACCAACGCTAGAACAGTTTCCTGCTATCCTACAGAAACATGCCTCATGCAACCACAAGGGCTTTGCCTGCATCGCTACTCATGAAGAGAGAGCTGCGCACAAGCTCGACCTATTCAAACATCTGAACTCAAAGGAGACAGTCCTACGTCAGCAGAATAGTCAAGTCAAACATTGTGAACTGAGAGCAAAGGACAGAGCTTTCAAACCTGGAGAAACTGTCTTAGCTAGGAACTACCTCAACAAACCAAAGTGGGTTCCTGCTACAGTCATTGTGCAGACTGGTCCTGTGTCCTACACTGTCCAGACTGCAGAGGATGTAATCTGGAAAAGCCACACAGATCAGTTACTGTTGAGAAAAGCAACACCGACAGAACCACAAGTCGTGAGTGGTCCAGAACTGTTACTGGGTGACACCTTGACCCAGCAGTCGTCACCTAGGTGTTTAAAGCCACCTTCTCAGGACTGTTGTTCATAGCGGGGACAATTAAAGTAGGTGGGGAGGAGATGTGGTGTATTGGGGTTGTGCCACAGAGCATCATGGGAGTTGGATGTTGTCATATTGTAGATAAATGGTTGATCTAATTCCTGTCTCCCGGGAAACCCACAAGACAAAACACTAATGTCCATGTTTATGTCCACGACAGCAAACAAAATGAAAGTGCCACATACGCTGCATTTGAGCCCCTGTGCTGTGTACATATAGGACATTCGTACGTGTGCATAAAGGAACAGGACCATATGGTACAACACAGCAAAACATTTGACCTATTGGACACTCTTTGAAACTCTTATCCGCATACAAACCCGTAACAATCTTATATAACCACCTGTCACCGACTGAATGAAGTTATAATACAAAGCCATGCATGTATGTGGTAATTGGAAGGATTGGAAGGCATTATAACTTGTCCTGTCCAATTTAATGTCTCGTATTACCTTCATAAAGGGTCAGGTCTGTGTTGTTCCAGTGCTCCTCTCTAGTTTCTTTGTTCTGTTGCTTTAGCTACCTCAGCGTTAGCCACAACACACCTCTATGGCTGTGGAGCTCACACCTGTTCCTGTGAAAACTGTGGATTCGGGGTAACGCGTATCGGCAGTTCCAAAGTGCACTATTGTTCATTCGCAGGTGCTTTTTAGAGCTCAGTTCCTTTTTTTCTGGCCCTGCAAACACGCCTACTCATGCAAATCTGAGACACACCTACTCTACATCTGCATATTCAGTTTCACACAGGCTCACACCTTGACCTAGAATGCATCCCAAGCCAATTTGTTTCTCCTATTCTGGCTTCACAGTTCTCAGTCCCTGATAGAAGAATCTGCCTAGTATGCATAATTATCATCTGATGGCTTTCTATGATTTATGCAAAGCACTGTTTCATTTTGAAACCCAGGAGAACATTATGAGCTGAAATAAAGGAACTCATATCAAAACTGGAACAAAATATTATAATGTAAGACACAGTTTGCAGAATCTACAAAGTGTGACTCCTCATCCACAACACTGGATGTGTTGTTATTGGGTTGCTTAGTCACACTTTATCCACACCCTTCACATTGACAGTAGAAGTTTTCAAAGCTTTGGGATCGTTAGCTATCAGATGCCATAGCCTGTAATCCACAGAGGTCAAAGGGCGAGGGTCAACCACCACCAATTGAAATGAAGATTAAGGCGATGGAGCTACAGTGCCTTTAGAAAGTATTCATACCTCTTGACTTATTTCACATTTTGTTGTGAATGGATTAAGGGCTTGTAAGTAAGCTTTTCAAGGTAAGGTCTAACCTGTTGTATTTGGCGCATGTGACAAATAACATTTGATTTAATTTACAGTATTTTTTTTATTTATGAGGTTGAGTGATGCCCAGTGATGTGCACAGAAAGCTCTCTTCAGGTCATTGCACTGTCTCTCAGCAGCATCAGTTAACATTTGGAAAATGTTGACATGGACATTTTCTATTCTAAGGTACTATGACTGGATTGATGTGGGCAACTTGACAGATAAGGTTCATGGGAAATGCACCTTGAAGACTGAAGTACTTGGAAAGAAAATACATTTGTGGCCCGCAAGGCGGTTCACATCCTGATCAAACCTACAGATAAAACAACAACTCTTTGAGTCAACAGGGGGTGTTATTCCCAGTATGATTTCCTGTCTTATCCCTTACCAAACAACATCCTCAAACCCTCTACTCTGTACAAAAGCAATGTGGGGTGTATTGTGTAAACATGAGACCCACTTAACAGAGACCAAGGACAAACCCTATCACTTGAGACCTGTGTCACCTTGGAAACTAGTTATTGCCCTCCCAGTCATGTCAGAGGAGAGTGGAACTAAGGGATTCCTATCTATGCATCAATATCTGCAAGACCTGCTTCCCACAGGAATGCTGAGAGGCCTGATGGTGGCTATTATAGGGGGCTTAGCAAGCAGAAATCTACAGAAGGTCAAACAAAAGATGCTTGTATGTGATCCCTCACCTCCTGTGGTATATAAAAATGCTGGGTTATCATCTTTGTCCGCCATGTACAGGTGTAGGATCGTAATTTGACAAGTATTGTCGCAGCAAAATAATGAACATTTGGTCCATTCACTCTTTTCCGCAGATGTAATGTTGCTTGATCGTGGTTAGGCAATTAGCTGGCCAACATTAGGCTACATGAAAGTGCAGTACTGTTAATATAACCATGTGTTAGTGCAGGTTTTTAGTGAATTTATGTAAATCCTGTGACGGAGGGAACATTCTCAGCGACAGCAAAGTAATCAAATTAAGATCCCACATCTGTATACTGTCTGTCTGTTATACAGTGCCTTCAGAAAGTATTCACATAGCTTGACTTTTTCCACATTGTGTTGTGTTACAGCCTGAATTTAAAATGAATTAAACTTCGATTTTTTTGTCACTGGCCTACACACAATACCGCATAATGTCAAAGTGAAAGTACATTTTTACAAATTAGTTAAAAATGAAAAGCTGAATTGTCTTGAGTCAATAAGTAGTCAAACTTTGTTATGGCAAGCCTAAATAAGTTCAGCAGTAAGACTTTGCTTAAAAAGTCATATAATCATTTGAATGGACTCATTCTGTGTGCAATAATAGTGTTTTTAATGACTGTCTTGTCTCTGTACCCTACACATACAATTATCTGTAAGGTCCCTTTGTCGACCAGTGAATTTCAAACAGATTCAACCAAAAAGACCAAGGAGGGTTTCCAATGCCTCGCAAAGAAGGGCATTTATGGGTAGATGGGCGAAAAATGTCAAAGCAGACATTGAATATCCCTTTAAGCATGTTGAAGTTATTAACTACACTTTGGATGGTGTAGTAATACACCTAGTAACTAGAAAGATACAGGTGTCCTTCCTAACTCAGTTGCCGGAGAGAAAGAAAACCACTCAGGGATTTCCCCGTGAGGTCAATGGTGACTTTAAAACAGTGACAGAGTTTAATGGCTGTGATAGGAGAAAACTGAGGATGGATCAACAACATTGTAGTTACTCCACAATCATTTAAATTTAACTAGGCAAGTCAGTTAAAAAAAATTCTTATTTACAATGACAGCCTAGGAACAGTGGGTTAACTGCCTTGTTTGTTCAGGGGCAGAACAACAGATTTTTCCCTTGCTCAGGGATTTGGTCTCACAACCTTTCAGTTACTGCCCCAATGCTCTAACCACTAGGCTCCCTGCCGCCCCAAATACAATACTAACCTAATTGACAGAGTGAAAAGAAGGAAGCCTGTACAGAATAGAAATATAACAAAATGTGTATCCTGTTTGCAGCATGGCACTAAAAGTAATACTGCAAAAAATGTGGCAAAACAATTCACTTTTTGTCCTGAATACAAAGTGTTATGTTTTGGGCAAATCCAATGCGAAACATTACTGAGTACCACTCTCCCTATTTTCAGGCATAGTGGTTTCTGTATCATGTTATGGGTATGCTTGTAACCGTTAAGGACTGGGGAGTTTTTTAGGATAAAACATTTACGGAATGGAACTAAGCAGAGGCAAAATTCTAGAGGAAAACCTGATTAAGTCTGCTTTCCACCAGACACTGAGAGACCTTTCAGTAGGTCAATAACTTAAAACACAAATCTGCACTGAAGTTGCTTACCAAGAAGACAGTGAATGTTCGGGAATGGCCGAGTTACAGTTTTGACTAAAATCTACTTGAAAATCTATGGAAATACCTGAAAATGGTTGTCTAGCAGTGATCAACAACCAATTTGACAGAGCTTGAAGAATTTTTAAAATAACAATGGGAAAATGTTGCACAATCCAGGTGTAGAAAGCACTTAGAGACTTACCCAGAAAGACTCACAGCTGTAATTACTGCCAAAAGGTGATTCTAACATGTATTGACTGAGGGGTATGAATACTTCCAGTATGTAAATGAGATATTTCTGCATTTAATTTTCAATACATTTGCAAAAATGTCTAAAAATATGTTTTCACTTGAGTGTGTGGACAGGTGTCTTTTATACAGGTAACAAGTTCAAACAGGTGCAGTTAATACAGGTAATGAGTGGAGAACAGGAGGGCTTCTTAAAGAAAAACTAACAGGTCTGTGAAAGCCGGAATTATTACTGGTTGGTAGGTGATCAAATACTTATGTCATGCAATAAAATGCCAATTAATTACTTAAAAATCATACAATGTGATTTTCTGGATTTTTGTTTTAGATTCCGTCTCTCACAGTTGAAGTGTACCTATGATAAAAATTACAGACCTCTACATGCTTTGTAAGTAGGGAAACCTGCAAAATCGGCAGTGTATCAAATACTTGTTCTCCCCACTGTAGTTCAAAGCTTCTGCTCTTTTTTTAGAAGCTGTGGGGAATGCTGTATCTGGTCTATACATGGCATGTAGGTTTCGCAAACTGGGATTTCGGGGAGGGGAATGGGCAGAGTATATGCAAATGAAATGCTGTACTATTTATAATAGTTAAAAAAGTGTAGTGTTTTATAGAACTGTGTTTTTATTGCAGACATTACTTTAGTATTTAGTACAGTGTTTCTGTGTGAATAATAATGTAGTATTCACTATAATAATCAACAGTATTCTACAACATTCTATAGTAAAGTACTACACACCATACTACAGTGTGTAGTGTTGTATTCTACAGTATACTACGATTTACTACAGAGTTCTGTAGTATTCTATAGTAAACTGTAGTAGTGTTTCATGTGTGCTTCCTGTCTGTCTAGTGCTCACAGTCTCTGGGGAATGCTCTGCTAGAGTACAAAGAAGATGTAAGAGTCCGTGACATACGAATGACATTCAAATGTCACACGACTTGTACGCTTCCATAGATAACTTGGTATACTGTGATACACAGATCTAACATGGATGGCTCTTACAGATGTCTATTTCTAGTGGTATGTGGTCCTAAATGTTTATCCCACACAGATGACTTGGTACATACTGCAACAGAAATGGAAGCCACTGACATGACGGTCACGCTCCAGGTTCTAATTCCAATGTTGCGAGATGTGCAGTGCGACTCCAATAAAGACAACCTGGTATACAACCATGTTGGTTATAGAGGTGGTTATCTGATTAGCTCAGGGTGCAGAACTTGGGGCAGGTTGGCAGCAGTGTTAATGACACACTCAGGACTCAGCTGTGCTCTGCCTGGTGTGAGACACACGCACATACACACACACGCGTGCGCACGCACACACACACACACACACAAGAATACTGTCTGGGCCCGTGGCCCAGTATCCCACTCTCCTGCGGAGATCACCCATATGTTGGCCACTGTGCAATCTGTGAAAATCTGTGGCTACCCAATGATACACGTACAAGCATGTACTCACACACATAGATCACACTCGAAAACACACACACACACACACACACACACACACACACACACACACACTGAGACTCATTTCAATAAGGAGCCCTGGAGAAGCATCTACTGTACCCTAAAACTATGTTGCCACCTAGTGGTTAGAATGGTTGTCTTCCTTTCTAATGTGCTACATTGTTGTTTCCCTGTCCTTCTACAGGCGGGACATACAAGGGCTTTTTACACAGTATGTATGGTGTAAAGCACAGTACGGGCCTTTAAAACCCAACTAAAACATGACCTCTCCTGTAACCACGGAGGCTTTACCACAACTCATTCTCCTCACAGGGAAAGAGCCTAAGGGAGTCTGTGTGAAACAATGTGTTAATCAGTGTTTCGAATACGTTAGCAGAGTGAGAAGAGCAGCCACCATGTTCGGAAAATGACAAGTAGACAGCAGACCCAGTATTTAATTGTAGGGGGAAAAAAGACCAGCAGCCCTCCTCCAATTTTTTTCACCTGTCCTATGTTTTCAGATCAGTGCAGACGAAGGAAAGGAGACAAGGACAGGAAGTCTTTTAGAGAACTGAAACACACCCGCAGTCTTTCATATATACTCCAATGAACAGAAAAGAGTCACAGGCCATGGCCATTCATATTTTTATTTGATTTCCAGTTGTTTCTGTAAGCCACCCTTTTTAAAACATCAAAATAGTTATATTTCAAAGATAAATTCAATAACAACAACTCAGCTCCCATTGAGTAGCTTATTGGGTACTATTAAGGGCAGACAGAGGGACGGAGGGCTGTTTTCAGTTGATATTCACTATGTAAATGCTTTTGAAATAGCCAGCCAGTCTCCGTTGGGCTCTAGACACCTTAACAAATTGGTCTTAAAAGGAGTTGGATGAATCAGCGGGGCTCTGAGTGCAACATTAAAGCTCCCTTCATCACGAGCCCTTTGCTGCCCCAGCATTCACACAACATATTGATCTCTTTTCATCAGAATGTTGGAGCTGGCACCCAGTGGGAAAGCTGCCTGACACTCTCACAGCTCTGTAATGATTACCCTGCCCAGTGCCCACCCACCCGGGCTCTTACATAACTAGGACTGAGCTAGATGTGTCAGTGGGAATTTTTTTGGGGGATAAATGTCTGGAGATCTTCCCTCCGACAACATGGGATAAAAACCTCTTAGGTCTACAGTTACTGTTATCTTCCTGGTACCTGGATGACAATCAAAGAATACTTTGGAATAAACTCCAAACGCCTCACACAATTGTTAATCAGATTAGATTTCTTACTTCCTCGCGCACAGTTTTAACAATTAGAATGTACTTTGGTAAAAGATCATGATTGAGATATTGACTTTGAATGCTTTTCTTGTCCTGTACACTGTAGATATTGCCAAGAGAATCTCACTATACGAGATCCACAGAGAAGAGACAGGCATGGTCATATTCTTGGAACATTTACATCCATATACATTGGTCAATACAGAGCATATATAGAACATTACATTGATAAACAGTGTCAGATGTTAGTTTTATGTTTTCCATTGAGGGTTAACACATTAGATGCTATGAATAGTAGCCATCGTTAACTCTATGGCGCATACATACTCAAACATTTCCTTTGACAATATACACTGATCCCTACAGGAAATCTACATAGTGTACATTCAACTGATTGGTGTACTGATTAGAATACCTATTTCACACATACAGTAAACACTCTTTCTACAGATGGTCATGATGAGTGAACCGGGGATGTTGTGATTCGTGTGCGTTTTACATGGGTTGGCTCATTCAGCTTGTGCTTCGAACATCGGCAATCACCTTGTTACCTCTCTGTCAGATTGGGTTGGTCAGTCCTTGTATATCTCTGTCCAACTGTGTTCTCCATAGGCCAGGTGAATGAAAACCCAGCTTTGGAAGACTGTCAATATGTCTTTTCAAACCCTCCACCTCTTTTCCCCTTTCAGAGCGAGGGATGGGTTGTTCTCTGGTGAAGTGCGGTTGATGGGTAGGATGGTGTGGTCACGGTAGTAGGGGTGATTGTGGTGGCACGTGGTGCGGAGAGTCTATGATCACATTGACCAGGGCAGTGGTCCGGTCAGGACAGTCTAGTTCGTTTCAGAGAGCATTGCCAGCACTGTGTCGGCCTGTGTGGCTAGCTTGGTGCTGGAGTGACCAGAGAGCTTGGTGAGCGTCTCCTTCAGGTTTAGAGATTCCATTTCTTCCTTCATCATGCCTGAGAGAGTGAGAAAGAAGTAGAGAGAGGACATGCGTATATGTGTGTGTGTGTGTGTGTGTGTGTGTGTGTGTGTGTGTGTGTGTGTGGTACCTACTGGAGTTGGCCAGGCTACAGATGAGGCCTAGGGCGCTGAACTTGACCTCCACTGCCCCCACTGGGTCTTCCAGCATCTTCTGCAGTGTAGGCAAGAGCTCTGCCTCCTGGAAGGATTCCTGCATGGAGTCTGGAGAACAGCAGGACACACACGCACACACACACACAAAGAGTGTGTGTTAGTCTCTCATTTACAGTAAGTACATTACGGTATATGTACGTTGGTATGCGGGGGAATTAGTATAAACTAGAATAAGCTTACAGTAATTCGCCATTGTAAAATATGAGCTGATATTATTACATTAGCAGTATATTATTACATACCGATAATAATATAATATATACTGACATTATTACAAATATACACTTTGGTATACCAAACTTTAGGAACACCTTCCTAATTTTGCCCTCAGAACACCCCCCTTTTGCCCTCAGAACAGCCTCAATTCGTCGGGGCATGGACTCGACAAGGTTGTGTCAAGTTGGCTGAGTGTATTTTGGGTGGTGGACCATTCTTGATACACACAGGAAACTGTTGAGCGTGAAAAATCCTGCAGCGGTGCAGTTCTTGACACAAACCGGTGCACCTGGTACTTACTACCATACCCCGTTCAAAGGCACTTAAATCTTCTGTCTTGCCCATTCACCCTCTGAATGGCACATATACACAATCCATGTCTCAATTGTCTCAAGGCTTAAAAATCCTTGTTTAACCTGTCTCCTCCCCTTAATCTACACTGATTGAAGTGGATTTTTACAAGTGACATCAATAAGGGATCATAGTTTTCACCTGGATTCACCTGGTCAGTCTAGGTCTTCATGTTTTGTATACTCAGTGTATTAGTTTTGGTTACTGTCAGTAAACCTGTATCTAGTTATATTATGCTAGTCCAAATGGTACGTTTAGATGTATTGGTCTTTCCCTCTGAATGCGCTCAAAGGATGGAAAAATCCCTCACCAATGTCAATGGCAGATGCAATCGCCAGGGCAACCAGGGCTTCATTCTGCATGATGACGTGTTCACTGGTTGCCATAGAGATGAGGTGACGCACCCCATCTGCTTTGGTTACAGCGTTGATGACTTCCTGTCAAAGTCAGGAGGGAGAGAATCAGCCTCTAGAAGAGATGGGGATTACGTACTGTATGTATGGTGTGTATGCGTGCGTGTGTGTGTGGGTATGTGTGTGTGTGCACGCGCATGTGTGTGTGTCTCACCGGAGCACGACTGTGTCTAATAAGGGCAGCCAGGAGGCGGTTTGCCTCTCCCCTGACCCCTGCATGGTCCCTTGCCTCACACCACTCCATGACCCTCGCCAAGAGAACCTCATCTTTGCCCAGCACCGTAGCTGCCTCCTCTGACAGAGGTCGAAAGGAAGGAGCGGAGGAAGAGAGAGTCGGAGATAGAGAGCGGGTGTGAGAGATTGAGATAAGGGAGAGAGTAGAGATGAGAGAAATATGTTGGGTAGAAAGGGATGATTGAACGAGAGGGATATAGAGGAGAGAGACAAAAAAGAGAAGGCAGGAAAATAAAGAACAGAAAGGATCCGAGAGGGTGAGGACATTAGAAAGTGTCAAGGGAAAGGGGATTGCAGAAGTTAGAAAGAGAACCACAGAGACGGGCAAAGAAACAGTCAAGATTGAGGTGGGCTAGTGAGTAAAGAGAGCAGGAGTGAGAAAGCAGACTCAAGAGTGGTGACTCCCTTTAGACTAGTGTATTACCTCAGTAGACTCCAGTAATCAAGGGGAGCCACAGTACCCTGCAATTTACCGTGACAGGTCATAGCAGCGCCTGTGGCGGCTTGGCATTTACTCTATTGTTTGGCGCTGAGACCTCCCACAGACAGTGTAAATAGGCTGTGATTCCAACAGTGCCGTTGGACATAGTATAACATTACAACATCTAATGGAGCTGAATTAACTATCAATTACAGATGGTTGGTTGTGGGAACAACAGCCCTGTTTCACACATTTATCACAACTAAAATGACTCCCACCACATACAGTTTCAGCCAAGTGTATTTGCACACTTGCACTTTTCTTACAATTCCCTACTTGTTCAATTCCCTACTTGTTCAATTCCCTACTTGTTCAATTCCCTACTTGTTCAATTCCCTACTTGTTCAATTCCCTACTTGTTCAATTCCCTACTTGTTCAATTCCCTACTTGTTCAATTCCCTACTTGTTCAAAAAATACTTTGAAATTGAAAAAGGTCTGTCCTTGAGGTTTGATAATGCTGTGTGGTTGCTTTGCTGCCTCTGGCACTAGGGGCCTTGAATGTGTGCAAGACATCATGAAATCAGCAGATTACAAAGGTGTCTTGGAGTGCAGCGTTCAACCCAGTGTCCAAAAACGGTTTCTCTCCAAATCACACGTTAAAAAAACCACCCAGATATGGTTCAAGAAGAAACGTTGCACAGTTCTGGAGTGGCCAACGATGAATCCAGATTTGAATCCCATCGGAAATCTATGGAGAGATCTGAAAGCAGTTGGTGGAAGGCACACCTCAAACTTTAAAGAATTGGAGTAGTTGAAGAGTAGGGCAAATTGCCAGTAGAAAGGTGCAGCCCATTGATGGCTACAAGAAGTATTTGTCTGTAGTTATCTTGGCCAAAGGCTGTGCAACCAAGTACTAGCTCCGGGTGCCAAACATTTTGTCAATGCCATTTGTTTCTATTTTCGTAATTAAAATTGTAAAAGTAACGGTGCTACATATAGGTATTTCTTTGTTGAATTTTAGCATCGTATTTTCAGAAAATGTCCATAACATATATCATTGTACCATCTAAATCACTGTGAAATATATTTTCACTAACAAAAAAATTGTGTTTTTACAGCTGTTTGAAGCTGGTGGACCAAAACCTCTGTTTGAAGCTGATGGACCAAGACAGAAAGGGTCATCAGCTTCAAATAGCTGTAAAAACTAAATTTTTGTTATTGAAAATAGACGGTACAATGACTCCCTACACTATTGTTTTCTCACATAAACTGAAGAATTTTACAGCCAGGAAATGAGTGCGAGTTCCACTAGATAAAACAGCCAGAAAGAACAGTTTTCCCACTGCCACTCGGGCGGGAAAAATCAATAGGCAAATATCACAGCCAATCACAACACTGGCAGGTAAATAATACTCTGAAACATTATCATTCCACTGTTAGTGCCAGATATATTATCAACATTTTCTGAATTGGTTGTGCAATGTTGAAAATATAATAATAATGTGTGGAGACCAAAAGTATTTTTCCTCAAATTTCTACATATTTTAAAAGAAATAGGGATTTTTTTAAAGAAAAGTGCAAGGGTCCCAATATGTTTGGCTGCTACCGTATAATTACCTCTATTCCGGCTAAATGCATCATGCCTTTATGATTTTAGCTTAATCACATACAGTATAACCCACACATCTACACTGAGCACACACCCCTCTTCCACCATACACCTTTTCCAGTCACCTTGGCCATCCACCATCATGCGCAGGGTGCCCAGCAGTTTGAACTGCACTGGGGGCATGTCAGAGCGCAGCAAGGTCCTGATTCTCTCTGTTACCCCGTCCTTCAGCATCCTCACCTTATTAGTGGCTGAAACACCAGGGAGAAGAGGGTTCAAAGGTCAGAGCTGACAGTCCTGAGAAGAGCTTACAAGAGAATACCATTAGTGATTCCTTTCATGGTGTCAGTTTGTAATTCAGTGGTGGGGTCAGTGCGTGTGTGTGTGTGTGTGTGTGTGTGTGTGTGTGTGCGCGCATGCATGTGTGTATGTGGTTATCCATCCTAATGTGCACCTGGGATGGCCAGGTTTCTGAGAGCGCTCAGTCCGGCATGCTGGACGGACACATCGCCTTCGTCCACATGCTGCTCTAGCAGGGTCAGGATATGAGGAACCACCCCCAACTCCAACATCTTCACACAGTTACTGTCTGAGGAGGTTGAGAGAGGAAGGGCGATAGAGAGAGGGTAGAGAAGAGACAGTGAAAAGATACAGAGAGAGAAAGAGGTGATAAGGTAATCAAATATGAAGATAGACAGGGGCATAGAACATCAGAGACGGGGGAGAATCCATTCTCATGTCAAAACCAAATCAGACAATGCAGATAAGTCAATCTGAAGGCATTTTGCCATCTTACCGTTCCTGGCAAAATTGGCGATGGCCAGGGCTCCAGATAGCTGCAGCTGAGTGTTGGAGGACTGCAGCCAGGAGAGCACGTCCTGGTACACCACCCCTGTGCCCTCGCCGAAACACTTCTGCATGGACTCATCTAATGCACCAAAACACAGCACACAGGGAAAGGCAGCACATCAGACTAGTCAACCACCAACTATACATTTTTTGTGATCAATGTTTCATTTATAATTTAAATGTTTATTTATTTCACCTTTATTTAACCAGGTAGGCTAGTTGTGAACAAGTTCTCATTTACAACTGCGACCTGGCCAAGATAAAGCAAAGCAGTGCGACACAAACAACAACACAGAGTTACACATGGAATAAACAAACATAGAGTCAATAACACAATAGAAAAAAAGTCTATGTACAGTGTGTGCAAATGAAGTAAGTTAAGGGAGGTAAGGCAATAAATAGGCAATAGTGGCGAAATAGTTACAATTTAGCAATTTAAACACTGGAGTGAAAGATGTGCAGACGATGAACGTGCAAGTCAAATGGCAAATGTACCTACGGGGGAAGGATGGACAGCCACTCAGGAGGAGGATTTTTTACTAAAGTGGAGATAGAGGCCATGCTAACCGAGATTGATGCAGGCCATTTCGGAGTGAAGTGCAACATCGACCTACACGCTGATTCGGTGAGTGAGTTCATAAAGAAGTACATTGGAGATGTTGTACCCACTGTGACTATTAAAACCTACCCTAACCAGAAATCGTGGATGAATGGCTGCATTCGCGCAAAACTGAAAGCGCGAACCATGGAAAGAGGTCTGGGAATATGGCTGAATATCAACAGTGTAGTTATTCCCTCCGCAAGGCAATCAAACAAGCAAAATGCTGGTACACGGACAAGGTGAAGTCGCAGCAGGGTCTACAGGAAATCTCAGACTACAAAAAGAAAACCAGCCACGTCACGGACACTGACGTCACGCTTCCAGACAAACGAAACACCTTCTTTGCCCGCTTTGAGGATAATACAGTGCCACCGTCGCGGCTCGCTGTGTTAACCCTCAAAAGGCTGCTGGCCCAGTCAGCATCCTTAGCTGCGTCCTCAGAGCATGCGCAGACCAGCTGGCTGGTGTGTTTACGGACATATTCAATCACCCTCTATCCCAGTCTGTTGTCCCCACATGCTTCAAGATGGCTACCATTGTTCCTGTACCCAAGAAGGCAAAGATAACAGAACTAAATGACTATCGCCCTGAGGCACTCACTTCTGTCATCATGAAGTGCTTTGAGAGGCTAGTCAAGGATCATATCACCTACACCTTACCGACCAACCTAGACGCACTTCAGTTTGCATACCGCCCCAATAGGTCCACAGACGATGCAATCGCCATCACACTGCACACTGCCCTATCCCATCTGGACAAGAGAAATACCTATGTAAGAATGCTGTTCATTGACTACAGCTCAGCATTCAACACCATAATACCCTCCAAGCTCATCATCAAGCTGGAGGCCCTGGATCTCAACCCCGCCCTGTGCAATTGGGTCCTGGACTTTCTGACGGGCCGCCCCCAGGTGGTGAAGGTAGGAAACAACATCTCCACTTTGCTGACCTTCAACACTGGGGCCCCACAAGGGTGCGTTCTCAGCCCTCTCCTGTACTCCCTGTTCACCCATGACTGTGTGGCCATGCACGCCTCCAACTCAATCATCAAGTTTGCAGACGACACAACAGTAGTGGGCTTGATTACCAACAACGACGAGACAGCCTACAGGGAGGAGGTGAGGGCACTCGGAGTGTGGTCAGGAAATCAACATCTCACTCAACGACAACAAAACAAAGGAGATGATTGTGGACATCAGCAAACAGCAGAGGGAGCATCCCCCTATCCACATCGACGAGACAGCAGTGGAGAAGGTGGAAAGTTTTAAGTTCTTATGAGTACACATCACAGACAAAAACAGCTTCTATCTCAAGGGCGTCATACTGCTAAACAGCAATCACTAACTCAGAGAGGCTGCTGCCTCCATTGAGACCCAATCACTGGCCACTTTAATAAATTTATCACTAGTCACTTTAAACAATGTCACTTTAAATAATGGCACTTTAATAATGTTTACATATCTTACATTACTCATATCACATGTACAGTACAGTATTTTATACCATCTATTGCACCTTGCCTATGCCGCTCGGGCCATCGCTCTGGCTGGCCTCCTTCAACCACTCCCTGTTCCTCATTGCCCCTGGTCCCATATATCCCTGGACTTTGTCACCGGTCTCCCTCCGTCAGATGGCAACCCCACTGTGGTAGATAGGTTTTCCAAAACTGCACATTTCATTCCACTTCCCAAGTTACCCTCAGCCAAGGAGACGGCCCAGTTTATGGTGCAGCATGTCTTCCCGGATCCATAGACTTCCGGGTCGACATTGTCTCCGATCGGAGTCCTAAGTTCTCGTCCAGGTTCTGGAAGGCATTCTGCACCCTCATTGGGTCATCGGCCAGCTTGTCCTCCGGATTTTATCCTCAGTCCAACGGCCAATTGGAGCGAGCCAATCAGGACCTGTAGACTACTCTTCGCTGCCTCGTCTCTGTCAACCCCACCACCTGGAGTACACCAGCAACTCCCTTCCCTGCTTGGCCACTGGACTCTCGCCCTTTGAGCATTCCTTGGGTTACCAGCCCGTGCTCTTCCCTGAGAAAGAGGAAGAGGTCAGCTGTCGCGTACCTGGAAGAGAGCCTGGTCCACTCTTCTTAAGACCACCTCTAGGTATCGGCGACAGGAGGATCGCCACCGGACCCCATCTCACCGCTATCGGCCCAGACAGAGGGTATGGCTGTCCTCCAGTGATTGCCCCTACGGGTGGAGTCTGGAAAACTTTTCCCTCTGCTGTTTGTCTTCTATTGCCCCGTACCCTCTGTATACATCCCACTTTCCATGGGTCTAGGATTAAACCTTTGTCTCACAGCCCGTTGTCTCCTGTTTCCAGTTCGTCTTGTCTCATCTTGTCTCTTCAAATGTCCCAGCATGTTTTCTGTGTGTTACCTTCTCTCTTGTTCTTGCTTTATAGTCTTCCCGGTTCTGACCTTTCTGCCTGCCCTGAGCCTGCCTGCCACTATGTCCCTTTTAGACTCTGCTTTGGACTATGAACCTCTGCCTGCCCTTTTGTCATGAAAAATATTTTGAGAACCGAACCATCCACCTCCTGTGTCTGCATCTGAGTCATATTCTGAGTCGTGAGAGATGTGAGCTGATAGACAGTGAAATGGTGTGTGTGTGTGAGTGAGGCATGGACACAGAGGGTTAGGTTGAAGGGGAGGATAGTAAAGGGTTTCTGGTGCCTCCAGGTCAGGTTGAGTTCCTTACCTCCCAGCAGGAGAGACACGATGAGGTTGGAGCCGATCTTGATGCTGCAGAGATCATGGGGGTCAGAGCCACCCTGTAGACCTCGAATCATCTCAGACAGAGCCTTAGGCACCCCCGACTCCACAAACTGCAGCTTTAGCACGTCTGACAACAGCAGCACAGGAGGGGTGTGTTAGTCTGAGCACACATTCATTCAACCCTTCATGTGAAAAGCATAAACCCCATACAGCCTATTTCATCTCGCGTGTCTCTGTATAAATTATATTTCAGGCCCTTGTCCAGACTCACCACTCTCTCCCAGGGATCCCAGAACCTCCAGTATGATGTGTCTTCTCTCTGCGTCAGGAGCCCGTTTCAGCTGGGCTGTCAGCACCTCTGCCACGCCCACCTCTACCAGCGCCTCCCGCGCCGTGTCTGCAGGGATCAGAGGCCAAACGTTTTTGTCTAAACCTTTATCTAACCAGGTCTTTCAGTTATGAAACAATTATCATTCACAGATAAGATGTGAGGAACACAATATCAACTGGTTCAAGTCAGTATACAGTGTAAAGTCTCCAAAACAAATGAGTCATTCCTCGTCTCTGTGACCCTCTAAAGTTCCTCTGGTGGTCCTCACCCATGTCGGCCAGGTTACAGAGGGCCAGCAGACACACGTTGACCAGTGGGTCATTCTCTGGATACTCCCTCATGATGGCCACCAGCCTGGGGATCACCCCACTCTGCACCAGCTGATCCTGCTGGGCCGCTGAGAGAGGGAGGAGGAGAGAGAATAGAGGGAAAGGGAAAGAAGGAGGGAAAGTCTAATGGATTGAGACTGAGATAAATAGACATAGAGAGGTGGAGGCACACACATCCACACACACAAAATCCACCAGGACAAGCATTGCGTGCTAAGATTACAGATTAATTGAATTAATATGGTAAAATTCATCCTGTCATTGCAGGTGAAGCCTGATTCCCTGTGGGAAGGCCCCGGCCTGCTAGAGTCAGTCTCACTCACTGTTGTCGAAGCAGATGCGTCCGATGGCTCTTCCAGTGTGGAGCAACAGTTCCTCATCTGCACTGTTCAGCAGGGGCACCAGAACCTTCACTAGCCCTGCCTCAATGCACGTGTCCCTCACGGCCGCTTTAACACAGGGACAGAATTTCATCAACCTCTGATTCTACCCACAGTGAGCCTATGGCATTGGACTGGATCTTGGCAGATGTAAATGAAAAGTACTCTAGGCACTGTCAGTGAGTGATAACCAAAACCACCCCCTCATTTTTGGTTTAGGGGGTGGTTAGTACTGAATGCAAATAACTGAGTGGCAGAGGTGCTTTAAGCATAGCACAGAATAATGCATAGAATAAATAACAATGTATAGTGAAAGAAGGACAGGGCACATCAGTAACAGATATTATGCATCGATCCAGTATCATCTACATAAAGTTAGAATGTGTCAACATCAAATGTGTCAACATCCATAGCAAACTTATTTTGTTTTAATCAGTGAGTCTTTCTGACACAGTATGAGTCAGAGTAGTAGTGATTAAGGCCTTGCTTCTCTACATTAAACTCAGATTGCAGGCTGGTCTCAGACTAGACGTAACATAGTAAATGAAAATCGGTGACACTAAAATTAGTATGATATGTTACGTTTGGTATGGTTACATAAAACAGAAGGTTACTTAAGGCAAAAACTAAAGTAGCATTGTTGGTCGGGGTGGGTGTATAACGCAAACGTCTAGCAACCCAAAGGTTGCGTCTTCTAATCTCATCATGGACAACTTCAGCATTTTAGCTACTTAGCATGTTAGCTAAGACTAACCTTAACCCTTTAATCTAACTCCCAACTCTAACCTTAACTCTAACCTTAACCCTAACCCCTAACGTTAGCGTTAGCCACCTAGCCACCTAGCTAATGTTAGCCACAACAGATTGGAATTTGTAACATATCATACGTATTGCAAATTCGTACTATTGTACAAATTACAATTTATATCATATCATATGAATTGTAATTCGTAACATATCATACAAAATGTATGATGGACATCGACAAATTAATGCATACCATACCAAACCTAACATACAGTATCATACTAATTAGAGTTTTCTGGATTCTCGTTTACTATGTTACGTTTATGTAACAGTATAACTTTAGACCGTCCCCTCACCCATACCCGGGCGCGAACCAGGGACCCTCTGCACACATCAACAATAGTCACCCTCGAAGCATCGTTACCCATCGCTCCACAAAAGCTGCGGCCCTTGCAGAGCAAGGGGAACTACTACTTCAAGGTCTCAGAGCAAGTGACGTCACCGATTGAAACGCTATTTAGCGCGTACCACCGCTAACTAAGCTAGCCGTTTCACATCCGTTACATTTACCCCTGAGTCCAGGTTGCAGATTGGTATTCATGCCCCATACCCCCTGTCCCTTTGTCTACAGTAGTAGGGTGGCATCTAATCTCACCTTCCCTGGCCATTTCTGCCACCACCAGTGCCACCTGTTTGGTGAGGAGACTCTTCTTTCCGAGGGACTGGGCCAGGATGGGAACGATACCACTGGAGGCAATCTCCACTGCGGCACCCTTCTCTGGGGACAGATAACACTTATATGGCAACTACCCCTGGGTATGGATATAGAATAGAATGGAATATAACTGAGGATGGAAAACTACCATTGGCTCCATGGTAACATAAATATCTTTATTGACCTATAGACAACTTGCTAATTGTTAACCCGAAATTAGTTCTGATACAAAACTCTTGCTAATGTACTGTAAGTGTCCCAGCAGTAGATATAATTCCATTTCCTGTCAATCTTCTCTGTGTTGAGATTGATCAGGATCACTGGGTGCAGAGGTTGTCTTCGGCCTTCCTCTTTCTACTCTTGTTTCTGATTAACAGTGACTCTAACCCCTCTGTAAAGTCAGGAGACCAGAGAGAGAAACTAAAATAGAATCCTCCTCTGTTGAGTTTGGGAGGCAGATTCATTGTCATTAAAGCAGCAACGTGCAATAGACACAGAGGAAGACCTGATATTAGCATTTCCCCTTTCAAAGAATGACACAACAGCCAAGGAGGCAGGTCAGGTTGTCAGGCTACGCTGCGCTGCTATGGTAACGTCCCCTTGCCCGTTTTTGAGGGGAACCAAATTTAGCTGCCCGTGCACAGTGCAACTTCAGATAAACTGGATATTTGCTGGAGCAGAGAGAGAGAGAGAGAGAGAGCTGGAGAATAACCTGAACTGTCCCTATCACACTTCCTTCCGTTCATTTCAAGGGGGGAAGGACAGATTCCAAAACAACCTGATGAATAACGTTGAGATAATTTAAGCTGAGACGATAGATCCACATTGCTACTATAGTTTCTAGAAGCTATGGCCTTGCTTGCCATGGCCAAAGCAATGCCATAAAAGCTGACTGATGGGAACAGGCAAGAGTGAGATTGATGAATCAGAGGTCAGTGTCTACTGCAAATGTGTGTGTAGACTCACTCTTCTCTAGTAGTACAGCCAGCAGGGTGTCCAGATGAGGCTTCAGCTCCTGCTCTACCAACTCCGTGCTCACACTGATGGCATTCAGTGCCTCAGTCAGGGAGTCTGCAACATATACAGACACAACACACACACACCAAGCGCACACACACCCTCACAAGCACACACACAACAAGCACAAACACACAAGCACACACACACACACACACACACACACAACAAGCACACACACAAACACAGGAAGAGAGACACATCATGTATTAGTCATATCCTCCTGCAGAACAACTACCTTGCTCACATATACAACAAAATATTCCTGTACAAATAATACATGCTGGTAACCGTACACCCTGATGCTGTATAAACATCAACACTGCAACTCCTCATGAACCTTCAGGATCTTCCAATCTCATAGTGGCTTACCAATGCACATACAGTGCCTTGCGAAAGTATTCGGCCCCCTTGAACTTTGCAACCTTTTGCCACATTTCAGGCTTCAAACATAAAGATATAAAACTGTATTTTTTTGTGAAGAACCAACAACAAGTGGGGCACAATCATGAAGTGGAACAACATTTATTGGATATTTCAAACTTTTTTAACAAATCAAAAACTGAAAAATTTTGCGTGCAAAATTATTCAGCCCCCTTAAGTTAATACTTTGTAGCGCCACCTTTTGCTGCGATTACAGCTGTAAGTCGCTTGGGGTATGTCTCTATCAGTTTTGCACATCGAGAGACTGACATTTTTTCCCATTCCTCCTTGCAAAACAGCTCGAGCTCAGTGAGGTTGGATGGAGAGCATTTGTGAAGAGCAGTTTTCAGTTCTTTCCACAGATTCTCGATTGGATTCAGGTCTGGACTTTGACTTGGCCATTCTAACACCTGGATATGTTTATTTTTGAACCATTCCATTGTAGATTTTGCTTTATGTTTTGGATCATTGTCTTGTTGGAAGACAAATCTCCGTCCCAGTCTCAGGTCTTTTGCAGACTCCATCAGGTTTTCTTCCAGAATGGTCCTGTATTTGGCTCCATCCATCTTCCCATCAATTTTAACCATCTTCCCTGTCCCTGCTGAAGAAAAGCAGGCCCAAACCATGATGCTGCCACCACCATGTTTGACAGTGGGGATGGTGTGTTCAGCTGTGTTGCTTTTACGCCAAACATAACGTTTTGCATTGTTGCCAAAAAGTTCAATTTTGGTTTCATCTGACCAGAGCACCTTCTTCCACATGTTTGGTGTGTCTCCCAGGTGGCTTGTGGCAAACTTTAAACTACACTTTTTATGGATATCTTTAAGAAATGGCTTTCTTCTTGCCACTCTTCCATAAAGGCCAGATTTGTGCAATATACGACTGATTGTTGTCCTATGGACAGAGTCTCCCACCTCAGCTGTAGATCTCTGCAGTTCATCCAGAGTGATCATGGGCCTCTTGGCTGCATCTCTGATCAGTCTTCTCCTTGTATGAGCTGAAAGTTTAGAGGGACGGCCAGGTCTTGGTAGATTTGCAGTGGTCTGATACTCCTTCCATTTCAATATTATCGCTTGCACAGTGCTCCTTGGGATGTTTAAAGCTTGGGAAATCTTTTTGTATCCAAATCCGGCTTTAAACTTCTTCACAACAGTATCTCGGACCTGCCTGGTGTGTTCCTTGTTCTTCATGATGCTCTCTGTGCTTTTAACGGACCTCTGAGGCTATCACAGTGCAGGTGCATTTATACGGAGACTTGATTACACACAGGTTGATTGTATTTATCATCATTAGTCATTTAGGTCAACATTGGATCATTCAGAGATCCTCACTGAACTTCTGGAGAGAGTTTGCTGCACTGAAAGTAAAGGGGCTGAATAATTTTGCACGCCCAATTTTTCAGTTTTTGATTTGTTAAAAAACTTTGAAAAATCCAATAAATGTCGTTCCACTTCATGATTGTGTCCCACTTGTTGTTGATTCTTCACAAAAAAATACAGTTTTATATCTTTATGTTTAAAGCCTGAAATGTGGCAAAAGGTCGCAAAGTTCAAGGGGGCCGAATACTTTCGCAAGGCACTGTACATGTCAAATGTATTGCACTTGTTACTGTTGGTGCAATTCATCTCAGCCAAACACATTAGCACATAGAGTATAGGACCAGAGTGATATGAATATATGAATACACAGGCAAAGAGGTCAAGATGCGTCATGGGTTGTACATCAGAGACAGCGAATGGGTGGCTGGCAACGGTATCCCCCATGCCAGAGGCTAGGAGTAGAAGGGAGAGAAGTGGGGAATGTGTGTGCGTACATTATTTCCGCAACATGCCTCTGTCCCCTCCAGCTAGCAAATATCGGACTGCTTGGTGCGTGACGCTGTCTTGTCACATCCCACACTTTTCTGCTTGATGATGTTGTTGTGACAGGGGACACTGTGTGCGTGTGTGAGTGCATGAGTGTTTGGGGGGCGGTCTCCCCGTTCAGGCTCTCCATTGGTCTCCCTCCATACAGACAAATTAAATAATTATCATACAGTATATACATTACATATATATATAAAAAATTCTCTATATATAAATGACTTTACAACTTCATTGAACCTATCTGAAAATAAAGCGATATGAACTAAAAAGAGCAGAGAACCCTTGACTTGAGCGCAGAGAGTAAGAGAGAGTAAAGCAGAGCTTAGTCAATGTGTGGGTGTGATAGTTAGCTGTCCTCTCTGCTGTGTCGTCAACACATACTTTCCAAGCAGAGCCACAGACAGAGAGTAATCACCTTGGCTAATCCCTGGTAAGCAGTGGGAAAATAGAACCTACAGTAGGGGGCTATCAGGGTTAGATATAGGCCCGGAACGATACCAGAATCGCAATACTCGTCATTATCGTGGCAAGGAAACTAAACGTATTTCGTAAAACAGCCCCAATGTTGGAAACAATCATCCAGAGTCCCATTTATTTCATTACCAAGCTAGAGCACACAACATTTTACATACAGCAGGTTTTTAAAGGACCAAAAGACTTTGGTCTGCTTCGTGTTTTTATTTTTGCCATGGAAAAAACATGATGATACTGGTATAGTTACGGCGATACCTAGTAAATACACAGAGTCAAGTACCACACAGATCCCAATTTCACAGTTTCCGTTTGTCATTCATAGTGTGTGTGCATGAGTGCGTGTGTGCATATGTGTGAGAGTCTAGGGAAATGCTGCGTACAGCAGAGTGTTAATCTGTTCCACTGATATAGATATAGCCCCCCCCCCCCCCCCCCCCCCCCCATGGTCCTTATTACCACTGACATACCACAAACGAGGTGCTTCCTTTAGGTATCTCCAGCCCTCCCATCTCTCTCTCTCTTTCTCCCCTCCTCTCCCTGTCTTCCAGGGTTGCTTCAGAGACATCCCGCTGTGCCCTGTCTCTGTCCCACAATGTTTACCTGGGCCTGTAATGTCAGCCCATATTACTATGACCTTTAAACACAAGACAGGGAACTAAAATAGACAGGCTGATTGTGTCTTGGAATCTGAGCTACATCCTTGTTGATTCCCACTGTACTGTACATCCCCTGCTCCAAATATTGGCAATGCCTCCACTGCTATACTCACTCATTGGCATGCACACGCTGTAACGGAGGTTTTCAGAAAGGGTTTTTCTACTCACCCACGTCGGCCATGGCTGCAGGTCGGCAGGCGCTCACTACTGTCTCCCTGGGATTTTATCCCGGCTCTCTGGCTTCCTTCCTCTGCCGATACTGTATGTGTGTGTATGGGTGTATGTGTGTGTGTGTGTGTGTGTGAGAGTGTGTGTGTTTGACTCAGTAATGAGAGAGCAGCAGCCCTGCTTCAGGCCAGGCGTCCCCTGTCTTCAGTCACTGCGCTTGCGTTCTCTCTCCCTCTCCCTCTCCCTCTCCCTCTCTCCCTCTCTGTCTTTATTTCCCTCTGTCTCACACACAGTAGACACTGTCTCTCTTCTCTGTACCACTCACTCCCTGCCTCTGTTTTTTAATTCTCTCTTGTCTTTCTCCTTCTAGTTCTCTCTCACACAATCCCTCCCCCACCCCGCCCTTCTGCCTCTCTTTCTCTCTCTTTCGCTCTCTCTCTCTCTCTCTCTCTCTCTTTCTCTCACTCCCATCCATGCTCTCTCTATCTCCCTCCAGCCCTCCTTCTCGCTCCCTTTCTAATACGCTCTAAATCCTAAATCTCTCCAAAGCTCATCAGTCGACTATTAGCTCCT
Organism: Oncorhynchus clarkii lewisi; assembly: GCF_045791955.1. NCBI lineage: Eukaryota > Metazoa > Chordata > Actinopteri > Salmoniformes > Salmonidae > Oncorhynchus > Oncorhynchus clarkii. The sequence goes on from NC_092169.1 coordinate 10,422,479, forward strand.
AGGAGACACTGAGACTGAAATACAAGAAGCCACAACAATGACGCAAAAACGGATTCCCTTTACTGGTCCAGCCTCCCTGTAAACCTTTAAAGAGGAACAATAACAACAAATAAAAAAATCATGGTTTGATTGCTAAATAAAGGTCATAATGCAATATAAACTACAACACAGAGGCTACTGTGATAGGACTATCACTAGTATACGACATCATCTTATTACCTCTTATTACATCATATTTCCTTCCTATCAATAAGACTTACTGGGCCAGCAGAGCGTGAGACCTTAATTTCATAAGAAGTAGCTAAATGAAGCCACACCGGCGACACGTAATGTAAAGTATTACAAATCCAGATAGAACCTATTACTGTAGGGGTGCCAGGAAATTCTGGGGCAGATTAAGAGGCTCTGTGAGCTAGTTGATCAATACTGGTAGATCACAAACCTCTATGTGGGCAGTGTTAACACCAAATTGATACCATGAATAATTTCCTTACCATGCCCATGGTTGTGTATAGAAGTCACCAACAGAGGACGTTAAAGAGAAGTCCAGTTTAGAGCCACATAGATAGTTCCATTTCTGCTGCCTTGGTTTTGAACAGCAGGTGGCAGTTTAAGACAGCTCATTAAAACCAGAGTTTCTTCCCCCAAGGTTGGTGATTCAATTTTGTTTCTCCAACTTACATCCTTGTGCTGCCAATTCATCACCATCTGGAAATGCAGATACCGGTCAGACAATGGAACGTAATTAATTCAGCCCTTTTATCACTATTCGTGACAGTTACGCTATCTACTGAAAAACTGTCATGCAAAAATGACAATGCCATTGTCCAAAGCTTTAGTGTCGTGTTTGATCCCTCCACTCAATACTAATAATGTGGACAAAATATCAAGGCCTATTCTTTGTATATGAGTCATGTCCCACTCGGGATGAAGAGGACTAAGTAAGTAAGTCTGTAAATAGTTGCCCTCTTATTGGCTTTCAAAATGGCTATCTGCTTCTAACCCCATGAACGAAATCCATCATGACCCGACAAGACATGTTATCACAGGACAATCATAGGAGAAGCACAGAGAATGTAAGGAAACCCAAGTCTCTCTGACCAGGTTGGCCTCAAAGACGGTTGCTCTGACACAGTTTAACAGGGATTTCCCCCCCAGACAAGTCAGCCTAATGTATCAGAGGGTCTGAATAGGCCCCAGAAGGTCATGTTAGCTGGGTTCCTGGCCACTGAGGGACTATTTAGCCTCATAGAGTCCGACCTATGGTAAGGCTTCAGAGTTATTAGAGAGACAGATCTTACTCAGTGATACGTCCATCCCAGACTCAGATAAAGTGAATTACATGGCTAAGTGCATCGTTGTATGCTAGATGCTCCATACATACACAGGGAATCATATTTAGTTAGACTGACGCAACAAAACCATTCACTTTTATTCACAGCATGAGGAGTGTTTTCTTTGAGTGCACCTGCCACAGAGACAACACGTAACCAAATGACCTACCAATCTGATTGGAGTTACAGTTCAGATAACTGTTTAATGGACAGAGCAAGTTTAAGATCAGCCTCTGGGGTATGTTAAGAGAAGACTCCAGGAGCACTTCTGAAGTGCATCAGCTCTCACGGCGGAGAAGCACGGATTCGTATTCACACAGGTTCCTTCCTCATGTCATGACTTATAACAGAGACATTATTTACACTAATGCACAAGAGCATAAGGGCAGCTTTGTGATTCATTGTGCCTTTCCGGATTACGTCAAAATCAATGCATCAGGCATTCTCTAAATTCCCTTATGTAAATGTCTGTGAAGTAGGGCTGTAGTTCATGTTGTAGTTCTTGCATCAGAGAACCACATCTGGTCCAGACTGAATGAATCTATTTCACAGCCTTTACGTATGGTATGTGACAATGATAGTGGATGCTGTAGTGCTGTCAGCAGTGCACTCCCTCCCTCCCTCCCTCCCTCCCTCCACCTGCCACATGAATCCAGTTGTGAGGGAAGGAAGGTAATTTCTGGGAGAGGTGCTGTTGTCTTCCCCAGACAGCCTTCATTAGCTAATGGCCTTGTCCACAACTAATCAATTCAGTCTCCCAGACATCCATCTTCAAACCTAGACAGTACGCAGTCACATTCTGTGCTCTCTTTTTTTCACTCTCTCCCACCCTCCTTCCTTCCTTCCTTCCCTCCCTCCCTGTTTCTCTATTTTCTCCTCATTCCATCCCTCCCACCCACTCAGAAACCCTGTTTTGTTTCTGTCTGTCTTTTACCCTCAGCAGTGACATTGGAGATACTGTACGTGTTCATGCATTTCCCTGTTCAACTGCCCAAGGGGCCTGTCATGACGCAGTGTGATTTTACTACAGTCTCCTCAAAATAACTACCAACTAAATGATAACATTTATTCAAATAAAAACTATTATCTGTGAAGTCGTATAGGACATAAGAGGGCCATTCAAGTAAAATGTTTGGCAATCGAATAAGTACCCTAAAGGTTTCAAAATTGATAAGTTTATCAGTGGGTGTGGGGTTCTCTCTCTCTCTCTCTCTCTCTCTCTCTCTCTCTCTCTCTCTCTCTCTCTAACAGCTGGGGCGGTGGACCAAGGCTCTATGGGGGGGGGGGGGGGGGGGGGGGGGGTCAGGGATGTTACCCCCTGTGCCAGCTGAGACAGCTCCCAGACCCTACACCCTCATCAAATATTGAACAGCACGAACACACAGGGATCCCCTCCATCCCCTGGAGAGTACCCACGTCATGCAAATCATTTGAAGCATAATGACAACCCTACAGTACACTCACAACTGCATATTTAAAGACTATATGGAGGGAGACGTGCACCCCTTGACCTGGGGCAAAAATACAAAATGAAAGATCCAGAGTGAAGATACACCGCACACATCTAAACACACGTGTTCTCTCACTTTTCTTCATTTGCTCTCATGTGGAGTGTAGAGATTTTACAGTGCCAGAGGCTCTTAGATAACTACTTCAAGCTCACTTTTATAGATGCCGCCACTGTGTGTTGTTTTGCCAGATGAAGCTGTAAACTGATCAATCAGAGAGATTTGACACATACTGATGAATTCCTCAAAGCCATCCTGGACCATTATGCCAAAACTCTCAAAGCCTGAGATATCTACGCTCAGACTCAAATCCCAAAGCTCTCATATGGCTTACAATAACACACATGATCCTGTTTTGATTTTCCTTAAAAAAAAAGCTTGCTACAATGTGGAAAAACATCAATTTCTGCAGTAGTTCTGTGAATCTGTTTGCCTGGTATGGTCCCATGTGCTAAACATCTACCCTGTACAGTGTTACAGTAAGTATTAAACTGTAAAACAAAGACAGAACTTGTATAGTTGCAAAAAATAGACTTTGTACAAAAATAGAACGGTTATTTTACTGTGGATTTTCTGTGACCCATCATTGCCCCTTGCAAATTACTTTTAAATCTCTGACAGTGCACTGCCCCCTTCCTCTTGGCCTGCTTAAACTCTGATCCTCAAATCCTTAAGCGTCATGAATCCTACCCAAGGAGAATCCATTAATTCACTCCTCTCTCCTTCATGATAATTCAGTTTCATGCTGGTTTCCTGCTTCTTCACTCTCCCCCACCTCTCCACTTACATCCAATATTCCATAACTCCTCACTATTTAGAGTGTAAAACCCGCCCACTCTGACACAGGCAAAGGAGGTGAGGGCAATCTCTTGAGGCATGAATTCTCATTAACTGTGCAGCACAGTAACAATTTAAATGAATAGGGGGTTTCTTTCGTCTACATGTGTAGAACATCTCTCATTATAAGTATGTGAACATCCTGAAGGAGAAAGAACAGCAGAGGAAGGTATAGGGACTCATAGTTCAATATTTAGCATGTACCGTATATTAATCAGACAGTTAGCTGAGCCAGACTTGCATTAAATCATCTGTATCATTGGAGCTGGAACATTGTCAATTAGATTATAACACCCTACATTCATTCAAATCCTGTGCGTCAATCGAATGAACATAATAAAACAATCTGTCAGTTTAAGCTAGAGATGCATTTGGAAAGTATTCAGACCCCTTGACTTTTCCCACATCGTGTTACAAAACAGCGTTATTCTAAAATGTATTAAATGAAATGTTTTCCTCATCCATCTACACACAACACCCCATAATGACAAAGGGAAAACAGGTTTTTAGAAATGTTTGCAAATGTATTAAAATACAAACAGAAATACCTTATTTCCATAAGTATTCAGAGTGTTGTTACTATGATCTATTATTATTATCATCAAGATTTTAGCTTTTATATTTAGTATTTTTATTTAAAAAAATATATATATAAATGTTATGTTTATTTATATATATATATTTATATTTTGTATCTCACTTGGTCTCTCTTCTTTCTTTCTTTGTTTCTTTCTTTATTTTCAATCACTCGGAAGGACAGTATGGCAAAGAACGTTGTGGCATCTTTCATGCCCAAATAATTTCAAAGTGTCTGAAACTGATTGTGTAGCTCATTAAAGTTACTTGGCCATATGGCTAGTGTTGACAACAGCTATTAAATACTGAGAAGATAACAGGTGAAACTGTGGATTAGACTATGATGCATTTTCAGTGACACCTAAGCACATTTTAGTTGGGGGCCCCATCTCACAGGCAAAACATTTTAGTGGCCCTCCTCCTGAAAAATATACATTATTATTTTTTGAAATGCATTTCCTGAAATTTTACACATTTTGTCATAAGGCGTAGAGAAAATGATTCCGTTTTAAAGCAAGATAGCGGGGGTATTCAAAGAGCTGGCACACATTTTAATGCTACATTTATAGTTACATGAAATATACATAACGCATCTTCCACCAACAGGTTTCTGTGCCAATGCACCACATAACCAATAAGCAAAGCATAACTTCTACATGTTGATTAGCCTACCTACTTTGATCGAATCAACATTATGGTTTACATTTTCAACATTCAAATAGATTAGGCTAATGTCAATCTTGACCAACATCCCTCCCTACCTCATACCCATTATAGTTGGCTTGGTTATAGGCTTACTGTAATACCCAATCTTTTGATCATCATTATGAAGAGTAGTCTCTTTACCCTGTCACCAGTCTATGAACAAGGTATGACAGCAATCCATGCTGGTTTAGTTTCCAAATACTATGTTCTAGCATTTGTGGCACAAATCTCATTCAAGTCAATTATCGATATTAGTATTTTTCGTCCATCATGTCCAAATCATCCAAAAAGTTTCTGAAATTGACTGTAAAGCTCACCAATTAAAATTATTTTTAAAATATGCGCGAAAAATGCTTATATGCGTCCCATGACCGGAATAGGATTTGTGCTACAAATGCTAAAATGTTAGCATAATAAATGTTAGTGAAGTGCTGCAGAGATGGTTGTCCTTCTGGAAGGTTCTCCTATCTCCACAGAGGAACTCTGGAGCTCTGTCAGAGTGACCATCGGGTTGTTGGTCACCTCCCTGACGAAGGCCCTTCTACCCTGATTGCTCAGTTTGGCTGGGCGGCCAGCTCTAGGTAGAGTCTTCGTTGTTCCAAACTTCTTCCATTTAAAAATGATGGAGGCCACTGTGTTCTTGGGACCTTCAATGCTGCAGACATTTTTTGGTACCCTTCTCCAGATCTGTGCCTTGACACAATCCTGTCTCAGAGCTCTACGGACAATTCCTTCAACCTCATGGCTTGGTTTTTGCTCACATGCCTGGTCAACTATGGGACCTTACATAGACAGGTGTGTTCCCTTCCAAATCATGTCCAATCAATTGAATTTACCACAGGTGGACTCCAATCAAGTGTTAGAAACATCTCAAGGATGTTTATTGGAAACAAGATGCATGTGAGTCTCATAGCAAAGGGTCTGAATACATATGTAAATAAGATATTTCTTTTTTTCGTAGTACATTTCAAAAATGTTCAAAATAATCTGTTTTTGCTTTTTCATTATGGGGTATTGTGTGTAGATTAAAGAGGAAAAAATGTATTTAATACATTTTAGAGTAAGGCTGAAACAAAGTGTGGAAAAAGTCAAGGGGTCTGAATACTTTCCGAATGCACTGTAAGTCGTTCCATGGCCACTGTGCATCATGACTGGATAGGCTGCGCTTCCACACTCAAAATCCATGCCATTATCAACTGCGTGACCTTTAACACATGCTTTTTGTGGGTCTAAACTTCCCATTGGCGCTGCATGAAATTGTCACTTTTGCACTTGCTTTTAAGGAACCCCTCATATTGCCACCCCTCCCACCAAGCCAGCTAATGTTAGACAGGTAAACTGCCGAACCTGACGTAGAAAATTCCAGTGCGCCAGTTTTTGCGTTAAGGATAGAAGTTTTACTCGGACTAGTTGAAAGTTAGTTGAACCTTTTGACAAAAGTCTTTAAAATGGAAATGTTGATCTTCGTTTTGACCTATATGTGTAAGTAGACACATATAAGTCCAACATTAAAATCTAAAAAAAGAGGCAATATTCATACCAGTGATCATCAACTAGAGGCTAGCCTATATACTGTATCAGAAAGTGCGGAGGAAGAGGACTTCAAGTTCTCCATAGTTTATAAACAGGGAATGTATAGCCTAATGACGGGGAAGTAATATAGACATACAGACCGTACATGTTTTGTTATTCCTTTGTCTGTAGCCAGTGAACCCGTCTCTCAGGCACACTAGAGAGGTGAGAGGCTGAGAAAGCAGAGTTGACCTCAGCAGCAGCCAGCTACCCCCTCCCCACAAGGTCACTAGTAAATATGCAGATTCACTGAGCGCTTCAGAGTGATTCAGAAGTCCCTGGGCGCAAAGCTGAACAAGACAGGACAGGTCAAAGCTGTAGAGGCAGCACCATCCTCCTGACAAACACAAACTTTCCCTCAATTAACAGACAGTGTACATAGCCATTATTTCCCACTGTTAGTACATCTGCAAATTGTTAGCACCTAAAACATCACTGCATCATTACTGGGGCTGTGACAGGAGAATGGGGCGACAACTCCATGGGGGCTCCGGTTGACCAATTTACCAGTTAAGGGTTGACTTTCTGAGAGCTGTTTCAATACCAACAGTCCTGTAATTGACAGGCCAGCCCAGTTCTGCTCCAGTTGGTAGGCAGGTGGTTATGGTTGGTGAACATTGACAACATTGTGGAAGACAGGCTTTTGACACTGAGCTTAACAGCAATACCGGAAGCCTCAAGCAATAAACATTCCATTGTCCATCAACAATTTTCATTTCATCATCTTAATCCATTGTACTCTTTGTTGTTCCATTGGTTGACCACACCATGCTCATATTGAGGGTGATGAAACACACAGGATATTGGTTGTCACCATTAGTACACAAACAATGTCATATATTTGCCAATGCTGTGGTTCACAAAGGAATCATCTACATCAAGCTGTCAAAGGCCTGTTATGCTTCATGACAGCCATATATTGTACCACATGACAAGTGTTCCCTGTGCCAATTTAGCTTATCTAAATGATTTCATTATCATACAGCAATTACATTAAAATGCTGGGGTTGTGTTACAACTTGACTTATCACTGGCATGAGTGATACTGATAATAACCTCAAGTTAGAGACAAGAGCTCTGGAATTGAACAAAAAGATCAACCTTTCCCATATGGTGACATGCAGATGTGTGAGAAAAGAAGAAGAAACCAGCACACTGCTCTTGCTAGTATTACTGCTCTTCATGTATCCGCCGCAGGGCCTTTGTCAGAGCGTTTGGTGGCTCTGACGAAAGGCCTTGAGGCCGATACGTAAAAGCTAAATAAAGAGCAGTGTGCTGGTTTCTTCTTCTTTTCTCTCATGTTATTCTACGCACCTGCAACAAAGATAGCTTAGACGTGCGAGTGCCTTTGGAATTTTGACATGCAGATATGCAAAAAAGAATGTGATAACTTGTGTTTGTAAAGAGAGGTGGGGGAAGAAGGGTAAATTGCCTAGCCAACAAATCAGTAATGAATGCTCAAATAGAAAGTGTCAGATTGATTTACGATTAAAATCCTCACAAAAGGAGGAACTTCACAAACCTTTCTGAGAGTGTCTTTCTTTGTGAGCGTGTGTGCGCGCGTGTGCGTGCGTGTGTGTGTGTGTGTGTGTGTGCGTGTGTTTGTGTGTGTGTGAGAGCGTGATATAGACAGAGACAGAGAGAGAGAGACAGAGAGTGAGAATGAGTTAGCGAGCGAGTGATTAAGTGTGTATTTGCCATGTAGTGCTGCTCAGTCAAGCGAGTGTCTGGAAGGTTCAGGGTTTAGAGTTCAGCAGGGGCCACTTAATGTCTCCATAGCATTGTCCATCCCAAGAGTTTCCGCCTGCACATTCATCATCAATATCTCATTTGCATTTCCCCTGTCAAATTACCAGGATATAGCTTTGTTGAATGGACTACATTCCCTGATCTGTAGATACTGTCGGGTGATTGTCTCTTTCCAACTATGTGTATCATTGAGCCCTAAACCTTTGGATGTCCAAGCTATACCTAATTGATTGCGGTGAGATTAGGCTCCTGAGGAGAAACTGATGCTGGCTGCACATCAACTATTTTATCAAGTGCTCTTATGCAAGTTTCCTCCAGGTATAAGCTTGCAGAGACAGAGTGAATACCAGAAACTTTGGGTCCAGGAGGCGGTGAATCAATGGAATGTGCCAGTGTGAATATGCTGGAGCCCATCTGCTGAAATATTACCCCCACGGAAACCTGACTAGGGAAGGAAAGCAAACATAATCAGTAAACATATTAAGTGATAAATATTATTCTACTAAGAGCCCTAACGAGCCTTGTGTTGTTCCCTGAGGGTCCAGCATACCTCTGAGCAGCTTCGATTTCAGGGAACACGATAGCAAACTGAATCACTGCAACACACACACACACACACACACACACACACACACACACACACACACACACACACACACACACACACACAGGAAAACGTTCATCATCCTGGTTATATCCACGCCACGTGATAAAAAAAAGTAGGAGAACATGACTTTTCCCACCTACTATACTGTAAATCTGGGTTTGAAGTTATGTGCAGCAGTCACGTGGTCCGACTTTAATGGTCTTAGATGGATACTGGATGAAATGTTGTGCAGTTGTTTATGGCCGCCTCCACGGTGCATGGCCCAATCACTGCCACGTTTCAGTGGAAATGGCATCCAGTAAAAACACGAAAGAACGCATTAGACAATTTCCTATATGCAATGTAAATAGTGTATTACTCCTTTATCGATTTTGCAAGTCCACTCACCAAAACCATATGTTTATTTCATAAATAACTATTTATTTCAAGTGATTCACCTAGTTATAAAACTGTTATACTATTATACTGCCATTAACGTCCCTTAGATGTGTGCGTCATCTCTTGAAGATCCCCTTTTGTGTATTGGGAGTTGGGCGGTGAACTCACCTGACAGAACTATCAACACTAATATCTGCTGAGTTTGCAGCCCCCACACAACGTGCCCCAAGAGGTGAGCCAATGTTTTGACTTGCCCTATATTATAACAAAAATGTCACACTGCCGTATTGGAGTCAACATATTTATCTTTGCATGCTTACCTTTCCACTGGAAACTCCAGGTATCCTTGAGACAGAATGTGTCTCATTTAGAATGTGCCAATGCCAGTGAATTATTGCAGCCCATGGGCAAGAACGCAAAAGCTCAAGAAAGGCTCTTAAAATTGGTGATCTATAAATATGCGACACGCAAGTTATGTAACTCCTTTGGTACAATATGAATTGACAAAAATGATGCCGTTATTAAAGGGGAATACTTCAGTTCAAACAATAACAAAATGGTCACTGTTTTGGTAAAGAGCTGAAGGATGGGGATGGAGAAATGTAACCACACTCAAATTCATAGACAGAGCTATGGATTGACCAGCCATGATATCAAAATTATCATTTTAACCATGTTTTGGGGCTATAATTACATTGTTTACAAATGGTGTAAAACGAGCTTATATTTGAGGTTCTGATGGGGTACGACAGTTGAACTAAGTGGAACTAAGTTAAATTCTTCAAGAATCAATGATCAAATATCCTTCATTTAAAGTTTTAAAAAATGGAAGTACCAATCTCATATTGCCGCTTTAAATACATTTCAGAGGTGCAGCCGAAGATATCCTATTAATGTATTCTAATTCCTAATTATTTGGGTGCAGCTCATTATTCGACAGAAAACTACAAATGGTGTACGCTAATATTTTGTAATGTATGGTCGTAACTTAGTCATTACGACAGTAACAGCAAAATACGATCAAAGATTGCTCTCCACGTTTGTCTCTAGTGGAAAAGTTGTTAGAGAAAATATCACTAATACACATATTATGTGCGTATGTTTTGCCATAATTTATTTGCGAAAGCAATATTTTACTTTCTTATTTCAGCTATTTAGCTACGTGTTATAATTGTATTGTGCAAGCCGCAATGTCGATGCACGGTGGGACTGCACTTCAGGAGGAGGTCGTTCAGATGTTGAGCAGAAAGCAGAAAAAAAACGTTCTGAAACCCAACAAACCGCTGTCTCTGAAAGATGAGGTTGCCAACAGGAAAATTAAGAAAGGGGATAGGCAGTGGTGGAAAAAGTACCCAATTGTCATACTTGAGTAAAAGTATAGATAACTTAATCAAATAAAATATAATTTTATTGGTCACATACACATGGTAAGCAGATGTTATTGCGAGTGTAGCGAAATGCTTATGCTTCTAGATCCGACAGTGCAGTAGTATCTAACAGGTAATATCTAACAAATTCCACAACAAAGCGTAATACACAGAATCTAGTAAAGGAATGGGATAATAATATATACAGTGCCTTGCGAAAGTATTCGGCCCCCTTGAACTTTGCGACCTTTTGCCACATTTCAGGCTTCAAACATAAAGATATAAAACTGTATTTTTTTGTGAAGAATCAACAACAAGTGGGACACAATCATGAAGTGGAACAACATTTATTGGATATTTCAAACTTTTTTAACAAATCAAAAACTGAAAAATTGGGCGTGCAAAATTATTCAGCCCCCTTAAGTTAATACTTTGTAGCGCCACCTTTTGCTGCGATTACAGCTGTAAGTCGCTTGGGGTATGTCTCTATCAGTTTTGCACATCGAGAGACTGAATTTTTTTCCCATTCCTCCTTGCAAAACAGCTCGAGCTCAGTGAGGTTGGATGGAGAGCATTTGTGAACAGCAGTTTTCAGTTCTTTCCACAGATTCTCGATTGGATTCAGGTCTGGACTTTGACTTGGCCATTCTAACACCTGGATATGTTTACTTTTGAACCATTCCATTGTAGATTTTGCTTTATGTTTTGGATCATTGTCTTGTTGGAAGACAAATCTCCGTCCCAGTCTCAGGTCTTTTGCAGACTCCATCAGGTTTTCTTCCAGAATGGTCCTGTATTTGGCTCCATCCATCTTCCCATCAATTTTAACCATCTTCCCTGTCCCTGCTGAAGAAAAGCAGGCCCAAACCATGATGCTGCCACCACCATGTTTGACAGTGGGGATGGTGTGTTCAGCTGTGTTGCTTTTACGCCAAACATAACGTTTTGCATTGTTGCCAAAAAGTTAAATTTTGGTTTCATCTGACCAGAGCACCTTCTTCCACATGTTTGGTGTGTCTCCCAGGTGGCTTGTGGCAAACTTTAAACGACACTTTTTATGGATATCTTTAAGAAATGGCTTTCTTCTTGCCACTCTTCCATAAAGGCCAAATTTGTGCAATATACAACTGATTGTTGTCCTATGGACAGAGTCTCCCACCTCAGCTGTAGATCTCTGCAGTTCATCCAGAGTGATCATGGGCCTCTTGGCTGCATCTCTGATAAGTCTTCTCCTTGTATGAGCTGAAAGTTTAGAGGGACGGCCAGGTCTTGGTAGATTTGCAGTGGTCTGATACTCCTTCCATTTCAATATTATCGCTTGCACAGTGCTCCTTGGGATGTTTAAAGCTTGGGAAATCTTTTTGTATCCAAATCCGGCTTTAAACTTCTTCACAACAGTATCTCGGACCTGCCTGGTGTGTTCCTTGTTCTTCATGATGCTCTCTGCGCTTTTAACGGACCTCTGAGACTATCACAGTGCAGGTGCATTTATACGGAGACTTGATTACACACAGGTGGATTGTATTTATCATCATTCGTCATTTAGGTCAACATTGGATCATTCAGAGATCCTCACTGAACTTCTGGAGAGAGTTTGCTGCACTGAAAGTAAAGGGGCTGAATAATTTTGCACGCCCAATTTTTCAGTTTTTGATTTGTTAAAAAAGTTTGAAATATCCATCAAATGTCGTTCCACTTCATGATTGTGTCCCACTTGTTGTTGATTCTTCACAAAAAAATACAGTTTTATATCTTTATGTTTGAAGCCTGAAATGTGGCAAAAGGTCGCAAAGTTCAAGGGGGCCGAATACTTTCGCAAGGCACTGTAAGTATAAAACATATGGATGAGCAGTGACAGAGAGTCTAAGATGCAATAGATAGTAAAGAATAGATAGTGATGGATACAGTATACAGTATATACATATGAGATAAGTAATGTGAGATGTGACTAGTGTTCCATTTATTAAAGTGGCCAACGATATCAAGTTTGTAGGTAGGTAGCCGCCTCTCTGTGCTAGTGGTGACTGTTTAAAAATCTGAGATAGAAGCTGTTTTTAAATCTCTCTGTCCCAGCTTTGATGCACCTATACTGATCGCGCCTTCTGGATGGAAGCTGGGTGAACAGGCAGAGGCTGGGGTGGTTATTGTCCTTGATGATCTTTTTTTGCCTTCCTGTCACATCACAGTGTTGTAGATGTCCTTGAGGCCAGGTAGGTTGCCCCCGGTGAAGTGTTGTGCAAACCGCACCACCCTCTGGAGAGCCTTGCGTTGTAGGCGGTGCAGTTGCCGTACCAGGCGGTGATACAGGCTAAGAGGATGCTCTCAATTGTGCACCTGTAAAAGTCAGTGAGGGTTTTTGGTGACAACACTAATATTTTAAGCCTCCTGATGTTGAAGAAGCGCTGTTGCGCCTTTTTCACCACACTGTCTGTGTGTGTGGACCATTTCAATTAGTTGATGATACAGTATGTTCACCGAGGAACTTTCCACCTTCTCCACTGTGTCCCGTTAGGGGGGTGGATAGGAGGGTGCTCCCTTTGCTGTTTCCTGAAGTCCATGATCATCTCTTTTGTTTTGCTGACATTGAGTGAGAGGTTATTTTCCTGAGACCACACTCCGAAGGCCCTACCTCCTCCCTGTAGGCAGTCTCGTCATTGTTGATAATCAAGCCCAACACTGTTGTGTTGTCTGCAAAATGTATGATTGAGTTGGAGGCGTGCATGGCCACGCAGTCGTGTGAGTACAGGGAATACAAGTGGGGCTGAGAATGCACCCTTGTAGGGCCCCAGTGTTGAGGATCAGCGGAGTTGAGATGTTGTTTCCTACCTTCACCACCTGGGGTTGGTCCGTCAGGAAGTCCAGAACCCAGTTGTAGAGGGCGGGGTCTTGACCCAGGGTCTCGAGCTTAATGATGAGTTTGGAGGGTGCTATGGTGTTGAATGCTGAGCTGCAGTCAATGAACAGCATTCTTACATCGGTATTCCTCTTGTTCAGATGGGATAGTGTGCAGTGTAATGGCGATTGCATCGTCTGTGGACCTATTGAGGCGGTAAGCAAATTGGAGTGGGTCTAGGGTAACAGGTAGTGTGGAGGTGATATGATCCTTGACTAGACTCTCAAAGCACTTCATGATGACGGAAGTGAGTGCTATGGGGCGATAGTCATTTAGTTCAGTTACCTTAGTATATAGCCCTGCTATTGTTATTTACTGCTGCTCTTTTTTTACAGGTATTTTCTTTAAACTGCATTGTTGGTTAAGGGCTTGTAAGTAAGCACTTCACTGTAAGCCTTATCTCAGTTCACTGGTCACGATGGCAACACCCACCCGTAGCACGCGCTCCAGCAGATGTATCTCACTGATCATCCCTAAAGCTAACACCTCATTTGTCCGCCTTTCCTTCCAGTTCATTGCTGCCTGTGACTGGAACGAATTGCAAAAATCATTGAAGTTGGAGACTTTTATCTCCCTCACCAACTTTAAACATCTGCTATCTGAGCAGCTAACCGATCGCTGCAGCTGTACATAGTCCATCGGTAAATAGCCCACCCAATTTACCTACCTCATCCCCATACTGTTTTTATTTATTTACTTTTCTGCTCTTTTGCACACCAGTATCTATCTACCTGTACATGACCATCTGATCATTTATCACTCCAGTGTTAATCTGCTAAATTGTAATTATTCGCCTACCTCCTCATGCCTTTTGCACACAATGTATATAGACTCTCTTTTTTTTCTTTTTTTTCTACTGTGTTATTGACTTGTTAATTGTTTACTCCATGTGTAACTCTGTGTTGTTGTCTGTTCACACTTCTATGCTTTATCTTGGCCAGGTCGCAGTTGTAAATGAGAATGTGTTCTCAACTAGCCTACCTGGTTAAATAAAGGTGAATAAAATGTTAAAAAAATAAAAGCAGTATGTAAACATGATTAAAGTGGCCAGTGATTCCAAGTCTGTGTATATAGGTCAGCAGCCTCTAAGTTGCAGCGTTGCGTAACCGAGTGGAAGCCGGCTAGTGATGGCTATTTAACAGTCTGATGGTCTTAAGATAGAAGCTGTTTTTCAGTCTCTCTGTCCCAGCTTTGATGCACCTGTACCTCACCTTCTGGGTGATAGAGGGGTGAACAGGTAGTGGCTCGGGGTGGTTGATGATGTGGTAATATTGTCAGCATTTGATTGTGAGGTATTCTAGGTCGGGTGAACAAAAGGACTTGAGTTTCTGTATGTTAGCACAATCACACCATGAGTGGTTAATCATGAAACATACACCCCTGTCTTTCTTCTTCCCGGAGAGTTCTTTATTCCTGTCTGCTCTATGTTTTAATTTTTATTTAACTAGGCAAGTCAGTTAAGAACAAATATTTACAATGACAGCCTACAGATGTACTTAGAACCCAGGTGGCTGAATGGACGGGGACAGTATATCTCGAGAGAGCAATGTTTTAGTTTAACAGAGTATGTTACAATCCCTGACGTCTCACTGGAAGGAGATTCTCGCCCTGAGCTCGTCTACTTTATTATCCAGAGACTGAACATTAGCGAGTAATATAATCGTAAGCGGTGGATGGCATGCACACCTCCTGAGTCGGACTTAAAGTCCACTCCAAATACCTCTTCTCCGTCGGGTGTGTCTTGGAGCAGCCTCTGGAATAAGTTACATTTCCCTGGCGGGTACGAACAAAGGATCCAATTCGGGAAAGTCGTATTCCTGGTCGTAATGCTGTTGAGTTAGCGCCACTCTGATATCCAAAAGTTATTTCCGAGCTGAATGTAATAAGACCCCAAAAAATTCTGGCCTTATAATATAAGAAATAATACACACACAAAAAAATACTGAAAAGTTGCTTAGGAGCTAGAAGCAGATCTGATATATCTGTCGGCACCATCTTACTGAAGAGTGGCTTCTGTCTGGCCACTCTACCATAAAGGCCTGTTTGGTGGAGTGCTGAAGAGATGGTTGTCCTTCTGGAAGGTTCTCCAATCTCCACAGAGGAACTCTGGAGCTCTGTCAACGTGACCATAAGGTTCTTGGTCACCTCCTTGACCAAGGCCCTTCTCCCCCGATTGCTCAGTTTGGCTGGGCGGCCAGCTCTAGGAAGAGTCTTTGAGGTTCTGAACTTATTCAACTTTAGAATGATTGAGGCAACTGTGTTCTTGGGGACGTTCAATTCTTCAGAATTTTTTTGGTCCCTTCCCCAGAGCTGTGCCTCGACACAATCCTGTCTCGGAGCCCTACAGCCAATTCCTTCAACCTTGGTTTTTGTTCTGACATGCACTGTCAACTGTGGGAACTTTTTTATAGATAGTTGTGTGCCATTCAAAATCATCTCCAATCAATTGAATTTACCACAGGTGGACTCCAATCAAGATTCAATGGAAACAGGATGCTCAATTTCAAGTCTCATAGCAAAGTGTCTGTTTACTTATGTAAATAAGGTAATTCTGTTTTTATTTTTGATAAATGTGCAAAAATGTCTAAACCTGTTTTCACTTTGTCATTATGGGGTTTTGTGTGTAGATTGCTGAGGAAATAGTTTTATTTAATACATTTTAGAATAAGGCTGTAACGTAGTGCAGCAGTCTAAAGCACTGCATCCAGACTGTATTACAACCGGCCGTGATTGGGAGTCCCATAGGGCGGCGTACAATTGGCCCAGCATCGTCCGGGTTTGATCGGTGTAGGCCGTCATTGTAAATAAGAATTTGTTCTTAACTGACTTGCCTTGTTAAATAAAGGTTAAATAAAAATAATAACTAAATGTGGAAAAGTCAAGGGGTCGGAATACTTTCCGAAAGCACTGTATCTAGATACTCATACAGACGAGGGACAGGTTGAGGGAGAGGTTGTTTAGCTGGTACCACACCGTCAGAGTGCCAACCTCTTCCCTGTAGAGGATTGAGTGTGTCTGGGAGGGAGGAGGTAATGTACAGAAGTCTTTGACTAGCCTCTCGCAGCACTTCATGATGACTGATGTGAGTGCTACGTTACTTTCCCTTTATTGGGCCCTCTGGGCCACCATAATCACAATGTTCTTCAACTGGTCGTTCAGTACAGTAGGCTACCGTTTCAGTTGAATTAAACGCTGCACCATGTTCTGTCTACTAAAACGCCCTCAGCGTTTGATTGGTCAGCCATGTTGCCTGTTACACCTCTTTTTACTGCAGTGTGCATAAATTATACACTCTCTTTTGAAATCAATGTAGATCAGCATGCTGAGTTAGTAGTACCTTATAATTCAGTGTTTTATTCAACATTTTAATATTTTTGGTGACAATGACAACAACACTGGACAGTGATTACACTGTTTCCCCACAGATGCCATGTGTATCACTGAGATGTCCATGATGATGGCATGCTGGAAGCAGAACAACTTTGCCGATGCCCTGTGTTCCAATGAAATGCAGTCCTTCTACAAGTGTGTTGAGAAGCCCAGGTAAGATGCTGCTTCTCACAGTGTACCGGAAATCCTTGCTCCAGGCTTATTACAACCCCCCCCCCCCACTCTCCCGACTCCCTGTTGTTTTAAACTAGGTCAGCGTTGTTATATTAAACATTTTATTAGGAGATAAGGTAACCAAGCAGCATGGGTAACATGGTTTTCTATGGCGTTTCCTGGCTTGGGAGGAGTCATAACAAAAAATCTACCCCAGGCCTGTTTCCTTGAAGGTCTTCCTTCCTGTTTTGCTTTTGTTTTCCATTCTTTCACAATTTCCCTTCCTCAGCTGAGATGCCCAGCTACCGCATGCTACTATAGCACTGCATGGATGGATGACAAGTCTTTGGCTAAATTACGCTTTCAGTTTAGTGTCTACAAGGAAGTAAAACATTATTTACAAATGTGAATAAAAGCTCAAAGCCATTACGCTTTCAATTTAATTAGTATTGAATGAGGCAATGCATTTTCTTTAACAGTTTTTGTCTAAATGTATTTCCTCACAGATTGCAGTGAAAGCCATATCAGAGCATCACATCATTGGCCAAGGGGGATGCTTTCAACCAAAACAAGCCACAACCCTGCTGAAGTGACACCCCAAATTACACAAATAAATCTAGTACTACCACAAGCCCTACTATTAAGATGTGTTCATTGACTCAGGTTGCTGGCCAGAGACTATTTACAGTGGGGCACAAACGTATGCTCAGCCACCAATTGTGCAAGTTCTACCACTTAAAAAGAGAGGCCTGTAATTCTCATCATAGGTACACTTCAACTATGACAGACAAAATGAGAAAAGAAATCCAGAAAATCCCATTGTAGGATTTTTAATGAATTTGTTTGCAAATTATGGTGGAAAATAAGTATTTGGTCAATAACAAAAGTTTATCTCAATGCTTTGTTATATACCCTTTGTTGGCAATGACAGAGGTCAAACGTTTTCTGTAAGTCTTCACAAGGTTTTCACCCACTGTTGCTGGTATTTTGGCCCATTCCTCCATGCAGAACTCCTCTAGAGCAGTGATGTTTTGGGGCTGTTGCTGGGCAACACGGACTTTCAACTCCCTCCAAAGATTTTCTATGGGGTTGAGATCTGGAGACTGGCTAGGCCACTCCAGGACCTTAAAATGCTTCTTACAAAACCACTCCTTCGTTGCCCGGGTGGTGTGTTTGGGATCATTGTCGTGCTGAAAGACCCAGCCACGTTTCATCTTCAATGCCCTTGCTGATGGAAGGAGGTTTTCACTCAAAATCTCACGATACATGGCCCCATTCATTCTTTCCTTTACACGAATCAGTCTTCCTGGTCCCTTTGCAGAAAAACAGCCCCAAAGCATGATGTTTCCACCCCCATGCTTCACAGTAGGTATGGTCTTCTTTGGATGCAACTCAGCATTCTTTGTCCTCCAAACACGACGAGTTGAGTTTTTACCAAAAAGTTATATTTTGGTTTGATATGACCATATGACATTCTCCCAATCTTCTTCTGGATCATCCAAATGCTCTCTAGCAAACTTCAGACGGGCCTGGACATGTACTGGTTTAAGCAGGGGGACACGTCTGGCACTGCAGGATTTGAGTCCCTGGCGGCGTAGTGTGTTACTGATGGTAGGCTTTGTTACTTTGGTCCCAGCTCTCTGCAGGTCATTCACATGGTCCCCCCGTGTGGTTCTGGGATTTTTGTGATCATTTTGACCCCATGGGGTGAGATCTTGCGTGGAGCCCCAGATCGAGGGAGATTATCAGTGGTCTTGTATGTCTTCCATTTCCTAATAATTGCTCCCACAGTTGATTTCTTCAAACCAAGCTGCTTACCTATTGCAGATTCAGTCTTCCCGGCCTGGTGCAGGTCTACAATTTTGTTTCTGGTGTCCTTTGACAGCTCTTTGGTCTTGGCCATAGTGGAGTTTGGAGTGTGACTGTTTCAGGTTGTGGACAGGTGTCTTTTATACTGATAACAAGTTCAAACAGGTGCCATTAATACAGGTAATGAGTGGAGGACAGAGGAGCCTCTTAAAGAAGAAGTTACAGGTCTGTGAGAGCCAGAAATCTTGCTTGTTTGTAGGTGACCAAATACTTATTTTCCACCATAATTTGCAAATTAATTAATATAAAATCCTACAACGTGATTTTCTGGAATTTTTTTCCCTCATTTTGTCTGTCATAGTTGAAGTGTACCTATGATGAAAATTACAGGCCTCTCTCATCTTTTTAAGTGGGAGAACTTGCACAATTGGTGGCTGACTAAATACTTTTCTGCCCCACTGTATTTTACATTTGAGATTCTTCAAATAGCCACCCTTTGCCTTGATGACAGCTTTGCACACTCTATGCATTCTCTCAACCAGCTTCACCTGGAATGCTTTTCCAACTGTCTTGAAGGAGTTCCCACATATGCTGAGCACTTGTTGGCTGCTTTTCCTTTACTCTGTGGTCTGACTCATCCCAAACCATCTCAATTTGTTTGAGGTCGGGTGATTGTGGAGGCCAGGTCATCTGATGCGGCACTCCATCACCCACCTTGGTAAAATAGCCCTTACACAGCCTAGAGGGGTGTTGGGTCATTGTCCGATTGAAAAACAAATGATAGTCACACAAACCCCAAACCAGATGGGATGGCGTATCGCCGCAGAATGCTGTTGTAGGCTGGTGCTTCCATTCCTGTGGCGGTGGTTTTTGCTTGATGGTTTTTGCAACTGCACTATTTTACCCCATTTTTTCATATTGACTGACCTTCATGTCTTAAAGTAATGATGGACTGTCGTTTCTCATTGCTTATTTGAGCTGTTCTTGCCATAATATGGACTTGGTCTTTTACCAAATAGGGCTATCTTCTTTATACCACCCCCCCCCCCCCCCTTTCTTGTCACAACACAACTGATTGGCAAGAATTTCCAGAAATTAACTTTTAAGAAGGAACACCTGTTAATTGAAATGCATTCCAGGTGACTACCTCATGAAGCTGGTTGAGAGAATGCCAAGAGTGTTCAAAGCTGTTATCAAGGCAAAGGGTGCCTATTTGAAGAATCTCAAATATAAAATATATTTTGATTTGTTTCACACTTTTTTGTTACTAAATTATTCCATGTTTTATTTCATAGTTTTGATATCTTCACTATTGTTCTACAATGTGGAAAATAGTAAAAATAAAGAAAAACCCTTGAATGAGTAGATATTCTAAAACTTTTGACCCCCCCACACAGAAACATCAAGTTCCATCGATGCCAGACGTGATTAATCAACAAACTGGGCTGCAGATACACTTGTTGTGATTGCTATGTTTAATTGAGTATGCTGTTATAGGTAATCTAAAACAGTACCATTTAAAATGGCTTCAGTCACAAAAGAAGGTTTCTACGAATATATAACTTCACTCACTGTCTGTAATATTTTGAAAAGCATTTTCATTAGGCTTTCAGTTATTGCTAAATTATTACATGACTATATTAATATTACATACTTTTTACGATGCGCTACTAATTCACATTTCTCATAACAATCAAGGACATTTGTTTTCGTAACTTACTTGACATGATATTGGGTGAGACCTGGATGAAATACTGTGACTGACTGTTAACCCAGTATCTTGAGTTAACGCCCATAAAAATGATCGCAATAATTCTATACTTCACAGTGGTCGCTAATGATATGAAGATATTATTAGTGACCTGTGCAGTATTGAATTATTGTTCTTTTGTTGCTCATCTTCTCTGGCGTGCACTATAACTCGATGGTCACCTCAATAGAATACCTACTTTGAGTTTCAAATAGATCACTCAAATGTAATTTGAAACACTCCTGATATAGTGAACATTCTAGCTATTCTGTATTATTGACCAATTTGCCAGATAGGATTACATGCCGGGAAGTAAAGCCCATTGCTGGTCATAGTCACACAGGTATTGAAAATTGCATTAAGATGACTGAGGTGCCAAGAAAATATCTAATTTGCTGACTAACGTCTACTGTAATTTCAGCTCCAACTGCATTACCTTCATACATTGTTTCCGTTTTCTAATCTTAAAACCCTCCCTTAGTCCTTTTGATTCAGGCACTGTTTTTTATATTACGCTAATGATGTTTGAAGTCAGCATTAGGATGCACTTATGCTTTGTCTGCCGTCCAGGAAACGGCTAAATCCGATGTCAGAATTGGGTATTTTAAGTATTTCCATATTAGGCTGCCCCTCATTATGAAGAGAACCATTGCCATCCCACCCCATTGCCACCCCGCCCTACCATTTCCTCGTCCTCCTTATAATTTCCTGCTAAACGCCTAGACTGAAAAAGAAATGCTGTCCTTCACCATTAGCAGTGCAGATGGGTTTGATCCCACTACCACAAAATAGCAATTCACTATATATACAGTGAACAAAGTTACAGTTCATATAAGGAAATCAGTCAACTGAAATAAATTGATTAGGCCCTAATCTATGGATTTCACATGACTGGGAACACAGATATGCATCTGTTGGTCACAGATCCCTTAAAAAAAATTGGCCCTACGGCCCTACAGTGGGCCTCAGGATCTCGTCATGGTTCCTCTGTGCATTCAAATTGCCGTCGATAAAATGCAATTGGGTTCGTTGTCCGTTGCTTATTCCTGCCCATACCATATGTTCTGCTAAATTCTCTAAAACGTTGGAGGCGGCTTATGGTAGAGAAATTAACATTAAATTATCTGGCAACAACTTTCAACAGCATTCCTGCAGGCAGCATGCCAATTGCACGCTCCCTCAACTTGAGACATCTGTGGCATTGTGTTGTGTGACAACTGCACATTTTAGAGTTGCCTTTTATTGTCCCCAGCACAAAGTGCACCTGTGTAATTATAATGTTTTTTAAGCAGCTTCTTGATATGACATACTCATCAGGTGGATGGATTATCTTGGCAAAGGAGAAATACTCACTAACAGGGATGTAAACAAATTTGTGCACAACATTTTGAGAGAAATAAGCTTATTGTGTTTATGGTACATTTCTGGGATGTATTTTTTCAGCTCATGAAACATGGGACCAACACCTAACATGTTGCGTGTATATTTTTGTTCAGTGTATTTATGTACAACTATGAAACAGTACAGTACTGGATTGCTTTCCTTTATTTCTATATTTCTGTACTTAGACTGGCAGTCATTTTGAGTTATAGTATTGAAGCATGGAAAAGGATCAAGGCCTCCTATCACATGCTGACCTTGGCTTAGACACTGCGAGAATATTCTAGACCAGTTACAAATGTTGAACTGTTCTTAGACTGTGTGTTGCCTGGTATCTAAATCTATATTCATAAAAATGTGACTATATTTACTTTAGACTGACACCCCGAAAGTGATTAACAGTCCAAGACTAGAGGCAAATCAATAGGTCCTTTGAAGATCATATCAGAATCTAGAAGGCCTTTCCCCTTTTGTTTGGCCCGCTTTGATTCCTTGTTCAGACCAGAATAGAACTTCAGAAAATAATCAGCTGTTTCAATAGGATATAAGAAAAAATGGGCTATCTTTGACATCTCTTAAAAGGTTGCCAGCAGAGCATCACAGACTCTCAAGTCGCACAGAAATATATAAAAAATCCTTTGAGGAGATGTTGATTTTATCATGCTCATGTTGTGTACCCGTCTGAATATTTATGTTGGGATGCCAGAGAAAACAGTGGTGCCCCTTAAGTAGGACTAATCACGCCTTGGTCAGTGAGAAACAAATTCTAAATCCTTTAAAGCCATGTTTGAAAATAGCCTATAGGCCTATACTAGAAGAACATCTCATGATCTCATATTTGTTATAATAACGATAATCTTCTTACTAATGGTGAGAAGGTCAGTTGTGGTTGGTTTTTTAAGATCTTTATTAAAAACATGTTTCTATTAAGCATGCTGTAGATCAGTGGCAGTCAGTGTCGTTTAAGATGAGGGAGGACAATTTGTTTTTCAGGAGCATGGCCTTATTTCTATTACAGTATATTGGATGACTCATTCATATTCCATTCACCCAGTTCAATGTAACAGTGACAGGTTTAGGTTTAGGTTACTACATGATACTCAACTTTTCCCTATACCCATCTTGAGGTTGCTACAACCTGGCCTATGAATTAAAGTTTACATGGTAGGTGCACACAGATCGAAAGACACATTTGAGGTGACAGACAGTGACATTCAATATCACCTAGCAACACTCTTGCCTGTATCTAGCTGATATAGGGTGTAATCATTATTCCAACAGTTGCAAACGAGAGTTTCTATTGGACAAATTCAGGTATGTTTATCCCCATTTTGTTCCGTTTGCTTCCATTTAAGAAACATTTTTCAACAGAATTGGCAGAATGAATACACCCCTGATCACGAGTAAACAGTTCACTTTCATAGCAGCCACGTTGTATTCCTTCTCACATCTATGGGCTCTTCTCTCACCTCTTCCCTTCGCATGTGGACTTCAATGCACAACACTTCAGCTGTATTTGACCCGCCAATCCGCTACACACAGCCTACATTGTTGTCACCATATTAGCTAAAATAACGTCATAGTCAGCATAGCTAATAGAGCTAACGTGTTAGTACGTCCGCTACAATCATGCAGTAACGTTACAGTGTACAGTCAGTATGCAGTTACACCGACGGGCCCCGCTGGCAAAAAAATTTGTAATACCAAAAGCTTACCTTGACTTGGAAGAGTTCCAGTGTCGTGTTAGAAAGTCATAGCCAGCTAGCTAACATAGCATCCCTCTGTTTGAGCAGAATGTTTCAGTAGGCTGTACTAACTAGCTGCATTTGCTAGCTAAGTAAGTGAAACTGAAAGTGAAACAAAATGATAATCTCTATTTCTCTCTTGCTTCTACATTTTGGAATAAATTAATTTGTTCAAAACTGGTGAACTATTGTCTTTTTCTCTTTGATGCAACCACTCACCACATGTTATAGACTGCAGTGCTAGCTAGCTGTAGCTTATGCTTTCATTATTAGATTCATTCCCTGAACCTTTGATTGGTCAGACAAGATGTCAGTTCATGCTGCAAGAGCTCTGGTAGGCTGCTGAGGCGACTGTAGACCTTTGCAAAATAGTGTTTTAATATAATTATATTTAGTATAATTTTATCTAAAAATGATGACCTTTTAAATGTTTTACCATTTACATTTTATGAAATTCCCTGAGGAGGATGGTCCTCCTCTGAGGAGTCTCCACTGCTGTAGGTGTAGGTCAGACTTCCACACAGAAAAAAAAATCATACTTTATCAAATTCGGGACACACCTTTAACACAGTTACTGATAAAACATAGCCAAAAGGCGTAGTCTATTTCAAACTCTAAAATTAGTCCAGAGCTAACAAATTCAAAATACTCTGTAGTTGACAAACAGGCATATATATGGGTCCAACATATCAGACAACCTGGCTTTTAAGTAAGCTCTGTGCATTAGGCTATACTGCTGCTGCCAACATGTGTTCATATGGCTTCAAAGTCTCATAAAATGTTTCCACTGCTGCCTCGGGTTGTGAGCAGTAGCCTAGCTTACTCTACTCCTGGAACGAATTTAGTGGGAGAATGACTAGTACTAGCCTATTGCCAATTACATATCTGGAGATCTCCATTAGCCAAGTATGGCACAATACCTGTCACGTTCTGACCTTTATTTTCCTTTGTTTTGTCTTTATTTAGTATGGTCAGGGCGTGAGTTGGGGTGGGCAGTCTATGTTTTGTGTTTCTATGTTTAGGTTTCTGTTTCGGCCTGGTTCTCAATCAGAGGCAGGTGTCGTTAGTTGTCTCTGATTGAGAATCATACTTAGGTAGCCTGGGTTTCACTGTTGGGTTGTGGGTGTTTGTTTCCTGTGTCAGTGTTTGTGCCACACGGGACTGTTTCGGTTTGGTTTGCGTTCATGTTCACAGTTATTGTTTTGTAGTTCTTAGTGTTCAGTTTATGTTTTATAATAAACAATATGGACACTTACCACGCTGCGTTTTGGTCCGATCCCTGCTACACCTCTTCAGACGAAGAGGAGGAAATCTGTCGTTACAATACCCTTGCCTAAATGAGAGTGCCACAGTGTCATGATCTATGTTATAGAATGTGTTTAGGTCTCGTTACTGCAAGGCAATATACATGTAATTGATCTTCGAGTTTAACTTTCCATGCTAGGAAAGCATAATTTGGAGATGAGTAATTTTATGTTTTTTGCGTTTTGGTGACTGGTTGAAATGACCGTCTACATCAAATCCAGGTGGAACATGTGTCATTAAATTCAGGCATATTCTTGATTTAATATCCAACAGCAATATTAAGTTAGGGGCCTACTCAGCCCAATCAAATATTCATTAATAAAACATGAAACCTTCACTCACCTACCTATCCTCTGAGCGCAGTAACGCCCCTTTACGCAAGTGCAATAGGCCTACAACTAAACCGCGTTGAGCTTGCTGTGTTGTTTATTGTCGACATATCGGCATATGTGGGCTGCGCAGAAGGCGAGAGGCGACAGCGTGTGTCTCTCACCGGTGTCTCCTTTCAGTGACACTTTCTCACTAGGAGGTTCGTCATTTATAGTCGAAGCTTGGAGCACAGTTGGTACCTCAGGGTGTGTAATGTCACAGGAGTTTGGATTATTTTACAAATATTTTTCCAGACAGAAAACACAAGCACATCGTCTCATTGTCCCCCGCCTAACTTTGGACGCTCAGTAGCGGGCTCTCTCTGGTCAGTGTCGCTTGCACTCGGAGGCTGGCTGTTTGTTTTGGATATGGGTGAAATCTGCTCACGGTGCGGGCAATGACACATATAACAGGATGATGGACAAGGACGCTTTAAAAGGAATCTTCTCTCTGTCATTTGCATGGTGTTTTCTGGTTTCAGTTTCTGGAGAGGTATGTGTATATTTCATCGTCACTGTGCGTTTTCTGTTTGCGAGGGGATATGTATTGACAACAGAAAGGTAAACAGGTGACCATAGATAACCAAATTCCTTACGATTTACATTCATTGGGAATATATAGGTAGGCTATAGACTTCGCGTAGTCTATTGGCTATATACTTTGCGTAGCCTATTGGCTATGTAACATAAACCTATGTGTAATTGCAAAAGGTATGCTGTTGTGCGTGGCACCTTCTCGTGTGCCAGTAAACCCGAATTCTGAGGTTAAACCATCCAAATTGGGCCACACATATTCACTTGAATGTATCATATTAGGCCTGCTCTGCTTCTGCAGTGCATCATTACTGAGCTTTCGCTTTTATTTTTCTTCCAATTATTTTATAGTGCCCTATGTAGGCTACATTTTCATTTCACTAAGGACTTTGCTCCCAAGAAAACTTAAGAACGAGCTATAGCCTAGCCTACCCTTATCAGTTTGTTTTATTGCCGGTGAAGGAAATAATTGGGACAGACCATCACCCTATCCTCAGCAATCAATCTTGGCTTGCTGTTGTCATAAGGTAACTCATCCTAAGATACTGTTAATACAGTATCACTTTGTAAAACATTTAAGATAAATAAATGCTGAGCTTTCCTAAATGCATTTCTGAAGGCTGACTGTGTCCTAAATTAGCCTGCACAGTAAGCGCGCCCATCAGCTGGTAAATACAACGATACTCTAGTATAAATTCGGTTGAATTGGACCCAATTATTTTTATTCTCCGCCAGCGATTTCATTAGATGGCGAGAAATAGTTTTGTCAAACCGCGCCATCCCTTGCGGAGGTCGTGCGTCAGAGTTATCTCATCATGCGTTTTACAGTAGTTAAAGCCATGCACACTGATGTGTGCAATACTGAACCACCAAGAAAAATATAAAAACACCGGGGCAAATGCATTCAATGATATGTTCAAACTTCCTTGCAAATAGCAATTGATTCATATAGCCAATGACATTCCTTGAGAGCAACATTTTTGTAAAACATGGTTCGAGGCTGTAGGCTACATCATTTTAAAGTGACAACAAAAGCACAAAAAAAGAGTAAAGGCAACGGTTGTAGGTTACTTGCTTGCACTTTATAACTTTCAATGTTAAATGCTAGAAATGCTTATGAAGTGTAATGTTTATGAAATGCTTATGCATGTTTACAAATAATGAAATACTAATTTAGGAATAATGTGTATAAGCTACTATTTATAAATAGTTTATTAATTCTCATTCATGTTATTATAAAGAGTTACCCATTGAAAACGGTGAATTCATTTTTAAATGGGCTAAGGAACTACTCCTGTCCTTTCCCCCAAAGAATCCTTCTATGGAGAACTCCAGCTGCCCCTGTCTCCATTAGATTGACAGATGCAATTATTAGAGTTCAACTGATTAAGGCTCAGCTGTTTCCCATGCATGACAGTATTGATTTTAGTGGCCTGGGTGGGGATAGTGGTGCCACAAAGTAGAACCCTTTAACTTAACCCTTCAATAATTTAATTGCTTTCTGCATAGACATTCTAAGCGATGCCACCTGCTCCTGGCCTCAGTGGTAAAATAGAAAGTAATTGAAAACAGATAGCAGAAGAGAAGAGGGATGAACATGGTTAACACAGTGTAACAATGCTTTTCACAGATCTACAGAATAGCATAGATAGGTTGAGTAAAACCATATTTCTACAAGTAGGCTACAATATAATACTAGAGAGAGAAAACGTTGTTCTGTATGAAGGCTGCAAACAATCCGACAGGCTACTTATGGGATATAAGGGACTACTTATGGGATATAAGGGACTACTTATGGGATATAAGGGACTACTTATGAACAGGCTTCCATAACCTAATGTGGAAAACTTGGTCTAAATTAAATAAGCCTGCAGTTTCATATTCTGTTGTCTTTTTTTTTTGCAGGTCATCTCTCAAGATGGCTACCTAAATACTATGCAGAGTGCAGGTAGACACCTCTTTTCCTCTTCCTCTAATTGGTCTTGATTTCATCCATCCATCATTGTGATTCTGCCAAGTCATCCAAGGACATGGATGAATGACTCAGCAGCACTAATTGAATAGCCTAAATCAGGGATGGGCAACTCCAGTCCACGGGGGCCAGACTGCTGTCACACTTTTGTTCCAGCTAACATAGCGGACTCCAATAATCAACTAATCATGATCTTCAGTTTAGAATGCAATTCATTTAATCAGCTGTGTTTGCTAGGGATGGAGAAAGTGTGACACCAGTCCGGCCACAGAAGACTGGGGTTGTTCATCCCTGGCCTAAATGAACAAATAAAATCAAATTTATTTTGCCCTTCGTACATCAGCTGATATCTCAAAGTGCTGTACAGAAACACAGCCTAAAACCCCAAACAGCAAGCAATGCAGGTGTAGAAGCACGGTGGCTAGGAAAAACTCCCTAGAAAGGCCAAAACCTAGGAAGAAACCTAGAGATGAACCAGGCTATGAGTGGTGGCCAGTCCTCTTCTGGCTGTGCCGAGTGGAGATTATAACAGAACATGGCCAAGATGTTCAAATGTTCATAAATGACCAGCATGGTCAAATAATAATAATCACAGTAGTTGTCGAAGGTGCAGCAAGTCAGCACCTCAGGAGTAAATGTCAGTTGGCTTTTCATAGTCGATCATTAACAGTATCTCTACCGCTCCTGCTGTCTCTAGAGAGTTGAAAACAGCAGGTTTGGGACAGGTAGCATGTCCGGTGAACAGGTCAGGATTCCATAGCCACAGGCAGAACAGTTGAAACTGGAGCAGCAGCACGGCCAGGTGGACTGGGGACAGCAAGGAGTCATCATGCCAGGTAGTCCTGAGGCATGATCCTAGGGCTCAGGTCCTCTGAGAGAAAGAGAGAATTAGAGAGCATACTTAAATTCACACAGGACACCGGATAAGACAGGAGAAGTACTCCAGATATAACAAACTGACCCTAGCCCCCCGACACATAAACTACTGCAGCATAAATACTAGAGGCTGAGACAGGAGGGGTCAGGAGACACTGTGGCCCCATCCGATGATACCACCGGACAGGGCCAAACAGGAAGGATATAACCCCACCCACTTTGCCAAAGCACAGCCCCCACACCACTAGAGGGATATCTTCAACCACCAACTTACCATCCTGAGACAAGGCAATCCTGAGACAATCCTAAGACAAGGAGTATAGCCCACAAATATCTTCGCCACGGCACAACCCAAGGGGGGGCGCCAACCCAGACAGGAAGATCACGTCAGTGACTCAACCCACTCAAGTGATGCACCCCTCCTAGGGACCTAGTGGGATGGTGTGGATGTGAGATGGCAAGGTGTTGTGTCAGCAAAATGTCACAATTTCAGAACAAAAGCTTGAAAAAGCCCTCTATCAAAAAAGCCTCCCTCCTCTGCTAAATACGCTATTATAAGAGTACTTTGATGTCACCAGCGCTGCTGATGATCAGATGGTGATTCTAATTGAGCCTCTGAAGGTTGGGTTGATATTCAGGCAACGCTCAACTCCCTCATCAGTCTCTCTTTTGTTATTTCTCCCTCTCGCTCTCTCTTTCTGTCTCTCTCTCTCTTTCTGTTTAACAGTGGAGGCAGTCTGCTGGGAGTGTCGCTCTCTTTATCCACAGCCAAAAGACACATAACCAGCTCCCCTCTCCCACCCCCAAATTTGTCTCATTTTTAGGCTTTCATTTATGGAAATGAGTGTCCCTGATTTAAGAGCCCTGACATCATCTCTGATCAACTCTCACTCTCCAACAACCAGATGCTGTATGTCTGGTCCTTGTCTTTGGTGAAGTTATGTAATGGGGTCTCAAAAAGTCTGGATCTTAAAGATGGTTGTGTCCGTTTGTGGCTCAACTATAGACACCCATCGGGGATAGAATGCAAGCTATGTTAAGATACTTTAGAGCTTAGTTAAACTGGGATGGACAGTGTGACAGATTTATGACACCAACGTGCATACTGAGTTTCTTGCTCTCAATACATGCATTTATATACTCACTCCCTATCTCATCCTCTGCATGGAAACAGATTATCCATGCATATACACATTCGATACAGCACATCTGCTTTCATGTGCTGGTGATGTTCCGGGTAACCTTTCGTAATAACGCTATCCATAACATTTCTGTCTCTGGCACACCCTCTTACTGTGTGAACTCTATCAAATATGTATCTCCTCCGATTATGCGATCTGAAAGGATTAGATAGGTGTAAGCAAAATTCTATACAAATCCACCTAATCTATCAAAGAGCAAGATGGATGTATTACCTTTACCTTGCTAGAGCTATTACCATATTGCTCATAGATATCCAATCCTTTAAGATCTACATGAAGTGACCAGGGTTTGGGACAAGGTGTCAATCTGGAATTGAGCAGAGTATTGCTCCTTCAAGATGTCTTTTCTCTCAGGCATCAGTCAGACACCCTCTCCAGTCTTAAGTCACTAAGCCTGTGCGAATGTGGACCAGCAGTCCCTCAAACAAACACAGACAGGGGTTAGGCCACTCACTGGGCGGGTGTAGATTTGCGAGCGATCGCTCACAGCTGTGAATGTTTACCCAGCGACACCTCAAAGGACTTGCGGTCCTTAATCCACTGGTTTAGAGCGTTCAGGACGAGGAGTTTAGGTGCGTGAAGAGGATATCTTCCTTTCCTGGCTGGACCCCAGTGCCCATTTCCACTTCCCTCCAATCTCCTCAGGGTTTAACACTTGGATCTAGAGGGATGTTAGCACGTCTCCCCTTCATATCCTATACAGTACACACACACTGATATGGCTGAGGTACTGCCACATCAGTTACACATCACAGGAAGCATGGGCCTAAAGCTAAAGATGATCTTACTTCTACTGAAGACTGACTGCTAGGCAGATAAGCGCATACATATCCCATTGAAAAGGGACTGATAATTCAGTTAGTTATAGTTGGTTCTGGATTTGCATTTAACTGACATTCCCAAGCAACTGTCTGTATTCTTTGCATGATGTATTACCAGACATTGATCCCTTGGAAATACATGGGTTATTTATGGATCAAGTTCAGGGCTGCCTCTGGCTCTGGTTGCCATTAAATGTCTGCCTCTGCATTAAACCACAGACCCTTCCCCCTGTTTTTAAAACTCAATCTGTGGACCAGATGTGTGTTTGTGTTTAATGGCCCACTCCTATTCAATATGATGGGTCATCTTCACAAGTGGTCCCAGTGGTTCTTTAACCTGCATAGTTTAGAACGTAAGGCTGAGCTCAGGTTTTTCCGTAACGATCCCATCTCACGCTTTCTCAAAGCCAATTAGAGAATAGAGATGCAGCACTCGCAGACCCAGTTCAATGCATCTGTAATTAAAAAGCCCTGGATTACTCAGAGAAGTGCATTGCAGTGAGTTTCAGTTAATCAGTACGCCCTGTGGTGAAATAAGTATTTTGGGATTTAAGTTGTTTCGGGGTATTTGTTGGTTGTATTGATTTAATTACCATGATGGCTGCATGCACTGGATTCTGGACACGAGCATCCACCCCTCTTGAGGAATAGTTGTCTACCCCAAAGTTGTATATCTATCATCAAACTATGCTTTTGACAGCATTGAGAAAATAATTGTGAGGATTTGAATTTTTTAAATAATTTTAAGACCTGTATGCCTGGGGTGCATTTTAAGGACAAAAAAATAGCGATATATGCACGCACGGGCACCCACACCCACACCCACACCCACACACACACCCACACAGAGAGAGAGAGAGAGAGAGAGAGAGATGGCTGCAGTAAGGGCACAGGTTTTCAGGTTGTCTGAGAAGGTAGCCCGCCA
Source organism: Oncorhynchus clarkii lewisi (assembly GCF_045791955.1). Lineage (NCBI taxonomy): Eukaryota > Metazoa > Chordata > Actinopteri > Salmoniformes > Salmonidae > Oncorhynchus > Oncorhynchus clarkii. Next base: position 10,454,235 of record NC_092169.1, read on the forward strand.
CGCTCTGTGACTCAGCAAAGCAGACCTACACAAATACTCTGGCCCCTGCACTGCAGCAACACGCTGTCTGTCTGACCAGCCAGGTGGCTCACTCCTTTACCTCTGAGGATGGAGAGAGAGGGGGAGGTGGAACCAAAAGAGAGAGAGACAAAGGAGAGGAAATTGTTTGAACGCCTGCCTGGCTTAATGTGACTTAATTATAAAACTCTGCTTTAACCCCCCTCCATCACTTTGTCTCACAAAAATGTGTATCGCTATACTGTATTAACTAAGCTTCAACAGAAGCTCATCCTTTGATTAACCCCTTGTATCTGAATGTGTCTCCCCCTAGCTCCTCTGTCCTGTTCAGAAGGCTTCACTGAGCTGGGCTACTACAACGGCTCTGTGTCTCAGACTGACTCTGGCTCGCCCTGCCTGAAGTGGACAGAGTTCCCAGACTACGTCCTGCAGTACCCAGGCCGGGGGCTGGGCGACCACAGCTACTGCCGTAACCCTGACCGCGAGTCCAACCCCTGGTGCTTCTTCCGCCAGAGCTCTGGAGCCATCGGCTGGGCCTATTGCGACTGCCACCAGGGTGAGAATTTACAGACTGATACTTACTTCAAGGGAATCAATACTGCTGGATAACTACCTGGAACCAGATGATTTATAGTGGTGTATGAATTCCAAAGTGACCAACAAATAATTGCGAGGTATCTTTGTATCTTTGCTGTGGTTTTGGGGTGATCATGTTACTCTGGCAGGATATGTATGCCTCTGACTATCTAGGGAACATACAGTGCATTTGGAAAGTATTCGGACCCCTTCACTTTTTCCACATTCCTGTTACGCTACAGCCTTATTCTAAAATGGAATAAGTAAAAACATTTCCTTATCAATCTACACATAATGACAAAGCGAAAACAGGGTTTAGAAATGTTTGCAAATGTATTAAAAGTCAAAACAACTTTTTTTGCATAAGTATTCAGACCCTTTTCTATGAGACTTGAAATTTAACTCAGGTGCATCCTGTTTCCATTAATCATCCTTGATGTTTCTACAACTTGGTTGGAGTCTACCTTTGGTAAATTCAATTGATTGGACATGATTTGGAAAGGCACACACACCTGTAATATAAGGTCACACAGTTGACAGTGCATGTCAGAGCAAAAACCAAGCCATAAGGCCGAAGGAAATGTCTGTAGAGCTCCGAGAGGCTCAGATCTGGGGAAGGGTAGAAAAACATTTGTGCAGGATTGAAAGTCCCCAAAAACACAGTGGCCTCCATCATTCTTAAATTCTTAAACGGGCCAAACGGGGGGAGAAGGGCCTTGGTCAGCGAGGTGACCAAGAAACCGATGGTCACTCTGACAGAGCTCCAGAGTTCCTCTGTGGAGATGGGAACCATCTCTGCAACATTCCACCAATCGGGCTTTTATGGTAGAGTGGCCAGACGGAAGCCACTCCTCAGTAAAAAGGCACATGACAGCCCGCTTGGAGTTTGCCAAAATGCACCTAAAGGACTCTCAGACCATGAAAAACAAGATTCTCTCATCTGAAGAAACAAAGATTGAACTCTTTGGCCTAAATGACAGGCGTCACGTCTGGAGGAAACCATGCACCGCTCATCACCTGGCCAATACCATCCCTATTGTAAAGCATGGTGGTGGTCTTATACTGTGGGACTGTTTTTCAGCGGCAGGGACCGGGAGACTAGTCAGGATCAAGGGAATGATAAACGGAGAAAAGTACAGAGAGATCATTGATGATCACCTGCTCCAGAGTGCTCAGGACCGTAAAGATTCACCTTCCAACAGGACAACGACCCTAAGCACACAGCCAAGACAATGCAGGAATGGCTTCGGGACAAGTCTCTGAATGTCCTTGAGTGGCCCAGCCAGATCCCGGACTTAAATCTGATCGAACATTTCTGGAGAGACCTGAATCAAATCAAATTTTATGTCACATACACATGGTTAGCAGATGTTAATGCGAGTGTAGCGAAATGCTTGTGCTTCTAGTTCCGACAATGCAGTAATAACCAACGAGTAATCTAGCTAACAATTCCAAAACTACTACCTTATTCACACAAGTGTAAAGGGATAAAGAATATGTACATAAAGATATATGAATGAGTGATGGTACAGAGCGGCATAGGCAAGATGCAGTAGATGGTATCGAGTACAGTATATACAGTGCCTTGCGAAAGTATTCGGCCCCCTTGAACTTTGCGACCTTTTGCCACATTTCAGGCTTCAAACATAAAGATATAAAACTGTATTTTTTTGTGAAGAATCAACAACAAGTGGGACACAATCATGAAGTGGAACGACATTTTTTGGATATTTCAAACTTTTTTAACAAATCAAAAACCTGAAAAATTGGGCGTGCAAAATTATTCTACCGAACTTCGACTTGCCTCAAGAACAAAAAAATGTTGTGTGCACGAATAGCCTGAAGAAAAACCCTGCCGAACACCAAAACGTTAAAAATGGTTTCATAATATATGCTCAAACTGTTTAGACTGGGAAGCATGTGTCAGCCTTTACCCCTGCGTGTCCATTAACCATCTGTCTTTGTACTGGTCTGTCAGCACCTTGCTTGTATATATCCCCGTGTTGAAATATCTGTGTTTGCTGTCATTAGGTCTGCCTCTTTTTAACTCTCCCAAGTTCTCTCTTTGAAACGGTTAACCTTTCTCAGGGTCTGTAGGCGATTTGACTTAGGGTGTGTGTGTGTGAATGCGTGTGTGTTTGTCAGGTTGGAATAGGTAAGTGTTGCAAGACCCACAAACCAAGGATAATCTATACAATTATCCTGAGATAACCTGTTGGATTCATGGTTGACTTGGTGGCACTTTGTCGGTCTACCTGTTTCTGGTGGGTGTGAGAGAGAGATGTCCCACCTGTCATTTCAAATGATTTCACAATCTCTGGTGCTGTTCCATATCTTAATGCCTTCTCTCCTCTCCAGGAGCTGCCAGGTTGGTAGGTGGGTCCTCTCCTCAGAGCGGGCGTCTGGAGGTATACCTAAATGGCCAGTGGGGGGCGGTATGTGACACACACTGGACCGACCGCGATGCCAGTGTGATCTGCAAACAGCTTGGACTGGGGTGAGAGCTACTGCCATACTTGTATCACTGCTTTGTGTGTGTGTCAAATCCTATCCTCCACTCCTGACTGTCCACCGGTCTTTCTCTCTCTGTCCATCCTGTCTTTCTGTCTGCAGTGAGATCGGCACGGCCCTCCAGCACTCCTACTTCGGGCCCGGCTCTGGACTCTTCCACTATGAACGCCTTGGCTGCCGTGGCAACGAAAACACTCTGCTGGATTGCAGGAGTCGGAAGTTTGTCACCAGCGACTGTAACCATGGAAACGAAGCGGGGGTGGTGTGTGCTGCACCTGAAGGTGAGGCTGTTGGAGATTTCAAAACATCCATGGGGATAAAGCATAGATTTCTCACAAGTGCTACACATACAGTATAAGTACATTTTACTTTACATGTGTACTAGGCCTACCAGTAGAGTTATCTAAAGTTGTGAAAAGCCACTTCCCCTTTTTGAGTAAGACAGTGATAGAGAGAGACTGTGTACCCTCTCTCTTAAGAGTTTGTGTCCTTATCCCACCTCAGTCAGAGCTGCTGCGCCAGTTTGAGATTCGTGGCTAAGATTCATCTCCATAACACAAACACTGCAAGGCTAGAACAAGAACAGTCTCTTCTGAGCAGCACGGCCAAGAGGGAGCTGATGTTGCCTGCCTAGTCTTTCACGTAGCTTTTAGAGCTCTCTGAGGCTGCCAGCTCTCACGGCTTCTACAGCACTCGTGTCATAGCGTCCCAAAGGGGCATAATGAACTACAACAGGGGTGTGTGTGTGTGTGTTTGTTTGTGTGCCTCCGCGTGTGTGTGCCTCTGCGTGTGTGTTAGGAGGGTAGAGAGAGGGGTGCCCAGAGGAGCAGGCCCTGGTGATATATTTAGTGTGGTGCAGTGAATTATTCAGTCTGGAACATTATGAGGGAGAGAGCTATCTGAGAGCCCTGAGCCCCTGTCAAACCACCTACCCCAAACAACCCTCCCACCTCCTCAACTTCTCTGCCAGGGCTGCTCACATACTCCGATTGCATAACTGATCCACCCCCCTTTCCTGCTCCCTGCATCCCGCACATACTTATACTTGCTGTAGTTTCAAATGACATGCCGGAGCGTTGAACCAAACTGAGCCAGTGTTAGGGGTCACAGCATTCCAACAGTTCTGTGGTTCAGATCACTTTATTTATCATGGCACTGGGCACGAGGTTATTTACATTTGCATTCATCAAGGAGACCATAAGTGGACAAGTAGATAACTTAGAAGACTGGTGGTTTCTATTGTAACATGATGCCAACGTGTTCTGCCAGGTAACTACTTTCTGTTGTCTTTTTCAGGCAATGGCGCCCCCTTGAGGTTGGTAGGTGGCCTGGAGGACTTCGAGGGTCGTGTGGAGGTGTACCATGATGGGAGGTGGGGCACCATCTGTGATGACCAGTGGGATGACATCGATGCTGAGGTGGTCTGTCGGCAGCTGGGACTGGGGTGAGCAGCACTGGGGTTCTGATGGCTCAGGAACATGGTGCTTGGCTTGCAGGTAGCTTATGGGTTATTAATGTGATTCCCTCCACTAAATGTGACTCAGTTCCTATGTAGGTAAAAACTAGAGGTGATGCCCTATCAGTGGTAGCAAGGGTTCACAGGCATGAAGTTGCCCACCAACCAAGGCTCTCTGCACTCCACAAAGCTGGATGCACTCCTGCTAGGATAGCCTTATTTACACTGCTGCATTTCCACTGAGTGAACTATATTAATATAGATGAACGGAAGGCATGCATTTTTGATGGCCTACAGTGTTTTGGGTTGTTGCTCTGCTGGAGAGGAGGCAGCTGAACCAGATTATTCAGATGTCATCGTTGCTCTTAGCAGATCACCCACATGTAGCACACACAATGAGTGGCTTACAGTACGTTTGATTTATTTATTTTATTGAACCATTATTTAACTAGGCAAGTTAGTTGAGAACAAATTCCTATTTACAATGATGGCCTACCAAAAGGCAAAAGGCCTCCTGCGGGGATGGGGGCTGGGATAAATATATATATATATATATATATATATATATATATATATATATATATATATATATACACATGACAACACACCATGGTAGCAACACAACATGGTAGCAGCACAAAACATGGTACAAACATTATTGGGCACAGACAACAGCACAAAGGACCAGTAGGTAGAGACAACAATACGCAAAGCAGCCACAACCGTCAGTAAGAATGTCCATGATTGAGTCTTTGAATGAAGAGATTAAGATAAAACTGTCCGTTCAAGTCACTAGCTGCAGCGAACTGAAAAGAGGAGCGACCCAGGGATGTGTGTGCTTTGGGGACCTTTAACAGAATGTGACTGGCAGAATGGGTATTGTATGTGGAGGATGAGGGCTGCAGTAGATATCTCAGATAGGGGGGAGTGAGGCTAAGAGGGTTTTATAAATAAGCATTAACCAGTGGGTCTTGCAACAGGTATACAGAGAGGACCAGTTTACAGCGGAGTATAGAGTGCAGTGATGTGTCCTATAAGGAGCATTAATGGCAAATCTGACAGCCGAATGGTAAAAGAAAATCAGATCTATAAATGATGTCTCCGTTAACTAGCATGGGTAGGATGGTCATCTGAATCAAGGTTAGTTTGGCAGCTGGGGTGAAAGAGGAGCGATTACTTTAAAGGAAACCAAGTGTTGATTTAACTTTAGCCTGCAGCTTGATATGTGCTGAGAGAAGGACAGTGTACCGTCTAGCCATACTCCCAAGCTCTAAACCCTCATAGGTAGTAATCACACCTGTGGGGAGAGGAGCATTCTTCTTACCGAACCACATTACCTTTGTTTTGGAGGTGTTCAGAACCAAGTTAAGGGTAGAGAATGCTTGTTGGACACTAAGAAAACTTTGTAGAGCACTTAACACAAAATCTGGGAAGGGGCCAACTGAGTATAAGACTGTATCATCTGCATATAAATGGATGAGAGAGCTTACTACTGCCTCAGCAATGTTGTTGATGTAAATGTAGAAGAACGTGGGGCTTAGGATCGAGCCTTGGGGTACTCCCTTGGTGACAGGCAGTGGCTGAGACAGTAGATTTTCTGACTTTATACACTGCACTCTGAGAGAGGCAGTTAGAAAACCAGGCCAAAGAACCCTCAGACACCAATACTCCTTAGACGGCCCACAAGAATGTAATGGTCTACCGTGTGCCGAGCCTTTCGCCAAATGCAATTCTTGAGGTGGAGTAACTCTGCAAGATCACGGTCGAACCAGAGGCTCAACCTGTTTTTAATTCTCATTATCTTTATGGGGGCGTGTTTGTCAACAATACCACAGAAAATATCAAAAATGAAAGGCCAAGCGTCCTCGACAGAGAATCAAGCTGATTCTATACCATTTTACAGAGGCCAGAGCAAGCATTGTCATGAACATAATTTTTTTTAGCAAGCGTCTATGACAAATCAGGACAGGTCGTTTCACTGAGCAGTGTTACGGACACAAGCTGTAAAACAGTGATCACCAAGGTCATTACAGAAAACACCAGGCTGATACCTATCAGGATTATTTGTGAGGATAACAACGAGGAGAGTAGCCTTTTCTAGGTGTTTGGAGTCATACCTTGTGGGATTGGTAATAATCTGAGAAATATTTGGGGAGTCCCATTGCTTTAGGACTTGGTCAGGTAGTTCAAGCATGTCCCAGTTTAGGTCACCTGGCAGGACAAATTCAGACTTAGTGTAAGGGGCCAAGAGAGAGCTTAGGGCAGGTAGGGTACATACCGGTGCTGATGGAGGATGATAGCACCCAGCAACAGTCAGCAAATAATTATTTGAAAGTTTAGTGTGTAAAACCAGCCAATCAAATTGTTTGGGGACAGACCTGGTGGAGACAGAGCACTGAAGGTGATCCTTGGTAAAAAAAAACTGCCACTCCCCCACCTTTGGAAGATCTGTCTGGCCGAAAAAGGTTATAACCAGAAAGGTTAACATCAGTATTTAAAACAAACACTTCTTTAACCACGTCTCAGTAATGAGCAACACATCTGGATTGAAGCTGTGAACCCACACTTTCAATTGATCCATTTTAGGTAATAAGCTTCTAGTGTTAACATGCAGAGAACCCAGGCTTTTACGATAGCAGAAATCAGTGACGCAGATATCAGTGTCAGAATTGGGGCTAGCAACTGTAGATGGGCCAGGGTGTACATGCACATTTCCAGATACCATCAACAGTAATACAATCAAGGCACGGCACAGGACAGGGAGAGCTCTGCACTGCTGATTTATGACATCTGCATCAGATGGCAACAAGATCATATTGTACAGCAATTTCATCAGGTAACATGAATACAAAGCCAGCGAGAGGTGGTTAGAATAGGATGTTAGGCCAAAAGTCTGTGTAACCTATAGAGAGTCAGAGTCCGAGTGTGGGAACAAACAGTCTGTCCCACAGTTGGGAAAAGAAAGTTCGTAGTCAACAAAGCATACAGGAATCATGAGGCAAATAGCAAAATGTTCTATATGTAATTTTTTCTTGTAAGACTTGAGGCTAGCCATGGTAAGTTCAGAGTCACTCGCCCCAACAGTGCGTGTGTACAAAGAGTGAATAAACAAAAAAGCAAAGTTGATCGGTCTCAGGACACTTTTCAGATATTCCACGGGTCATTAATAATTCATTTCTCAATTATACTGACTATATTTGGTGTGCATGAGTGTTGAAACAGGGACTGGGGTTTTTGTGCCATATAAATGTATTTCTCTGCTCTGTACGTGCATGTTTTTGTGCTTTGTAAATGTATTTCTCTGCTCTGTAAGTGCATGTTTTTGTGCTTTGTAAATGTATTTCTCTGCTCTGTAAGTGCATGTTTTTGTGCCATATAAATGTATTTCTCTGCTCTGTAAGTGCATGTTTTTGTGCCATATAAATGTATTTCTCTGCTCTGTAAGTGCATGTTTTTGTGCCATATAAATGTATTTCTCTGCTCTGTAAGTGCATGTTTTTGTGCCATGTAAATGTATTTCTCTGCTCTGTAAGTGCATGTTTTTGTGCTTTGTAAATGTATTTCTCTGCTCTGTAAGTGCATGTTTTTGTGCCATGTAAATGTATTTCTCTGCTCTGTAAGTGCATGTTTTTGTGCTTTGTAAATGTGTTTCTCTGCTCTGTACGTGCATGTTTTTGTGCTCTGTACAGTACCCTTAAGGCCTGTTAACTTGGTGGGAATACATTTATATGTGTACATTTGAATGACCCTTGAGTGGTTGCCATATATTGTTTACATGTTGTCCATATATGGTGTTTGTATTTGTGTCATATGGTCATTGCGTATGCCTGTGTGTGTGTCCACTCAGGGGTGTACCGAAGGCTTGGACGTGGGCTCACTTTGGCCAGGGCTCTGGTCCCATCCTCCTGGATGGGGTGCAGTGTACAGGCAACGAGCTCTCCCTGGAGGAGTGTCCCCACAACAACTGGCAACAACACAACTGTGACCACATGGAGGATGCTGGCGTGTCCTGTAACCCATATACAGGTCAGGAGTCAGGACAGGAACGCTATGTGTATGTAAACACCCAGAACATGACACATTTGTATGCAAAACACATACACACTGTTTCAAACACACACCGTGTTGCAGATGGTGTAGTACGGCTGGTGGGGTCTGACAGTCCCTGGGAAGGTCGTCTGGAGGTGTACCACTCTGGGGACTGGGGTACGGTGTGTGACGACAACTGGACTGAGCACCACGCACAAGTGGTGTGTAGACAGCTGGGCTTCAGGTGGGTCTACAGGAGTCCTTATATGTACAAATACAATCTGAACATGGGAATTAGGTGTATCTGTATTAATAGTGTTGTGATATTGTCGTAATAGTGTAGTGATACTGTAGTAATGGCGTATTTTGTCCAGCAGAGGGCGTGCAGAGGTGACATCAGACGGGCTGTACGGAGAGGGCACAGGGCTGATCCTGCTGGATGAGGTGCAGTGTAAAGGCTCAGAGGCCACCCTGCTTGCCTGCGGGCACGCCGAGTGGGGTCGCCATGATTGCTCCCACAGCGAGGACGTAGGGGTGCGCTGTGAGAGGGGGGGAGAGACCAATGAGGTGCCAGGGTTGCCACGCATCGCAGGTAGGCCAACTAACTGTACCCACTGAGATTGCATAAGAAATCAAATCAAAGTTCCTATCCACATATCTCTGTTAGATGTCTTATCTTCTCTGGTGAATATTGCAAAGAAAATTCAAATTCATACATTGCGGTTTATGGTGGTTCTCTGTTCTGGTCCCAGGCCCTCTGGTGCGACTGGTTGCTGGAGAGAGCCGGAAGGAGGGGCGTGTGGAGGTGTTTCTGAACGGCCAATGGGGGAGCGTGTGTGATGACGGCTGGAATGACGTCAATGCTGCAGTGGTTTGCAGGCAGTTGGGATTTGTGTAAATATGGATTCTCTCGCTCATATTTCTCCCTGTTAATGTATCATACATATCCTTTCCCTCATCTGTGGTATACCTCAAAGTCAAGTATGTGGTTAGACACCTGGGGTTTCCCTGTCTCTGAGTGATCAACTCTTACTTTAACTGCCATTCAGGAGATGGGGACATTTAGGAATTTTGAAATGTACTTTCCCCTTGGCTCTTCCTCAGTGGGGTGTCGAAGGCTCGCTCCATGGCATATTTTGGAGCAGGCAAGGGCCCCATCCACCTGGACAATGTGAGGTGCATGGGGGCTGAGGTGTCCCTGGGGGAGTGTCCGGCCGAGGGAGAGGACGCCCATGACTGCAAGCACAGCGAAGATGCAGGGGTCATCTGTGACTACGTCCCCGAGCCGGTGGGAGATGGCGCCATAATAACGCAGACCTGCGGCATGAGACCAAACACACAGCGCCGCAGGAGGAGGATAATTGGAGGGGACAAGTCAATCAGGTACACTGTAAACACACGCACGTACAAAGGGTTATATTACTTTGTATCACTGCATAGATACTGTATATGCAAAACACATCATCAAGTCATCCATGATCTATTTCTACATATGTTCTCTCTCCTCCCCTGGTTGTGCTGTGTTAGGGGGGACTGGCCATGGCAGGTGTCTCTGTGGCTCAAGTCCCAGTCCAAAGGGAACCATCCACTGTGTGGAGCCACGCTCATCAACTCCTGCTGGGTCCTGACTGCTGCACACTGCTTCAAGAGGTGGGACACAGAGACGTCTAGTGTTCAATGATGGAATTGCAGTGACTACGTTCTAAAAATGACATGTGTCACGCATACAATAAATGATCTATCAAGGAGCTTGTCTATGTCAATAATTGTATAAAGTATTCTTAGTAAGAGATTGACACGCCACTGATAAGTGAAACTTTCTTGAGTCACTGTCTTGATCTTTTCAGCTTGGCTTCTTTTCAGCTTGGCTTCTTTTCAGTCTGGCTTCTTTTCAGCTTGGCTTCAACTTCCTCAGACCTTGATTTCCTGTCCTCTTTTTCGTCCTCTCTCCCTCTCTTAGGTTTGGCGGGGACTCATCGCGCTACGTGCTGCGACTGGGTGACTACCACACAGAGGAGAGGGATGACTTTGAGCGCAGCCTGTCCCCGGAGCGCATCATCATTCACAGGAAGTACCACAGCCAGGGCTGGGAGTATGACATTGCCCTGCTTAGACTGAAGGGCACCGAAGGCAACTGTGTGGCCTTTAACCCTCATACCAACTCAGCCTGCCTCCCTGCGCCTGGCAGCAAGTGGGGGAAGAGGCCAGCCGCCTGTGTCATCACAGGGTGGGGCATCACAGGTGCTGAACATGAGCCCCTCTGTTACAGACAGTTCCTTTTGTGTTTATATTGGAATATTTTATGTGAGAGCATTTCCATGGATTTTTCCTCTCTCTTATCTCTCTGTTCGTCCCTCACTTTCTCATTCTCGCTCTCTTTCTCAGACTCGGAATACTCCCGTACCCTGCTGCAGGCCTGGGTTCCCCTGCTGCCCTCCTGGAAGTGTAAGAAGCGATATGGCGAGCGCTATACCAGCCGCATGCTGTGTGCGGGCAGCCTGTCGGACCGTCGGCGCGTGGACAGTTGCCAGGGTGACAGCGGTGGTCCCCTGGTGTGTCAGGGAGAGGGGGGCCGCTGGGTGCTGACGGGGGTCATCTCCTGGGGTCATGGCTGTGGTGACCCCTCCTTCCCTGGGGTGTACACGCGGGTCAGCAGGTTCCTGCGCTGGATTGACCAAGTCACCAACAACCCTCCAAGGATCTGATGCTGCCACTGTGCCATTGGACAGCTCACGTTATCATATGACTTTGGGGAGGTGGGGGGATTAAAGGCGCAGTGACCGGTTAGAGAGGGTTACCACATCCGGGTATCTGCTCACGGTCTCACTCATAAAGTTGCACATCCAGCAGAGCGCTTTTAAGTCACTTTTTTGTTTTGCATACACTTTGAGAAGCCTGTATGGCATTGTGCATTCTTGGTTGTGTGGAAATACCACTTTGATGAGAGCATTTAATGCATCAATGGTTCAATTATGAGAGCCAGACTGCATAGGTGAATGACATTGCACTAGAATGCATGCCATAGTATCACACTGCGACACCTGTGAAAAGCCAATTAATGGTGCCAATGGGAGTAAGTCTAGTCAGAAGCATTAGGTGGTGTATCATTAAGGTACAATATTGTATATTTACAGTACATATGGCTTCTAAATTAATAATTGTTTCATGAACATTCCGGTTGTGCATGCATTTTAACTTATGCCTATGCTAATGTGCTCCACTCTTGATTGAAACAATTGGCCAAATTGGTCAGCTTACAGATCGCTGGTTTAGATCATATGAGAGGCATGAGTGGGCCTTTGAGGCTCTGTATATGTGGCAATGATGACATGGCTTCTCACAAAGGCTTAAATGATGTCTGCCTGTTTGCCTGCCCACATACAGTATCCATCTGTCAACCAATTTCTGTTAAAAAGCTGCACTTTCCTATCAGCATTATGTGAAGCCAGAGGGGGCGGGGTGAGTGTGTGTGTGTGTGTGCAAGCATGTGCGTGTGAGAGAGTGTGTGTGTGTTTACATGTATTGTGTGCACTGTCAATTTATTTTTCATACATCATCTCAATTCTATACCATATCTGAGTTTTTGTCTCAAGTTGCAGTGCAATTCCCAAATGATCCATGCAATCTTCTCATCATTCTTATAGTTTGACAAACATGAACACATCTTACATACTTACCAAGCATATACAGTGCAGACGTAACATGGTCACATGCCACTCTGATTTTGAAACGCTCATACTGAGGAGATGTCTAAGCTTCATGTGGTTATTACTAACGCAAAAATTACAACTGTCTGGTTTTAGTACTTCAATCCCAATAGGAAACAAAACTAACGACTCCCCTGTACACTTGCTGGAATGTTTGTTTACAGTTTCCACTGAACGTTCAAACCTTATTTTGTTATATGGGGCTTTAAGTCACATGACTGCATGTTTCCGATTGTCACTGAACAACTATTTATTTTGTGATATTTTCTTTAAAACAATCTTCAGACTCTCGCTCCTGCCACTGTTGCTTTTTCATTGAAGGATTTTTATTCAACTCCAGAATGCTATAGGTCTACTGTACTAGAGGTTGACTGATTATGATTTTTCAACGCCGATACCGATTTATTGGAGGACCAAAAAAAAGCTGATACCGATTAATCTGTCATTTTTTAAAAATGTATTTGTAATAATAACAATTACAACAATACTGAAGGAACACTTTTATTTTAACTTAATATAATACATCAATAAAATCAATTTAGCCTCAAATAAATAATGAAACATGTTCAATTTGGTTTAAATAATGCAAAAACAAAGTGTTGGAGAAGAAAGTAAAAGTGCAATATGTGCCATGTAAAAAAGCTAACGTTTACGTTGCTTGCTCAGAACATGAGAACATATGAAAGCTGGTGGTTCCTTTTAACATGATTCAATATTCCCAGGTAAGAAGTTTTAGGTTGTAGTTATTTTAGCAATTATAGGACTATTTCTCGCTATACCATTTGTATTTCATATTAGCGCGCACCCCACTAATTAGCTAGCCATTTCACATCGGTTACACCAGCCTAATCTCGGGAGTTGATTGGCTTGAAGTCAGAAACAGCGCAATGCTTGAAGCACAGCGAAGAGCTGCTGGCAAACACACGAAAGTGCTGTTTGAATGAATGCTTACGAACCTGCTGGTGCCTACCATCACTCAGACTGCTCTATCAAATCATAGACTTAATTATAACATAACACACAGAAATACGAGCCTTTAATGCTAGCTAGCAACTTACCTTGGTTTCTTGCTGACCTCGCGTAACAGGTAGTCAGCCTGCCACGGGCAGGCTCCTAGTGGAGTGCAATGTAAGGCAGGTGGTTAGAGCGTTGGACAAGTAACCGGAAGGTTGCAAAAACAAATCCCGGAATCCCTGCACTGACAAGGTAAGAATCTGTCGTTCTAACCCTGAACAAGGCAGTTAACCCACCGTTAACTAGGCCGTCAAGGAAAATAAGAATGTGTTCTTAACTGACTTGCCTAGTTAAATAAAGGTGTAATTAAAAATTTTAAAAAATAGGCAAATCGGTGTCCAAAAATATTGATTACCGATTGTTATGAAAACTTGAAATCGGCCCTAATTAATCGGCCATTCCGATTAATCGGTCGACCTCTATACTGTACACACCTCTCTTCATACATATCCTGTAAGTACTCTGTATAAAATACCTTGAATGTTAAGGTGAATATATATAATGTGTTCTTGAGTGGTGCCATTAAATATCTGAGTCACTCTTGTGTTTCATTACTATTATGTTGCTCCAATATTACTCATCCTGCTCAGCACATCAGAATTACAGCTCTAATGACAATTTTCCATGTGCTTGTCTTATTCATCATGACATTTTCCTGTAGGCTACTTTGTCTTGAAGGCATCTTGGGTATTGGCAGATTGCAGAGGTTTCAGCACATGGAAAATTATGTCATACTTTTAGGATCATGCTGACCAATTGAATTGCAACCTGAAACCCCCTCCTGTACTTTACTCTTACTCGTGTTTCAAGAGAAGTCAGAAAATAGTGCTGCTGCAAAAAAAACATTGTTTTACAATATGTCAGTGCTGTGTTTGCAGATCAAACTGTAATAATAGCTGAATGGGATTCTGCCCAAGATTGGTGGTGCTTAATTGCTACACGTTCACATTTGGCGCACAATTGCAATACTACCTGCACAAGAGTAATCATTGATGTTGACAGAAGTAAACTCTCCTAAACTAAGCTGGCACTCTGGTTCTTATCCCATGAGGCAAACCTGGCAAGGAGCAGGCCCATTGAGCGATCTGAAGTTTCTTGCTTTGTGCCTAAAATGTGTCACTGTCCCGAATCAAACATTTTTGAGGAACAAAGACAGACGACAGAAAGGGAATCCAGGCTGGGTTTCCTAAACTCCTTCTAGGCTCACTCTGTGAATGTTAGAACAGCTACTTTTGAAACGATTCTTTCATTCTTATGTGTATATATAGACTGCTGGCATGTTCTGAGGTCTTGGATTAGCTCTTTGTTTTGCATTAGTCAGTTTGTGAATACCATGGCAGATGCTAAAAGGAGGGAAAACACTGATATGCTACAATGACAGAATGAAATGGAAACAAACTGACATCAAACCGCCTATATTTTTTTCTGAATTGCTGAAGAGACATCAACTGTGCAGTGGCCAATTGATCAAATAGAGGTCATGATCCTTATCACAACTCTATTAAGGTGCCTACAGATGGGCCGCGGTAAATGGCAATTGAACCACGAGAAAATCTGCCAACCGTGTGTAGAGACCAGTGGTCCCGGTTGTTGCCAGCTTGAATGTTGTCATTGATTGGTTGACAAGATGAACTCCGCTCATTGGTTAATCATGCACGGCGGCCACTCAAGACTTAATTTCATCTTTCGGCACAACGATCGCCAAGCCAGTGGCGCTGTTTACGGGAGCGAGCATCACAAACCACGCCGCTTGCAAAACTGCTTGTGTTTTGCCATCCACCTCCATACTCCCAATGAAGTCTCTTGAACATCAGATTTGCAAGTTATGTTTACACTAGTCTTGGATGTGGTTTAACCAAAGCCACATTCCTGCTTCCTGTGTGAGTGCAGCTATTAGCATACCGTAGCATATAGACAAACAATATAAGGATAGCAATTAAAACTATAAAGGAGCTTCTCATCCAAACCATATTGTGCATAGTGTTAATATATAATTAGTTCAATGATTCATATAGATATTTTAAAAGCCTAACAGAGCTAAAATGCTTTCTACTGGTATTAAGGTAATTCTCACAGGGAGAGCTGTTGTCTTTACACTTGTGCCACTCAGTGGGACTGTCACCTTGTCGTGGTGAGGGGGCTTGTGTACCTTAGCGACCCTTTAGAGATATGTCGGTGGGAGGAAACTCTCAGCATGTCTAACCAAACCAGACAGGTCTAGGGTGAGGGGTCAGACAAAGCATGATTACAGAAACCAAAACTATGTAAACTCAACCTCTCCAAAACCTGAGCCGAACAGACTACCCTTGAAGGGTGTCTACGAATCCCCTGGGCCAAACTCAACTGAAAGCCTAGAGGAGGAAAAGTCTACTACAGCTTAAGTAAAGAGTGAGAATTGTATGCTGGAATGTCAGAACATTACACCAGACAGGTAATCTGTCACAACTAGCCAGAGAGATGAGAAGATACAACCTGAGCATTATTGGAGTCTGTGAAAGGTGGAACACTTTTGGTGAAATAACAACCACCAGGGTGAAACCTTCCTTTGCTCTGGAAGCACAAATGAAGAATACCCACAAAAACATGGAGTTGGACTACTTCTGTGAAAAAATGCAGCAACGAGCCTGATTGAGTGAAAGCCAATGTCTGCAAGAATCATCACAGACAGATTTACATCTAAAGGGTGCAACACTACATTCATACAGTGCTATGCTCCAACCAGCTCAGCTGACTTCGAAAAGACGCCTTCTATCAACAGCCCAGGCAGTTATTCAAAAAGTACCCAAAAGAGACATCCAAATTGTATTGGGGGACATAAATGCCAAGACCAGAAAGGACAATGACAACTGGAGGGGCACAATTGGGAGAGACGGTCTAGGACAGATGAATGAGAATGGTCTTCTGTTCACAGACTTCTGTGCCCTCAATGAGCTGGCAATTTGAAGTATTTTCCCACAACAACCCCACCCACAAAGTCACATGGATATCCCCAGACCACCGAACAGAAAACCAGATTGATCACATAACAATAACCAGGAAATGGAGAAGAGTTCTCCTGGATGTCAGAGTCAAAAGAGGGTCTGACATGGAGTCAGACCATCACCTCCTGGTTGGGGAATTCCAGATGAAGTTGGTAGTAAAGAGCACGGTGGGCAGTAGGGTGCAGAGGCGATTTGAGATCAGAAAACTACTAAATAACTAGATATGCCAGGAATTGGGCAATATCTCTATTAAACAGATTTCAAGCATTGGCAGAGGGAGAAATCATTGATGAAGTGGTCAAGATTTGTGAAGCCTTGTGAAGAAGTTCTAGGCCACAGGGAAGTTAGGAGAAAAGAGAATCACAGATGACACCTGGAAAAAAATAGAGGCAAGGAGGGAGACCAAACTTAACAGGGAATGGATGACGCCAAGTAAAAGTATGCGACAGGAATACCAACACAGAAACAAGGTGGTTAGAAAGAGATGCAAGAGGGACAAGAAAGCACACACTGAACAACTTGCTAGCGAGGCGGAGGTGGCAGCCAAGCAACACAATTCCAAGGAGTTGTATAAGATCACCAGAAAGCTGGCCCGGGAAGAACAGGAGCCGAAGCCACTCCATCCGAGACAAACGTGGAAACCTTCTTACCAAACAATCCCAACAACTGTAACTCTGGAAAGTACACCTCGAGGAAAACCTAAACATAAACTGTAGTAGGACATCCAAGGCGGAGATCAAGCGAGCCACCAAAAAGCTAAAGTTAGGCAGGGCAGGAAATTACAACATACCACATGATGTTCTAAAAACAGAAATCCGTGCCACTGCAGAGGTCTTACACATCCTACTGAATGAGATCTGGGAAAAATAAGAAGTACCAACAGAATGGAAGACAGGTTTGATTGTTACAATCCCCAAGAAAGGAAACCTCAGTGAGTGCAAGAACTAGAGAGGGCTCATGCTCCTCTCAATCCTCAGCAAAATCCTCTGTCGGATCATCTTGGATAGGATGCAGGACGCACTTGATAAGAGACTCTGAAATGAACAAGCAGGCTTTAGGAAGGACTACTCCTGTACAGATCACATTGTAACACAGGATAATCGTTGAACAGTGCATTAAATGGCGGACACCATTACACATAAACTTCGTAGACTTCGAAAAAGCTTTCGATAGTCTAGACAGAAACAGTCTATGGAAACTGCTACGGCATCCCTCAAAATCAGCAGTCAGTCAGGAAACCAAAGGCTAGCTGTTTCAAACAGAAATGTGCATCCTGTACCTCTAACTCCAAAAAGTTTTGGGACACTGTAAAATCCATGGAGAACAAGAGCACCTCCTCCCAGTTGCCCACTGCAGTAAGGCTAGGTAACACGGTCACCACCGATAAATCCATGTTAATCGAACATTTCAATAAGCATTTCTCTACGGCTGGCCATGCTTTCCTCCTGGCTAACCCAACCCCGGCCAACAGCTCTGCCCCCCCGCAGCTATTGCCCGAGCCTCCCCAGCTTCTCCTTCACCCAAATGCAGATAGCAGACGTTCTGAAAGAGCTGCAAAACCTGGACCCGTACAAATCAGCTGGGCTAGACAATCTGGACACTCTCTTTCTAAAATTATCCGCCACCATTGTTGCAACCCCTTATTACCAGTCTGTTCAACCTCTCTTTCGTATCGTTCAAGATCCATAAAGACTGGAAAGCTGCCGCAGTCATCCCCCTCTTCAAAGGGGGTGACACTCTAGACCCAAACTGTTATAGACCTATATCCATCCTGCCCTGCCTCTCTAAAGTCTTCGAAAGCCAAGTTTAATAAAGAGATCACTGACCATTTAGAATCCCACCGTACCTTCTCCGCTGTGCAATCCGGTTTCCGAGCTGATTCCATTGTGTCAAATCGGAGGGCCTGTTGTCAGGACCTCTGGCAGTCTCTATGGGGGTACCACAGGGTTCAATTCTCTGGCCGACTATTTTCTCTGTATATATCAATGATGTCGCTCTTGCTGCAGGGGATTCCCTGATCCACCTCTACGCAGATGACACCATCTGTATACATCTGGCCCTTCTTTGGACACTGTGTTAACTAACCTCCAAACGAGCTTCGGTGCCATACAACACTCCTTCCGTGGCCTCCGACTGCTCTTAAACGCTAGTAAAACCAAATGCATGCTTTTCAACCGTTCGCTGCCCGCACCCGCCCGACCGACTAGCATCAGTACCCTGGATGGTTCTGACCTAGAATATGTGGACAACACCAAATACCTAGGTGTCTGGCTAGACTGTAAACTCTCCTTCCAGACTCATATCAAACATCTCAAATCCAAAATCAAATCTAGAATTGGCTTTCTATTTCACAACAAAGCCTCCTTCACTCACGCCGCCAAACTTACTATCCTACTGATCCTCGACTTCGGCGATGTCATCTACAAAATAGCTTCCAATACTCTACTCAGCAAACTGGATGCAGTCTATCACAGTGCCACCCGTTTTGTTACCAAAGCCCCTTATACCACCCACCACTGCGTCCTGTATGCTCTAGTCGGCTGGCCCTCGCTACATATTCGTCACCAGACCCACTGGCTCCAGGTCTTCTATAAGTCTATGCTAGGTAAAGCTCCGCCTTATCTCAGCTCACTGGTCACGATAACAACACCCACGCTCTCCAGCAGGTATATCTCACTGGTCATCCCCAAAGCCAACACCCCCTTTGGGTGCCTTTCCTTCCAGTTCTCTGCTGACAGTGACTGGAACGAATTGCAAAAATCTCTGAAGCTGGAGATTTATGTTTCCCTCACTAACATTAAACATCAGCTATCTTAGCAGCTAACCGATCGATGTAGCTGTTCATAGTCCATCTGTAAATAGCCCACCCAATCTACCTACCTCATCCCCATATTGTTTTTATTTACTTTTCTGCTCTTTTGCACACCAGTATCTCTACTTGCACATCATCATCTGCTCATTTATCACTCCAGTGTTAATCTGCTAAATTGTAATTCCTTCGCTACTATGGCCTATTTATTGCCTTACCCCCTCACGCCATTTGCACACACTGTATATAGAATTTCTTTTTTTCTATTGTGTTATTGACTGTACACTTGTTTATTCCATGTGTAACTCTGTGTTGTTGTTTGTGTCACACTGCTTTGCTTTATCTTGGCCAGGTCGCAGTTGTAAATGAGAACTTGTTCTCAACTAGCTTGCCTGGCTAAATAAAAGTGAAAAAAATAAATAAATAAATATATATATATATATATATATATGAATCTGATAAGGATGAAGGGTTCACTTGCCAGGTCACTTCCAACAGAAAACTTAATGACAAACTCCATCTCAAAACTGGAGTATCCCAAGTCTGCTTAAGATCCCCTCTGCTTTCACTAATAGCCATTGATTGAACCATGAATAGAGCCACAGCCCACCAAAAAACAGGGATCCAGTGGAGCCCATTCGCTCAACTGGAGGACCTGGCTTTGGACTCTGAAAGTCAAAAGCAAATGCAACAAAAAACAGATTGACTATAGGAAAACAGCAGGCAACTTGGCCTCAAAATAAATGTGGTTAATATCAAGATTCTGACAATAAAAAATCCCCAGGAAAAACTCCCAATTGATGGGAAAACTACTGAAAACGTGCCTGACTGTCTACCTTGGAAGCAACATCAGCACTGACGGGGGATTTTAAAATATGCTTCAGCAAAGCTCGGCATGCTTTCATGACACTCCGCCCCATATGGCTCTCATCACAGCTCTCCTTAAACACCAAGATTCGCACAATTCCTAATCAATAAACTTCCTGTCTTCACCAACAACTCCCTGCGTTACATTCTGAGGATATGGTGGCTAAACAAAATATCAAACTTAAGGAAAAAAATGTATACAGGAGGCTTATTAGCAATGTAATCAGTAGAAGGAAATAGAGATGGATTAGACATAGAGTACACTCAGTAAAGACACATCAAACATAAGACAAGCACTGGACTATTGCCTGGAAACTCAACTTTGAATTGTATTAAATATTACGTTGGGCAGAAAAAAACATTTGAATCTGGAACGTTTCCTCTTACGACCAGAATGTTGAATACGATTATATTTGAACGCACTTTACCGGTTATCCATGCATCTTGTCCTTTTGGCGGTAGGAATGTGAGACAATACATACACTTTTCAAAGCGCTGGTAGTGCATTCCGATTTCTAACACCTGAAGCATGTGCACAAAATAAAAATACATGCACGAGATGCATGCATACTTGCCAAGCTCGTGCACGTGTTTACATAATTCTGAGCATGCTTCAGGTGATAGAAATCTGAACGCACTACCTGGCTTGGAAACGTTTATGTAATTATACTGTCCTTTAGATATATTGTTTCCCGACATAGAATTCAATGCAATTCAACGTTGGGTTTCAAGGCAAATTGACTTCAACCCAGAAGAAAAAAGAAAGCAGGGAAGGCCTAAAAACAAATGGAGATGCTCCACTCTTCAAGTACAAAGTAAAGTGGGGGTCTCCTGGCTAGAGGAGAAAGTCCTTGCACAGAAGAGAGTGAGGTGGAGATCCATGGTGGACGCCCTATGCTCCCAAGGGGACAAAGAGGTTTAAGTCAAGACTCAGACAGGGGTGGGTATGTGTTGTAGATGTCTAATTTGAATCAAGATTTCTCTTTACTAAGTATCTCTCCTGGACCTATTCTGTGTAATCAAAGTAGTGTAAAGAGAAGTTTCACTTCACATACTTAAAGGCCCAGTGCAGTCACAATTCTGTTTTCCTGTGTGTTGTATCATATTGCACAACAGCTGATGACACTAACACTGTAAAAGTGTGATTTCCTGATAGTTGCTGGTTGAAAATACAAGCTAGGACCTTATCAGCAGGTTTTGCATGGGTGGAGTTTTGACTTGCCAGGTGCCATCACCAGGCGTTAAAAGTTTTTATAAACTGGGTGGTTCGAGCCCTGAATGCATATTGGGCAAGAAAATACATCAGCAAATCTATAAGTCAGTACCTAGTACAATAGAATGCATCTATGTTAAATACGAAATATGCAAAATATACAAGCAAAATATACATGGCAAGTGAACACATGGCTCATCTATGGTTTGCATGTAACAACGCCTGCATAGGCATTAGCAAAATAACAGAAGGCTGAAACATAACATACTTTTTGCATTCATACTTTAAGCATATAAAGTTGTCAAAACCAATTAGGCCATGAATGCAATCATAATTTAGTTTTGTCCAAAAGGCAACTATTGACCACTCTGAAATCTGAGTGGTAGTTAGGATAGGGTTGTGAAAAGGGTCAATTTTGGTGGCGTTTATGCCAAGATTTGTACAGCCAGATGAGAGTTTGACGCTAGCGAAAACGAGGCTGAAGTTAAAATCAGCTGATCGAGGCAACAGCCAAGCTTTGCTGAAGCCAGCGAGAGCAGAAGAGCCATCTTCCCGACCAGGGAGAGTGGAAGAGTGGGGGACTGTTGAGACAATTTGGAGGGACCCCGGTGTCGTTCGAAGGCTCGAAGACACAACGTGGGAACGGTAGGACTACCGGTGTCAGTAGGGAAGAAGGGTCTTTTTTTCAGTATTCGGACTCGGAGTCATCGGGAACCAGTGGGGCTCGAGCGAAGAAGCTTTTAAAAAAATATAAATACAAAGGCAAATAAATTCGAGTCAAGTCTATTAGCTAATAGAGTAGATGTGCAATCCAACAAATATAAAACTAACCGTGCACCACTTACCGAAGACCGTTGCTCGAAAATAGTATGTATTCAGTCAAGTTTGACGGATGTGTAGGTCTTTAAAGGTGTCAAGGTAAACAAACACCAAAGCCCCTGTTGGAGCGGGTGCTGCTGTAGCTAGCTAGCTAGCTAGGGCTTTGAGACATGGATTAGGACCAAGGGTATCCTGCCAGAGACAGTGTTTGAAAGAATATTAGCAAATTTTTACGATGTTGACCACAAATTAGAACTCCTAGCTACTACAATTGTGAATAATGACAATCGAGACTCTTGTATTTTTAAGATGTTAGCTAGCTGATTTAGCAACCTACTCTTGTTGGCCAGTGTTCGCTTACTACTGTAGTTAGCTGGCTAGTTAGCATTAGCAGATAGTTTAGCTATTTGGCAGTTTAGCTAGTTGGCTAATGCTAGCTATTAGCAAGCTATCAGCTCCTCACTCACTACTCAAGCTTGTCTGTCAAAGAAAGCTACCGTCTCACATTCTATCTGGATTTCACTTGTTATTTTATTCACGTTCTATCCACAGGGGAAATGAAATAGGCCTGCTAGGTTGTATTGCTTGCAAGCTTTTGGAACATTATGTTCGGTTGTCTCGAGACGGGCAGTGTGTAGCACAGCTGATTCATCGAGGAGGTTGGAAATGGAGGAAAACAAGTTACGTTTATGTAGATTTAATTTTAAAGTAAAGTACAATAGTTGACGTCAATATTTATTTGGACGAGTTGGGTTAATCGTAGCCAATGTAGAAAGTGTTAAATTAAAATTAGTTAGATAAGAACCCTATCAATATGTGTCTATGGGTGACTTGTAAGTGAGTGGGGGTCGTCTACCTCGAAGTACTGTCCACTCAACTAGACAGTCAAGCAGAAACAGTCCAACTCGAAACTGTGTGGTGGTAGTGGACAGAAACTAAATTGTTACCGGACTAGGATCAACTTTCTCAGACGACATGGATATACGGTGTCTCAGATAAGTTATCACCCTAAATGGCAAGGCCTTGGTAAGAAAGATGAGGAAAAAGGTCATTGAGTGACCTAGTTGTGCCTCTCTTTTCCAGATATACTGAATACTAATGTGGTACAATTTGTGACAAAGTATTTTTCCCCCTACTGTTTAGAATGGATATTATTGTTTTATTGTGTAGCTCGCCAGCAAGACTACAGTGAGCTCTCAGCAGTGTTTTGGTTGTGTTATGCTCACCCCTCCCCCAACTTTTACTGGAGACTTGTGGAAGTGTTCT